>NW_024039238.1:0-515110 GCF_016077235.1 Cyprinodon tularosa | reverse complement strand
GGGTGGCCAGTGGGGTGAGTGGGGTGGCCAGTGGGGTGAGTGGGGTGGCCAGTGGGGTGAGTGGGGTGGCCAGTGGGGTGAATAAGGTGGCCAGTGGGGTGAGTGGGGTGAGTGGGGTGGCCAGAGGGGTCAGTGGGGTGGCCAGTGGGGTGAATAAGGTGGCCAGTGGGGTGAGTGGGGTGAGTGGGGTGGCCAGAGGGGTCAGTGGGGTGGCCAGTGGGGTGAATGAGGTGGCCAGTGGGGTGAGTGGGGTGGCCAGAGGGGTGGCCAGTGGGGTGAGTGGGGTGGCCAGCCCCTGGTGGTAACACTGCTGTCACCCAAACTTTGACCTTTATTGAATGAGTCATAGTGCTGGAAGAGCTGATGTCTGATATTTAGAGATGATTAACGTGCAGATTATAAGGTTCAGCCTGAACATGTCTGTCTGTCCTAATTATGACACATTCCTGTATAACGGTCATGGAGTTCCTGTCCTCTGTGGGGATTCCTGGTATCTTATCTCTGTTGCAGTCATCCTGCAAATTTGCTTTAGTGTTATTCACTGTTAGCCGATCAGACAGCATGGAGACCAGGAAGTGACACTCAGCACTTCTAATCTGTCCTGGAAGGACGGACGTCTTCCGAGCTGCTCTGTCTTTCTGTCTCATCCTGGTTATGTTCAACCTTACAGGTTGTTCTGCTCAACACAATGAGAAAAACAGAGAACTTCAGACCTTGTGCTTCCTGGCAGAGCCTGTTTCTGACCACAGACAGAAATATACCAACTCGCCTAAAGCATAACAATCAGCTGCTTTCTATTGAGCCTCAATCTAAACCTGACATCAATGAAGTCAAAAATCTTAAATGAAAATAACTCAAATCTTTAAAAAGTATTCAGCAAAATTAACAATAAATCCTGAATAATTTCATACACTTTAGTTTTTACAATAGAGCATTATGGCCAAACTGAGAGATGTATGTTGTTTTAGATGAATAAGCCCTAATATAAAAAAAACTAACATTACAAAATTAAAGTCCCAACATTAGCAGAATAAAGTCCTAACGTTTGAGCATGGAGTCATAAATTAATAGATATTGTTAAATTAACTGATTGATTGACTTTATTGATCTGAAAGTGGAGAAATTTCCACGTTCCATCAGCGCAGACGGTCAGAGGAGAAGAAGAAGGAGCCAAAGCAAGAAAAGGTGCATGATGGGAAATATAGAGTATATACAGCTAGTCCACATATGGAAGCTTTTTTATTTAAATTAAATTTTTTATAGTAGGATCATTATACCAGGTTATTACACAGGGTGTTACATCAGTTTTTATGGATATATATATATATATATATATATATATATATATATATATATATATATATATATATATATATATATATATATATATATATATATATATATATATATATATATATACATACATATATATATCAGTGAGCGGTCTGTATTCTTGTAATTCTTTGCTCTGTGAAATGGTTTTTTTTTTGTTTACTTTGTGGCTAACTTTTGAAATAAAATAAATGTTCATCTGATTTTGTATTCCAGTCTCCTATCTAAGTTTATTATGTCTTTTGTCTACCTGTTCTTGCCTCCGTCACACCCCAGTTTCCCACTCTGGACCATAACTGCATTTCTTATCTTATCTTGTCTTAATTGCCATGAGAAGCTGCTGACTGTAGCGTTGAACATCCCAGAGGATCTGATTCTATGGAAGGAGATGGAGAAACACTTGGTTGGTTCCAGCCACTCGTTTCTCTGTGTCGCTTCATCCAGAATTTAAACTCTATTTAACTGAGTTGACGAGAAGTTAGTTTAATTTCCCACAAACCATTGCTTCCTATAAACCACAAACTTTCTGATTTCTCTCTTTAAATTTGGTTCTATTTCAGATTAGTTATTTTTTTCAGACTAGTCATTTGAGATGATAATCCACCAAGTGCAATGAGATGAAATTATCTCTGCTGTGTATCATTTCACTTTCATTCCACTTGTTTTTCTTGTGGGCATTTCCATGTGAATGTAGGGTTAGCAACATTAGCAGTTAGCAATGATTCATTTTCCATTCTCTGAAAATGACTGCAGGTCAGTCAACTCTCACCCACTGGGAGTGAGACTCACCCATCTCAGCGTCTGCACACACTCGCACTCCATATTCCCATTTTCTCAATACCCTGGTGATCAAAATCCAGTCCAAGTTTTTAATCCAACCTTAGTGCTAAAACACGATGCCAGGTTCAGATCCAGTCCGTATTCCCACCCATTCACTGGGCCAGATATTGAACAAAGACCATTGTTATGAGGTATTCATTTACATTTTTATCTTATCTCATCTGCACTAGGATCATTCCCTTTGTAAATTATTGAAGATTTTAAGTAATCTAGTACTTGAGTAAATATGAATAAAAAAATACAGCAGCTAGTTTAAATGATTGCTGTGGAGTTTGAGTGCAGGATCACATCCAATGGTTTGGTTTCTCTTTACCTGCTGCTGTTTTTAGTCCCAGTTTTAGTCCAGGTTTTGCTCAGAAGTTAAATAATTATTGCTAAGTCTAGTTTAATAATCTCCCATTGGAATTTAGGAGTAATTAAAACAACATAAATATTTTAATTATTAAATCTTTGAACCCATAGGAGGTCCACAAAAAGAAAAAGAGCCATTAAATTTTATTTTTCAAAAGATCAGCCGTCCATTAAAAGGACCAACTGCATCCAGAGAGGATGTGCAGAACAACTCAGTGATCCTGGATGCATAGAGGAGAAACTACAGGGATGTTCTTCTATTAATAAATTACTTATTTTAATTATTTACGCTGCAAAAAATGGAAATCTAAGTAAGTCATTTTTTCTTAAAGTAAGTGCATTTTTTCTCCAATTGAGGATGAAAGTGAGACACTTTGCCAATGGAACAAGACAATTTACATTTAAAATAAGAAAAAACAATTACATTGTCTTATTTCAAGTTCATATTATCTAATTATTTTATTTAAAGAGTAAAGATACTAATTTCATTGGCAAATCATCGGATTTACCTACTCAAAGTAAGGGTAAATACACTTAATTTAAGAAATTTTTACTTATCTCTAGTTCGTTTTTGCAGTGTATATTTATTTTGGTCCATTTAATATGTTTAAAAACTTAATTTCCATCACATTTTCCAAATTAAACACCCAGAGAAGTGCTGTCTCCTGTCATGGAGAGTTTTTATAGAATCTACAGCCTCCTAGAAGGTCTGAATAGTTTAGCTGTTTTGTCAGTTGTAAGAAAAACTAATAACAAAATAATTGAAGCTTTTTAATCTTTAGCCTATTACCAAATATTCATACACAGTATAGTTTGCACTGGTTCCTGTATCAGTGTCAGTAATCCAGTAAAGCTTATTAGTTCCACATTGTTTAATTTCATTGAACTGTAGAGAATAATTAATGAACAAAGTTGTGAAAGTCTTAGTTTAAAGTATATTTAAGATGCAAGTATTTAATTAGGGCCCATTCTGCTTTACTTCAATTCTCTAAAAATCAACAGAATGTAGAAAATAATGGATATTGTGAGAAAAATGTTCCACATAACTACAGATCACTTATTGTAACTCAGTAACATTTACTGTACTATAAAAAATTCCACATTTTGCTGCTTTGTTTCAGTTAAATCCTCTGAAAACCTGCAGCCTACAGCTGCTCCTGTCCTCATCTCACCCTGACAGGGTTTCCTGACCAAATTATTTCTAAATTTCACCCCAAGGTTTGGTGGAAAGTTGGCAGCTCTGTGACTGTGTTCAAGTTAATCCCTGAATGATGGAAGAGATGAGTCAGGATAACAAGGCGGGCTAGTGTTAGCATGTTGATAGCAAGGCGGGCTAGTGTTAGCATGTTGATAGCAAGGTGGGCTAGTGTTAGCATGTTGATAGCAAGGCGGGCTAGTGTTAGCATGTTGATAGCAAGGTGGGCTAGTGTTAGCATGTTGATAGCAAGGCGGGCTAGTGTTAGCATGTTGATAGCAAGGTGGGCTAGTGTTAGCATGTTGATAGCAAGGCAGGCTAGTGTTAGCATGTTGATAGCAAGGCGGGCTAGTGTTAGCATGTTGATAGCAAGGCGGGCTAGTGTTAGCATGTTGATAGTAAGGCGGGCCAGTGTTAGCATGTTGATAGCAAGGCGGGCTAGTGTTAGCATGTTGATAGTAAGGCGGGCTAGTGTTAGCATGTTGATAGTAAGGCGGGCTAGTGTTAGCATGTTGATAGCAAGGCGGGCTAGTGTTAGCATGTTGGTTGATAGTAAGGCGGGCCAGTGTTAGCATGTTGATAGCAAGGCGGGCTAGTGTTAGCATGTTGATAGTAAGGCGGGCTAGTGTTAGCATGTTGATAGTAAGGCGGGCTAGTGTTAGCATGTTGATAGCAAGGCGGGCTAGTGTTAGCATGTTGATAGTAAGGCGGGCTAGTGTTAGCATGTTGATAGCAAGGTGGGCTAGTGTTAGCATGTTGATAGCAAGGCGGGCTAGTGTTAGCATGTTGATAGCAAGGCGGGCTAGTGTTAGCATGTTGATAGCAAAGTGGGCTAGTGTTAGCATGGGGATTGAAAGTTGGGCTAGAGCTAGCACAATGATAGCAAGGTGGGCTAGTGTTAGCATGTTGATAGCAAGGTGGGCTAGTGTTAGCATGGGGATTGAAAGGTGGGCTAGTGCTAGCACAATGATAGCAAGGTGGGCTAGTGTTAGCATGTTGATAGCAAGGCGGGCTAGTGTTAGCATGTTGATAGCAAGGTGGGCTAGTGTTAGCATGTTGATAGCAAGGCGGGCTAGTGTTAGCATGTTGATAGCAAGGTGGGCTAGTGTTAGCATGTTGATAGCAAGGCAGGCTAGTGTTAGCATGTTGATAGCAAGGCGGGCTAGTGTTAGCATGTTGATAGCAAGGCGGGCTAGTGTTAGCATGTTGATAGTAAGGCGGGCCAGTGTTAGCATGTTGATAGCAAGGCGGGCTAGTGTTAGCATGTTGATAGTAAGGCGGGCTAGTGTTAGCATGTTGATAGTAAGGCGGGCTAGTGTTAGCATGTTGATAGCAAGGCGGGCTAGTGTTAGCATGTTGGTTGATAGTAAGGCGGGCCAGTGTTAGCATGTTGATAGCAAGGCGGGCTAGTGTTAGCATGTTGATAGTAAGGCGGGCTAGTGTTAGCATGTTGATAGTAAGGCGGGCTAGTGTTAGCATGTTGATAGCAAGGCGGGCTAGTGTTAGCATGTTGATAGTAAGGCGGGCTAGTGTTAGCATGTTGATAGCAAGGTGGGCTAGTGTTAGCATGTTGATAGCAAGGCGGGCTAGTGTTAGCATGTTGATAGCAAGGCGGGCTAGTGTTAGCATGTTGATAGCAAAGTGGGCTAGTGTTAGCATGGGGATTGAAAGTTGGGCTAGAGCTAGCACAATGATAGCAAGGTGGGCTAGTGTTAGCATGTTGATAGCAAGGTGGGCTAGTGTTAGCATGGGGATTGAAAGGTGGGCTAGTGCTAGCACAATGATAGCAAGGCGGGCTAGTGTTAGCATGTTGATAGCAAGGCGGGCTAGTGTTAGCATGTTGATAGCAAGGCGGGCTAGTGTTAGCATGTTGATAGCAAGGCGGGCTAGTGTTAGCATGTTGATAGCAAGGTGGGCTAGTGTTAGCATGGGGATTGAAAGTTGGGCTAGAGCTAGCACAATGATAGCAAGGTGGGCTAGTGTTAGCATGTTGATAGCAAGGTGGGCTAGTGTTAGCATGGGGATTGAAAGGTGGGCTAGTGCTAGCACAATGATAGCAAGGCGGGCTAGTGTTAGCATGTTGATGGCAAGGTGGGCTAGTATTAGCATGTTGATAGTAAGGCGGGCTAGTGTTAGCATGTTGATAGCAAGGCGGGCTAGTGTTAGCATGTTGATAGCAAGGTGGGCTAGTGTTAGCATGGGGATTGAAAGTTGGGCTAGAGCTAGCACAATGATAGCAAGGTGGGCTAGTGTTAGCATGTTGATAGCAAGGTGGGCTAGTGTTAGCATGGGGATTGAAAGGTGGGCTAGTGCTAGCACAATGATAGCAAGGTGGGCTAGTGTTAGCATGTTGATGGCAAGGTGGGCTAGTATTAGCATGTTGATAGCAAGGCGGGCAAGTGTTAGCATTGGGATTGAGAGGTGGGCTAGTGCTAGCACAGTGATAGCATGGTGGGCTAGTGTTAGCATGTTGATAGCAAGATGGGCTAGTGTACCTATCCATAAGCCCATGGCAGCTGTGGCTACAATGTAGCTTGTTGTCATCAGTTTTGAAGTGAACGGTTGAATAACTCACTGTAGTGCAAAGTGCTTTGGTCAGATCTCTTAATTAAAAAAAAGCTCTATATATGCCTACAGGCCATTAACATAGCACTGTGAGCTAATGTTAGCAAGCTAAGCTAGTCTTGAGTAAAAGTAGGAAGTAGTCTTCATAGAAATTACTAACGAGTTAAAAAGTAAAATGGCTGCTCAGGTACTAGAAAATTGTGGGTTCATAACATCAGATTTTATGTTAAAAATATGTAATCAGTAATAATTAATAGTCACACAATAGAAAGTGTTAAGATAATTTTTTTAACGTAAACCATTATTTTCAGTAGGAAACAGGTCAGAAAAGGATGAAGAACTTTCAGTGAATCATGACAGCAGACAAGATAGAGGAGAGCAGGAGGCGGGGTTACCAATCTACTCGCTCTGGAGAGCAGAGTTCGCTGCTTTTAGATGTTGTCTCCAAAGTCTCCAGTAGCAGAAAAAAGTCTCTAGATTTGGCGCTAGGAGCTTTTTAGAAATCAAAGTGCTAGAGGGGTCTGAAAAGTGGCTAAATATAGCGACTAAAGCGCTAAGTTGGCAACACTGCTCTTTGCATGGTTTGTTTTCAAATGGTTTGCTGCTGTCTGTTTGGACCTTTCTGAACATGTGCAGCAAATGGACTGATCCAATATGGTGGACACTGAAGGGGGGGGCTGAGACACACTGAATATTATCAGCGTTCTGATGGCATTTTAATGAAAGGATTTTTATCTAAAACATAATTAATGTGCATAAATAAGGAATATTTGCCTAGTATTGCCTAATGGTTTGAGTTTATTGATCATTTTAGTAAAAGAAAACACATTTATTTATAAAGATGGAAAATATATAAAAGTAAAAAATATATATACACATATAAGTAACAGGGGCGGATCTAGGAAATTTGGGGCCCAAGGCAAAGACAGGCAGGGCTGCCTAAAACAGATCCATTATACAGTTAAAATAAATTTCAAGAGAATAAACATCCATTATTTGTTCTACGTTTTTTCCCTCTCTTCTTGTCCCTTTTCTTGTTGTTGTTATAAAGATAGAAACTATCTAAAAGTGAAAAAATATATATAAGTAGGTGAATATTAACATGTCTAATCCTTTTCTTTTTCCAAACATACTTTACATAATGTAAAAACTGTGCTTATATGATTATGATTAAAATTGATTTGATAAATAAATTGTTTCTTTTGCTAAATGTTGTTATTTTGTAATTATGATATTTGTATTTTTCTTTTATAAAGTTTATACTATAAAGTACCCAAATTTGGACACAACTTAAATCAGATTTTACAAGCCAACAATTAGTACATTTTTATTGGCTGACTACTTTCTACTTTTAGTGGGGTGGGAAAAAAAGGAAAAATTGCGCTATTTGTTATTTGAGTGGATGATCTATCCTCCTCTGGTTGCCTATAGCAACCGCTAGTGTAAATGGGAAGCGCTGTTAGCAGACTGTCCTGAAGGAAAGTGAACCCAGCTGTTTGCTGCTGGACTTTGACTCTTGCTCCTTTAACCACAGGAAACCTTCCTCTGCTGCTTCTCAGGCCTTTCTTGGCAACAAAAGGAGAAACTGTTTAGAGCTGTTAGCACATGCCAGGAATTAGCTATTAGCCACAAATTTCGTACGTTTGACTCACGTAAACATGAATGTTCCTTTTTTCAAAAGGGGCAAGTGGAGGTGAAGGAAAAACATACATTTTGTTCAGCTGAACAGTGAAAACCGTGTAACTGCTGAAGTATGCAGATGGTTGAGGGGTAAGTGTGAAGCTGGCGCTAAACACACAATGATTACTCAACTTTCCCTGCTCCCTTATCATCCTTTCCTGTCATGGCAAAGCTATTCACACTAACAAGAAATATTGTTTTCAAACCCAGATTTAACTCATCTATAATTGGATATCTGTGCAGTAAAGCAAGTCATTCTTCCCTCTTTGGGCCCGGAATGTTCCCAAGAAAACACAGAGCAAATGACACAAACAAAAGCAGCATCTAGAACAGGATGTTCTATAACCGGCTGTGTCTGATTATGTTTTATTTTCAAGGCATTTCTAATTTAATGGCTTTCAGGATGTTACTTTAAAGCAAAACATTCACTAAGGCTACGTTCACACTGCAGGCCTTGATGCTCGATTCCGATTTCTTTGTGAAATCCGATTTTTTTGTATAGCCGTTCACATTTCCAGATTTTTGGGACTTGTATGTGATCTTCTGTGTGAACTACTACATGCGCAATAGTGGTCGTAATGACGTCACATATAGCAAGCGTGCTCTGCGTTTACGGAGGTAAACATGGATGATGAGCAGGAGCGCACCTAGTGATCTTTCCCAACCTTAAAAACTAATTTTTTTCAATTCAAATACAGCTCTCCGCATCACCGTCCGCCATAGTTGTTGTTTTTCTTGCCGCTTCTGTGAGAAAGACACAGAATATTGACCTTTGTTGAGTATTAATGGCGTTCAGGTCAGATGAATGCGACCTGGCCGTTTAGACATAGGTCGCATTTGAAATGATTAGATTCGTATCGGATTCAGGACGACATAGCCAAGTGGTCTTGGTCGCATTTGAAGAAATCGGATTTTGTTCAGACTGTTATGAAGAGATCAGATCTAGGTGGCGTATTAACAAAAAATTGTGTTTCGATTTGAACAGTTGGAAACGTCCCACAACTGCAGCCAAAAATAATTGTTAGGTTAAAAAACGTAGGTTCGTAAAAGAGGAACTGAGTCCACACAGAAAAGGGATTTTAACAGCTTCTGCAGAAGGAGAGAGTTACACCCAACTCACTACTCTCTGACGGACTTCCTCTGCAGAGCCTTTTTATTAGCAGATCATAACACATGGGGTGGGTTAAAAAACAGAGTGTTCTTCTGACAAGGCCATTGATCAGGTCACAGGACAGAATGCTCCTCTGATTGAATCACAGAACAGAGTGGTCTCCTGATAACTGTGATTAGCCTTGCACAAACATCTTCTTATTCAGTTCTACCTTATTTATGCTTTTGCAATATTTAGGATATCTTACTGTCAGACAACATTTTATACATTTAAAACTAAACTAAATGTGACTGATGCCAAAAAAATGTCACTAAAATCTGAGGAAAAATAGAAGCTATGAAATAGGCTGGTAGCTCTGCTTCCATAGCAGGATACGCTGAATTTATACATGTTTGACTTTTATCCCATGATGGTACTTACACTCCGTATACTACTCTACACATGACCCAACATGGAGGAAGAACTCAGCCTGATCCTAAAAGTCTCTCAAAACTTAGCATAAATATCGGCAAAAATATCGTACAGGTTATGCCCCATCTTATGGGGATTTAATCATTTCCCAACAGTTTCTCAGAGCAAACCCTCTTGTCCCTCCGCAATCTGAACCTGATCGTACATTATAGGAAAGAAAAACTAATCTGCTGCTGTTGTCACTGTTGATGTTGTCACTCCAGGGTCAAATCTTTGATTCAGCATGACAAGGACTAGGAACCTGAAGTTCTTTGCCTGCAAGATCCTGAATCCGAGCGGCTGAAATGAGCTTCCTCCACAGGGTGGCTGGGCTCTCTCTCGTACTCCTTCCCCCTCCTCAAAAAACCCGTTTAAACCCGCGAACAATGGGCTTTTAGTGGCAGTGGGAACAGTTCACTGATGCATGTCTGCCCGAGTCAAAGGACTTGGCAAACGACCCGCAATAAAATCTCCTCGGTTCTTATCAGCATGCTGTGGGAACACCAGAGCCTGGTTGACCTCTAAATTACGTGATACCACTGAACACATCATATGGACGTCAACACAACGTGCCAGTCGCTACCGATCTAACAAGCTGAAACAACAACCGATAAACATGGAGCAGCTCTGGTGAGAGGGATTCAGACAGATAGAGAGGCCGTTTCTCAATTCACGAGAACGCGAGTACGTACTCTTGGCGAGAATGCAGGAAGATCGGACTTGACGAGAACACGAGCACGCAAGCACGTATGTGTATTGGAACAGAGGCGTACTCGTGACGTCATCTGCTGGTCACTCTGGTCCGCTCAACGTTGGACTTTTTTTTTAATTTCGCACTAACTCTGTAAACAGACCACACAGGGAGGCTTTAATGTATAATGTTATCGCCTCAAACGATTACAAAACGTACTTTTGAAGAACAACAGCAGCAGAAAAGGGAATGTTTAACTTAACACTGTGAGCGCTGTCTGGAATCAAGCTGCGGCCGCGGGGCATTCTGGGGAAGCGGTCAGTCTGAAGAACGCACAAATCTGCTCTGATGCATGCTCGATAAAGAGGGCAGGGCAAGAACAACATCCGGGGATTTGGTGTGTTCTCGATCTGGCGTTCTCGAGAATTGGAACGGTACTCGGGCTGAGGCTGATGACGTGTCACGAGTACACGAGAACGCTCAAGAACGCATATTCAGAAACGGCCAGAGAAACAATAAAGCACACTGACTATGTCCTGACTTCCTTCCATGTTGCTCTCCATTGTTTACTTCCCTGATTCCTGTCACTCTGATGACCTCATCAATGCTAATCCAGTGTGATGATGTCACCAGACAAGCAGCTGCCAGCGAGTTAGACCACATTTTATTAGCCAGTGGGAACGGAGCCAAATGCCGATTGTTAGCGGGTCGACCCGTATTTGAAAAACACGCGTTAACCTGCTATTTTCGGTGGGAAAGAGGCTATAGAGAGAGCGTGAGTAGCTCAGTCACTCAGCAGACGCTCAAAGTAGAGCTGCCTCTCCTGAGGAGGATCAGACATCTTTTTTGGATTCTCCCTCTGAGGTGTTTCTGGTACATCACCAGAAGGAGGCCCAGGGTTTAAAAAATAAAGCCTGTTTAAAAATAAACCAAACCCTGTTTTATTAAAAGTGATGGCCTCACTGTTTTGTAAAGGTGTTGTGTATCTTTAGGTCTACGTTGCTTTCCCTGTGTGTTTCCCAGATGCCAGAAGTTGCAGACTGCGTTCCTCCAGTGTTTGAAAGCCTCGCCACACAAGCTGCTAAATGACGTCAAATCCGTTTGATACCGTCTGACATGTGGATGAGGCATCCTCTGTGTTTGCTAACCTTCATTCACCGACCGTCAGAGGCTCTAAACGCTGATTTTAACACTTTTTCTTTCACTTTAATGGAACGGCTGATAGAATAGAAAATCCATTTTATTGTCATACAATTGGGGAATTGTGGTGTTACAGCAGAAGCAAAAGGTTATAGCAAAAATCGTATAAAAAGTGTATAAAATAACAATAAATGACAGAGTTAATAGAATAAACAAATAAAATAATGTACTGTTCAGTGATTTTATGATATAAAAAGGTGGTTCTGGATGCATCTAATTATTGATAGTCTTTACTTCTGTTTTCTTCTGTGTCGGGACACGGAGAACATCTCTCTGTAGAAAAATGTTATATTGACCGATTGAGAATTGTAATTATATATGAATAGATAAAAGATTGTAATGTGTTTACACTCTAACCCAAAATTTGTTAAAACTTTAACTTTAAAAGTGCAAGGAATTAATTGTTTGATTAATTCACATAGTGAAAGTTCAGGTTTGCCAAAGGATACAAATTGTGGTGATGCTGCTATTAGCTTATGCTGCTGGAGGACATAGTGACCACTTTTCCTCATTCTGCTACATTCTTCTACCGTCCAAACTTTAGTTATTTCTTCCGTCCCTAACGTTCTGCTCTCTCTGCTTTTTCTCATAGTAGCTTCATCTGGTCTGTTCCTGTTTGGCTGTGACTCCATCCTGGAGAGAAACATCAGCCGAGCTTCTGTATTCAATGTCAACCCGCTTTCCAAGCTAAATCAATGGGAACTACTAGACACATCTGCAATCAACAACAATTATTGAAGATTTCCAGAGGACTTCACCATTGAAATTCACCAGAGCTATAGTGAAACTGACAATGCCCACGTGCATGGCAGCTGGATGCTGGAATACATCGGGTAAAAGTGAAAAAAAGAGTTATTCCACCTTTCTGATTCCTGATCCTCCACGGACGGGTTGGTCGTTGGATCGCCAACTTGAAGAGGGAGGATTTGCCATCGAACTTCTGGCCAGAGAAAAAACCCGTAATATGTAGCCAACATTTGGAAGAAGAATGTTTTCAAGATGACTTGGATAATAGCGCGTTGTGACAAACACCAGATACAGCACTGGGACTTGATCAACAGCCGATACCGCACCGTGACGTCACTAACCAGTAGGTGGCAGTAGTGTTCTTTGACAAACATGGATGCCTCCAGTAAATGAAAATTACTCTGAATTAAAAACACTGATCATTTATTGAACAGGATGGAATCATTTCAGATTTAAAGAACTTTCAGAAGTTTGAATTCTCAATATGACCAGACCTTTCCATTAAAAATGAGTCAGTTGGGCCTGTTGCTCAGTGTTTAGTCCTGTTTCTCTCCTAGACATAGCTATGGACTCAACTTTCACTGTGACTGACTGGATGTCTCTCTTTTATCCTTTTTGATATTAAAACTGTCTCAGATTCCATCTGATTAACTATTTCTTTTCCAGACAGAACCACCTATGGAGCTAGCTTATCGTTAGCTTGTCTAGCATAGAAAGTATTTATAGATCAGTGCCTCCATATTCCTTTTTCTGTCTGCTTCTGTCTCCTTGAACCCCAGTGGGCCTCAGCAGATGGCCGCTCACACTGAGCCTGGTTCTGCTGGAGGTTTCTTCCTGTTCAAAGGGAGTTTTTCCTCTCCACTGTCGCTACAAGCATGCTTAGTGTGAGGGATTGCTGAGGAAAGAATCCTTTAAAGTCAGTGACTGAAAGCAATCAGCTGGTTTTCTTTAGATAAACCAAGTTTAACTTGATGATCTGATTAAATAGTTTCTCTAAACTGTCCTGAAATGAAAAGCGTTGTGAATTTGCACTATAGAAATAACTGAATTCAACCACAGAGACTGATAGTGGTAGAAGTGAACAAAGTATTTAGGCTAATAACCAGAAATAATTGAAAACTTGCCGGCCTAATCAGGGGAGCACAATGGATGAGCTTCCCCTTATTCTTTGTAGGGCTGCCTGAGAAAAAATGAAAATAAGGTCTAAAAATATCATCAAAGAGACACCCAGGTGTTTAAAATCAGTGTTTTATTGCCTCTGGCCCTTTAATACTGAAGAGTTAGTTGGGTGTAAACTCTTTCTGTTTCTCTTACATAATCTCTTTCACTTCTGAACATGTGGATTTGGTTGGAAAAGACAAGCTGAAGCTGTAAAGCTGGGTGGGGGATTTTCACAGCTTGTTAAAGGTCTTATTTTGGTGTATCTATGGTTGCGTTGCCATGACGATACAGGATTACAGTAAATTTAACTGTAAGTATGTGGTTAGAAGATAGGAAGCCAAAAAAAGCCTGATATCTGGGAAAAGAAACAGGAAGTTAGTCATGGAAAAAACACGACCATCACTTAATGAAAAGGTCTGTTTTTCTATTTTAAGAGTAAACGGAAAGTTTAATCGTTTCCTTATTTCGAGCCCAGAGGGGCAAAAAGAATGTTCCAAGGTTCAAATGAATAACAGATATATTCATCTAGAAGTTGCTTTCTCTCTCTTGAAGACATCTAGTGATTCTTTAGGGAGGAATTTAAAGATTGTGGGATTTCCTGTTTAAAAAGTGTGACATCAGAGACCCTCTGAGTTTTACACAATAATACAAAGAAACGCGACTCCTAGATTTCTTTTAACCTTCAAAAGGAAATACTCTCTTTTCAAAAAAGTAAAAAATAAAATCAATCCACTGGACTTTGTTTCCAAGTTTGAAGACGTTTCTCTTCCATCCAGGAAGATTTTTCAATCCAAAATGTCAGAAATAGCGTTTAGTTCCAGGTTTTATCCAGCAGCCCAACAAAGCCTGGTTTTAGTTTAGAAAACATGCAAATAGAAACGGATGAACGGGTCCCCCCCTTTGGAATGGGGGTCGTTTGGCTTCTTTGTTAGCCTGCAATGCCCCATACCTGTCTATGCCTCTGAAAGGGGGGTCGTTAGAGGGAATAGTTGGTCTGGCTGAACAGGCGAGGTCTCCTGTTCCCTATAAAAGGTTGGGGCTGCGATGATAGCAGGAAGGAATCAACTCAGCAATCAGAGTGCCGCTGTTTGAACTATAGGGGGCGCTGTTATAGGAAAGAATTTAATGGTTCTCATGACCCTGAGGTCTAAACCATCATTTCTTTTTTCACTTTAATTATTTAATAATTAATCATTTTATGCTCTTTAATTATAAGTTTTAATAAAGTAGGAGGTAGTCTGTGAGTTTTTCTGTCATGTTCAGATCTTTGAATTGTTTGTTACTGAACTCAACTTTAGAAATAAACGGAATCTGTATATTATTATTTTGTATAAACTTCTTAATAAATTATTCTTTCATTTAAAGGCCTCTGCATTCCTTTTGGAAGAAATATATTAGAAATAAGCACCGTTGTAATGTTCTTAATTATTCGTGTTGCTTTTAGAATCTTTTTTTTTCTATCAGTTTCCTGTTTGTTGTTTTACAGAAGAGGATTAGGGCCACTGAAAAACTAATTTTTAATTGTATTTCTGTTTATTATGGGAAAAAAGTCAGAATTTTTTAGGCTTTTTTCCTCAGAATTCTGACTTTTATCTCAGACTAAACTAGCTCTCTTGTTTTAATCTCCTTCTGCTCTTCCATTAATCAAATAGCATCACCAGGGGCCCCTCAGGGGCGGAAAAAGTCTCCTAATTCCATCATTTTTCACCAATGTGTTCCTGTTCCTCCCAAATAACTCCCATCTTTGCCTTCATGGTGCCCATTTACATTAAGATCCACAAATCTCAGATTAAAGTCAGAATTCTGACATTTTTTCCATATTAAACAGAAACAATATTTAAAAATCAGGTAAATTTTTTTTTAGTGGCCCTAATCCTGTTCCGTGGCGTTTAATTGAGCTTTTTGTTTCAGTTTTATTTTTAGTTTTGGCAGATCCTCCAGACTCCGCTCGCTTGGGTTAGACTTTTTAACGACAAACCGCGGCAGGCAGAGTGCTGGAAGGACGCTGCTAAAGGTTCTCTATTTCTACTGCGGACAGTTTCGATTTCACCAGCAACGAAACAATAAAGAATTCCTCGCAGGATCACATTGGTTCCTCTACTCCCAGGCGTTGTTACCGATAACTGACCTTGAAAAACGGTCTTGGGTTGCAATTTGACCCAGCGGCGCCGTGGCTTAGTTGGTTAAAGCGCCTGTCTAGTAAACAGGAGATCCTGGGTTCGAATCCCAGCGGTGCCTTTTGTCAGACGCTATGTTTTTTTAATGAATTGACTGTTTAACAGAACCTTTACACTTACGGGTGTTGAATAATAACCAGATGTTTTATTTTTCTAAAAATATAATAATAATAATAATAATAACAGAGTTTTTTTTAATACTGAATACAAGCGGAATGTTTGATCTCGCCAGACTACAAACTTTGTCTCACTGTCTAAAGGCGCCACCTTATGGAAGACATTTGTAAATATAATACAGTCACTTTCAGTGCGGTGTTGCTGCATAACCACTGTAAATGATTTATATTTATGTATGAAAATGTAAAAAGGAATATTTATTACTGTTTTTTTTATCTATTTTTCAAGGCTCCACTTTTTAAAAAGATGAACTTGTCCAGAGAGCCGTTTCCAAATGATTTTTTTTGTTTTAATTTTGTGTAAACAAAATGACAAATAAATTTGTCTAAGTTATAAGAAGCTGAAGAAAGGATTTTATGTCCATGTTTTATGTATAGTGTTAAATTTTCCCTGGTCTGTTTTAACCATATAATATGGTTCTTAATTAAAAAAATTATGTTCTAAAAATAAAACTCCAGACCTTTCTAATCATGCAATAATCAATCATGATCAATCATTTATCAATCTTTGTTATAAAAAAGGATTACACACAACTAAATGACTGAGGTTCTTAGAAAGTAAAGCAGGAGTAAAGTATGGAAATCTCTTAACAATTTAATAGAAAGTTAGTCAAGATCAGATGTTTAACAAATACTCAGATTCTTTATTAAAGTTAAAATGAAAAAAAAAGTACAGGTTCTACGTAACACTTAAGTAAAAAAAATAAAATAAAGTTTTTACCTTAAAGGATATGATTAAAAATTAAAAATAAACTATATTAATATACAATATAGTTCTTTTCACAGAAAAGGGACAGAATAAAGAGACAGTCCAATAAAATAAAAAATAAAAATATGATTAGATTAAAACCAATAAAATGTTTCCATAAAACATTGGCGTGACGCTCCAGAATTAGAAGCTGGGTTCTCAGAATAACTAGAAGCAGGTTTTTGTATTGTTATATAGACTTCAATGAACACAACCAGGGTCTGTAACTTAAACCACATGATTAGATGTGAAAGTGGCAACATGCCTTTATTCAACCTGCCTGGTTACAGCTGCCCAAATGTTCAGCTGCTCTCTGAGATCCATGGAGATAAAGGTCCCATTTCTATCACCTGCGCTCCTTTTGGGCCCTAGCACTCCGTTTTGCGCGTTCAAGTGTAAGGGTAGTGTGTCCCAATACTTTTAAGAGCTAGGGGGAAGTGTCCTTCAACACTTATAATGATCCCTTCAGACCTAGGAGGGGCGAAGTGACTTCCTAGAACTCATTTAGAGAAAAGAAAAATGTTGCACAGCTGAGGAATACAGGTATATATTTATAACTATCCACGAGTTAGAAAAAATATACGCATCACGTAAGGGAACACGTCACTGAAGTGTACAGGCAAGGTATTACTGCCACCTACTGGGCTGTTTTGCAACTAGCGGTGTCCCATTTCTTAGGGAGTGTTTTCAGGGCCAAGTGAGAGAAATGGGACTGAGCCTAAAGTCTCTGATGAGCGGACGAATTCGAAATGCATTTCCGGTCCACTAGCTTGCTTGGCGTAGCCATGACAACGCAATATCCATGAACTTGTGTTGATTAGGCATGAAATGATAAAAATCCAAATGCACGCAATAGTGAAATGAAAGAAGTCAAAATCATTTTACAAAATATTCAAAAGTAATTTATAAATTGTCCAATTTTTTTTTATATGCATTTTTTTTTTATCTCCCTCTTGCCACAAGGGGGTGCTGCAGCAGGAAGACGCGGTCTACCTGGACTGGATCCTTCCGTCTGTGAAAATAAGGAGAGCGGAAGAGTTTTGGCTGTGGATTCAAACAGGTCCAGCCTTCCGCAGCTTCCACCGCCGTGCTCGCTGGTGCTTAGCAACCATTCAGTTGACACGCAAAGCAGGAAAAGAATGAATACCGAACTTTTCGAAACTGTTTCTGTTTATTTTTTTATCGTAAAGTGAACAAAGACTGATGAGAATCCAGAGTGGAATAAAGGTTCCAACCAGCGGGAGCAGGAACAAATCAAATCAAATGTAATGATAGAAACCTTAGTCAGTTAAATAACCTGCTGCTGTCATTCTGCACATCTCTGATGTTGCTGCTATTTTCAAATATCCATTACTGTAAAAATGTCCATAGCTGCATATTGGTTATTTATTCTCCAGTTTTATATTGTTAAAACACTTAAAATGATTGTATTGTTTATATTATAACTCTTCACTATTATGTTATTCTTATACATTTCTCTAAGGTCCACATCTGTGTGACCATTTTTTAAATAATCTTTTAGCTGCTTTAAATTTGCCCATTGGGGGACAATAAAGGGATTTTCTATTCTAATCTATTCGATAAAAGGGGTAGACAATAAATCTAAACAATGTATTTATAAAAAATATATCTGCAAAATCTCTAATATTCAACAACAAAAAATACTTAGTTAAGCAAATTGTACAAAACAGCAATAAAAACAATTAAAATTCTATCAGATTTATAGTCCCCCCCCCCTGCAGATATATTAGAATCTGTCCTTAAATTCCAGCCAAACCCATTTACACAGTAACAGATTAAAACCTTTAGATAAATCAAACATTACAGCCACATATCTGACTCTATAACCATTAAAACAACTATTTTCATTAATCTCAGATGGAACTATTCACTGACTGGATTATATTAAACTGAACTTCCAATATTCACCACTGTTCGGCGCCATTTCCCTTTTTCCTCTAATCATGGAGCAGCCGGCTTGCTTGGTCTCGCAATGAATCCTGGGAAAACCAAGGATAGAGAGGATACAGCGGAACCATCCTTCAAATCGGACATAAAGAAGGACGCATTTTAAGGCCGCATAACGAGGAGTTCTTGGAATCCAACCAGATCTCGCCGCCGCGTTATGAGGGTTAGCATCAATAGCCTGATTTAGTGGAACTAAAGCATAATTGACGCTTTTATTTCTTGCCCTATTTCTCCTTAGAGGAACAAAAACTCATCTTAAAGAAATACAAAGAGAAAAAAAGTCTCAATGAAGAGTCAAACATTGCTGTCAGCGGGATTGCTGAGTAAAAGAGAAAAAGCCTGCATCCCAATCACTGTACAGCAGATTAATGGAGGACTTGGAGCAAATAAAGTTAGAACACTAAAACATCATTTAATCTTATTAATTCTATGATTGGGTTCCAATAAATACGGGAAATAATCAGTTTGAGGGAAATCATCCTGATTTCTGAGCTGTAGCAGAACTCAGTGGAAAAAAGGAGGGAAATCTGCTCTGCTTCTAAAAAGGTCCTCAGATGAATCCCTGAATTCACAGAAATACCTGAATGTTCTTCTGGGCCCTTCTGCCATAACATCCAGAGGAGGTTTGAAGGAGGAGGCCGAATTCAGCATTTATTGTTTTGAGAGTAGGCTGCACAGGAATTATCTGTCAGCCTTTTCTTTCTGGCTCTAAGTGGTGAATCCAATATTCCAAATTTGTTGGGCTTTTCCACCTTGAAAGCGAGCGTGCACATCCAACATGTTATCCCATCTCAACCGCGGCAGCCAGCCTGCGTTCAATCACACTAAGAGCGTTGTAAACATTTCACACTAACATTACAGCCTTCTGTGTTTTATTTAACCTGGAGGCTCAGTGCCACATTTCCCCTTCTCATTTATACCGCTACAGCAAAGAAGAAGGCTAATACAACTAGCACCTCCGATGGTATAAGTACTTATTTTATACGTGTTTAGCCAAAGAGCCGCAGTCATGGGGGTCACAGAGGTCAGACACGGTTTATCTGCCGGCTCGCCAAATGAAAACCTGTAGCACTCATATTGTCTCCGATCCAAAGCTAGAAAAAGGAAAAATGATGTGATGATGTGGAAGCAGACGTTCTTCTAAAGAATACAAAATGAGCAAAACTGCTGAATAAATGGGACTAGCGCTCTTTGAAAATGACATATCTGTTGTCAGCATAAGCCTAGCATATAGCCGCTTTTAGTTTACTACTAGCACATACCTGTTGTTAGCATAAGCCTAGCTTATAGCTGTTTTTATTATACACCTACCATGTATATGTTGTTAGCATAAGCCTAGCATATAGCTGCTTTTAGTTTACTACTAGCACATACCTGTTGTTAGCATTAGCCTAGCTTATAGCTGCTTTTAGTTTACTACTAGCACATACCTGTTGTTAGCATAAGCCTAGCTTATAGCTGCTTTTAGTTTACTACTAGCACATACCTGTTGTTAGCATAAGCCTAGCTTATAGCTGTTTTTATTATACACCTACCATGTATATGTTGTTAGCATAAGCCTAGTATATAGCTGCTTTTAGCGTACTTCCAGCATATATATGCTGTTAGCATACACCTAGCTTATAGCTGCTTTTAGTATACACCAAGCACATACCTGATGTTAGCCTACGCCTAGCATATAGCTGCTTTTGTTATACACCTACCACATATCTGTTGTTAGCGTAAGCCTAGCATATAGCTGCTTTTATTATACACCTAACACATGCCTGATGTTAGCATAAGCCTAGCATATAGCTGCTTTTGCTATACACCTACCACATATCTGTTGTTAGCGTAAGCCTAGCATTGTCATGATGGGTTTTCTCTAAGTCAAGCCCAAGATGCAGAACACACACGGGAGAACTGGGTAAAAGTCCAAAAGAGTTTATTTAGAACACAAGCACATGAATACTGGAACTGATTCAGGCAGGGGGCTGGTTCACTGGAGTCTGAGCAGGGAAGGGGAGATGGCTGGAAGCTGAGCCTCCAGCTCACTGCAGGGACACAACAGGGGAAATCCACATGGGAACCTCTTGGGGAAACTCCACAGGGAAGTCGACAGGTATCATCCACGTAGGATTCTTGGGGTGGCTCACCAGGGCAGATTAGCAGGTTAACTCTCCTAGAGCTGCTGGCCAGAGACAGGTTGCCAGCGAGACAGTTCTTCCAGAGCTTCACAAGGAGACAGGAGGTTAAGCTCATCCAGAGCCTTCACGAGGAGACAGGTGGTTAAGCTCAACCAGAGCTTTCACGAGGAGACAGGTGGTTAAGCTCAACCAGAGCTTTCACGAGGAGACAGGAGGTTAAGCTCATCCAGAGCTTTCACGAGGAGACAGGAGGTTAAGCTCATCCAGAGCCTTCACGAAGAGACAGGAGGTTAAGCTCATCCAGAGCTTTCACGAGGAGACAGGAGGTTAAGCTCATCCAGAGCCTTCACGAAGAGACAGGATTCCTGTGAGGCAGAAACAGGGAAGAGTTAGAATCTGATCTCACACGAGAGATAACAAAGATTCATCTGTGACAGAGGCTCAGGAAGCTAACCAACTAAGATCAACACTGCGGCGTGGAATCCAGGTCTGAAGGCAGCTTAAATACTGTGGTCCTCCTGATTAGTAGATCAGCCACAGGTGTGTGAGAGGCTCAGCTCAGGAGGACCCACGGCGCACTCTGCTGGAGGCAGAGGGTAATCTCCAGAACCATAACAATGACTCGAGCCCTAAAGAAAAGACAAAGAGAGCAGAAGAGGATCCTCAGCGCCCTCTGGTGGGCAAGCCTGAGGATCCCAACAGAGCCCCCCCCCCCCCCCTCAAGGGCGGATTCCAGACGCCCCCTGAAAAAAAAAAAAAAGTCCAAAAAACAACCCACCCAGGGCGGGCGGAGGGGGCACTAGGGTGAGGAGGGCCAGAACCAACAGAAAAAAAAGGTCCAAAAAACAACCCACCCAGGGCGGGCGGAGGGGGCACTAGGGTGAGGAGGGCTAGAAACAACAAAAAACAGAGTCCAGAAAACAAAAACAACCCACCCAGGGCGGGCGGCGGGGGCACTAGGGCGAGGAGGGCCAGAACCAACAGAAAAAAAAGGTCCAACAAACAAAAAACAACCCACCCAGGGCGGGCGGAGGGGGAAACAGGCCAGGAGGGCAGAAAACAAAAACAGAGTCCAGAACAAAAAACGATCCACTTATGGTGGACGACAGCAAAAAAAAAAACAAAAACCTTCTTGGGCACAGTCTCTGGTGGCCGGCCAAGGGACCGGTAGCAGGACACAGTTTCAGGTGGCCTGCCGTGGGACCGGCAGCAGGACACAGTCTCAGGTGGCCTACTGTGGGGCCGACGGCGGAGGTGTAGTTGCTGCTCAGGAGGTCGACCGTTGAGATGAAGGTGGAGCAGCGTCTTAGGGGGACCACCGCCGGGCCGGAGACACGGTTGAATTCAATAGACCGGCCTACGATCCGGCAACGGAGCAGAGTCTTAGGTGGCCGGCAGCGGGGTTGAAGGCGACGCTGATACTCTGGGGTTCTGCCACTGGGTCGACGGTGAAGATGATGCTCCGGGGGTCTGCCGCGGGACCGGAGGCGAAGCTGACGCTCTGGGGGTTCGCCGCGGGGCCGGAGGCGAAGCAGCTCCTCAGGAGGATGACGCCCAAGCTTCAGCAGGTACTCCCACGGGGTACCCCGTCCCCTCCTCGGCCGCTCAGGCTCTGTAGCGACCGCCGACTGCGGTTCTGGTGGAGGCTCTGGGGAGACCGTCGAGTGCGGCTCTGGAGGAAGCTCTGGGTAGACCATCGAGTGCGGCTCTGGAGGAGGCTCTGGGGAGACCATCGAGTGCGGCTCTGGAGGAGGCTCTGGGGAGACCATCGAGTGCGGCTCTGGAGGAGGCTCTGGGGAGACCATCGAGTGCGGCTCTGGAGGAGGCTCTGGGGAGACCATCGAGTGCGGCTCTGGAGGAGGCTCTGGGGAGACCATCGAGTGCAGCTCTGGAGGAGGCTCTGGGGAAACCATCGAGTGCGGCTTTGGAGCAGGGGAGCCCGCCGATTGCGGCTCCCGATCAGGAACAGGGGAGCCCGCCGATTGCGGCTCCCGATCAGGAACAGGAGAGCCCGTCGACAGTGGCTCCAACACAGGAACATGCGGGACCACTGACTGTGGTTCCGTCTCAGGAGCAGGCGACACCACCGACTGAGGTTCAGCCTCAGGAACTGGGGAGGCCACCCATGGAGGCTCAAGTTCAATCACTGAGGTGGCCTGAGGCGTCGGTGGAGGGTTCTTCGTGATTAGTGGCCTCCGTTGAGGGACTCTAGGAGGCACATTTTCACCAACACTAAAATCTGAAGCCCTTCTAACTATTAGCTCAGGGGTCTCAAGAGGGCACAGGGCTAACTCAGGGGTCTCTGGACAGCACGGGGCTAACTCAGGGGTCTCTGGACAGCACGGGGCTAACTCAGGGGTCTCTGGATGACACAGAGCTGACTCAGGGGTCTCTGGATGACACAGAGCTGACTCAGGGGTCTCTGGACGGCACAGAGCTGGCTTAAGGCGACGCCTTCTCTTACGCCGCGGAGTCTTTGGAGCCAAGTTAACAGGGTTACTGGCTGATTCTGGCAAGAGGCTAACTGTTTGAAAAATAAGGGTTCCAGAATGGATTACTGATTCAGAGGCTAGGTAATCAGGCATGGAAACAGGTTTAGAAACTAAGGTGACGGATTCGGGTGTCTGAACAGGCTGACGGGGATCTCTAGCTGTTTGACGTGTAACTGGTGGACCAATTTTGAGTTCTTTAACAGACGGAGCTAACTGACGATCGAGTAAATTAGAGCTGAGACTGACCTGGTGACGAAGGAAACTGGAATCCTGAGACTGAGGGTAGACGGCTCTGGGACTAGTTGGCAGTTTGATGTCTAATCTGATGGCTAGCTCTATGAGGTCTTCAAGTTTAGTTGGTTTATTGTAAAATGATAGCTTATTTCTGAGTGGTTCGTTTAAAGCTAAGAGATAAGTGGTTTGGAGCGCAGACTCGTTCCACCCGGAAACGGCTGCTCTACTCTGGAACTCGGAGGAGAACTCAGCGACGGACCTATTACCCTGTTTGGTGTTCAGAAGCTTGGAAGAAACGGAGAAACAAGAGGACTGAGTAAAGGTTTTTTCTAATTCTCGGATGAATCTTTCATGTGTGCAGTTTGTTCTGGTTTTAAGCGGAAATTTGGTCTCCGCCCATTCAAGGGCTTCACCAGACAAAAAAAGAAATAATAAAGGCTAACCTATCCCTATCAGAACGAAAATTAGAAGCGTGAAAACTAAAAAATAACCGACACTGAAATAGAAATCCCTTGAGCTTACTTGGGTCGCCAGAAAATCTCTCAGGTAGAGGAGGACCGGGTGACGAAAACGATGGGATGAGTTCAGACCAGAAAGGAGGGTTATCATCTTGACTCGGAGGTGACGGACGGAATTCCGGAAGTGACGAATCCGGAACCGGAAGTTGAACTGGCGCCATCTTGCAATTCCCACGAAGCTTGTGGGATCTTGAAACGAGTGTTTTCTTTGAGTCAAACGGGGATTTTAACTCACGGAGGGACAGAGTGTGATCAGGAGTAGGAGATTTCTGTTTCTCAGAGCAATGACGGAGGTGATCTGCTGGGCTTTGTGTTTGGCCGCAGTGTTCTGTCATGATGCGTTTTCTCTAAGTCAAGCCCAAGATGCAGAACACACACGGGAGAACTGGGTAAAAGTCCAAAAGAGTTTATTTAGAACACAAGCACATGAATACTGGAACTGATTCAGGCAGGGGGCTGGTTCACTGGAGTCTGAGCAGGGAAGGGGAGATGGCTGGAAGCTGAGCCTCCAGCTCACTGCAGGGACACAACAGGGGAAATCCACATGGGAACCTCTTGGGGAAACTCCACAGGGAAGTCGACAGGTATCATCCACATAGGATTCTTGGGGTGGCTCACCAGGGCAGATTAGCAGGTTAACTCTCCTAGAGCTGCTGGCCAGAGACAGGTTGCCAGAGAGACAGTTCTTCCAGAGCTTCACAAGGAGACAGGTGGTTAAGCTCAACCAGAGCTTTCACGAGGAGACAGGAGGTTAAGCTCATCCAGAGCTTTCAGGAGGAAACAGGAGGTTAAGCTCATCCAGAGCTTTCACGAGGAGACAGGTGGTTAAGCTCAACCAGAGCTTTCACGAGGAGACAGGAGGTTAAGCTCATCCAGAGCTTTCACGAAGAGACAGGAGGTTAAGCTCATCCAGAGCTTTCACGAGGAGACAGGAGGTTAAGCTCATCCAGAGCTTTCACGAAGAGACAGGAGGTTAAGCTCATCCAGAGCTTTCACGAAGAGACAGGAGGTTAAGCTCATCCAGAGCTTTCACGAAGAGACAGGAGGTTAAGCTCATCCAGAGCTTTCACGAAGAGACAGGAGGTTAAGCTCACCCAGAGCTTTCACGAGGAGACAGGAGGTTAAGCTCATCCAGAGCTTTCACGAGGAGACAGGAGGTTAAGCTCATCCAGAGCTTTCCCGAAGAGACAGGAGGTTAAGCTCATCCAGAGCTTTCACGAAGAGACAGGAGGTTAAGCTCATCCAGAGCTTTCACGAGGAGACAGGAGGTTAAGCTCATCCAGAGCTTTCACGAAGAGACAGGAGGTTAAGCTCATCCAGAGCTTTCACGAGGAGACAGGAGGTTAAGCTCATCCAGAGCTTTCACGAGGAGACAGGAGGTTAAGCTCATCCAGAGCTTTCACGAGGAGACAGGAGGTTAAGCTCATCCAGAGCTTTCACGAGGAGACAGGAGGTTAAGCTCATCCAGAGCTTTCACGAGGAGACAGGAGGTTAAGCTCATCCAGAGCCTTCACGAAGAGACAGGATTCCTGTGAGGCAGAAACAGGGAAGAGTTAGAATCTGATCTCACACAAGAGATAACAAAGATTCATCTGTGACAGAGGCTCAGGAAGCTAACCAACTAAGATCAACACTGCGGCGTGGAATCCAGGTCTGAAGGCAGCTTAAATACTGTGGTCCTCCTGATTAGTAGATCAGCCACAGGTGTGTGAGAGGCTCAGCTCAGGAGGACCCACGGCGCACTCTGCTGGAGGCAGAGGGTAATCTCCAGAACCATAACAATGACTCCAGCCCTAAAGAAAAGACAAAGAGAGCAGAAGAGGATCCTCGGCGCCCTCAGGTGGGCACGCCTGAGGATCCCAACAAGCATATAGCTGCTTTTATTATACACCTAACACATGCCTGATGTTAGCATAAGCCTAGCATATAGCTGCTTTTGTTATACAACTAACACATGCCTGATGTTAGCAGAAGCCTAGCATATAGCTGCTTTTGTTTTACAACTAACACATGCCTGATGTTAGCAGAAGCCTAGCATATAGCTGCTTTTGTTATACACCTACCACGTATCTGTTGTTAGCGTAAGCCTAGCATATAGCTGCTTTTATTATACACCTAACACATGCCTGATGTTAGCATAAGCCTAGCATATAGCTGCTTTTGTTATACACCTACCACGTATCTGTTTTTAGCGTAAGCCTAGCATATAGCTGCTTTTATTATACACCTAACACATACCTGTTGTTAGCATAAGCCTAGCGTATAGCTGTTTTTATTATACACCTACCATGTATATGTTGTTAGCATAAGCCTAGCAGATAGCTGCTTTTGTTATACACCTACCATGTATCTGTTGTTAGCATAAGCCTAGCATATAGCTGCTTTTGTTATACTCCTACCACGTATCTGTTGTTAGCGTAAGCCTAGCATAAAGAGGCTTCTAGCGTACTCCTCCTGTATCACTTGTTACCATACACCTAGATTACAGCAGCTGTTAGCGTACACATAGCACATATCTGTTGTTAGCAATTTCTTTGAAAACGAAACTAAAAGTTTCATTAATCAAGCTCCAGCTGGCCCTTCTAAAGACTTATTAATGTATAAATGAGTCGGACAATAATGAAATAGATCATTTTATTGTCTCTATTAAAACAGAATTAGGAAAGAGCTATCCATCAGTACATAGGGGAGAAAAAAAAACATTAAAAAAGAAATAAATTAAAAGCCAGCAGTGATATTCCTGCACCTTTAAACTTTAGCTGTTACTGTTGGATAGACAGAAAGGAAGAGATATAAAAAACCCTTGACCCCATCTACAGCCGCCACACCCAGACACAGAAACTGCTCTATCTCATCAAACTAAAGCCTTAGTCACAAAATTTGTGTTGATATGCGGAGGAGGAAGAGGGAGAGTTTCACTGGAAAACGCACCACAAGTAGAAAGTTATCTAGAAACTAAACACCGGTTATTTGGAACTTTATTTAAAATGGGATTAATTATTAGTAACTTTCTGGTTCATTGTTTTCTTTTAGTTATTAAATGGAAATTAAATATTTTAAAATTGAAATGTTTTTATACAAAAAAATGAAAATATTTAAAAATTTGATATATAATGTTACCCAGTGGTGAGGGTTTAACAAATTTTTAGCTGACTTTTTTATTATTTTGGATTCTGCTTGAAATACTCTGCTATGATTGGCTTAACGTCAGTAGACCTAGCATATATCTGCTTTTACCGTACAGCTAGCTTATAGCTGCTGTTTGCGTTGCTTAGCAAATAGCTGATTTTAGCGTACTTCTGCTAGAAGTACGCAACATACACAACAGAAAATGTTACAATAAGTGATCTGTAGTGATGTGAAACTTTTTTTTTTTTTTTTTATATCCATTATTTTCTACATTCTGGTGATTTTAAGAGTTAAAGTAAAGCAGAATGGGCCCTACTAAAATACTTGCATCTTAAATATACTTTTAAATAAGACTTTCACAACTTTGTTCATTAATTATTCTCTTAAATTGAAGTAAATTAAACAATATGGAACTAATAAGCTTTACCGGATTACTGGCACTGATACAGGAACCAGAGCAATTGAATCCCATGACTAAAACTATACTGTGTATCAGTGACGTGCGGTCAGGGGAGGCAGGTGAGGCAGTGCCTCACCAGCCATCATGGAAAGAAAGAAAATATATAATCATAAAGTAATTTAAATTGTTATATTCATCCGGTGGTTTGTACTAAAAAATATTCATTTTTCATGTAGCTTCACCAATTTCGATTTTTATTTGTTCAAAATCGCTGAATTTTCTTATTTTCCCATTCAAATGCTTGGAAGCGATGCCGGTGAGGCAGCAGCGAGCTCTGCCTCACCTTGGATTGCGCAACCCCTGGCTCTGCGCTGGCTGCAAAGCGGAGAGAGCATGTTGCTGTACGGCGTCAATAAAATGGTTTAAACAAATGTAATATGTGAACTTATTTCTAATAATTTGGCTTATGTATATAATGTACAGAGCTTTTTGTCACCAACTGTGTTTGTGTAACGTGTTTCGTGTAATGAGCGATTATAAACGGCAGAGAACAAGTTCGAGGTGAGGCAGGCAGTTCTCTTGCCTCATGGCAGGGGGTGCTCAAGAGACTGAAAACATAAGGCAGGAACAGGACGGATCAAGGAAGGCTTTCTTCCCTGGCAGTGATCTCCATTGAGACAGAGAGACTTTTAAAACTGAAGGAAGATAAGGAGGACTTCTATTCATTTATAAGTAAAGGTAAGACAGTAATAACATTTATTTTGTTTTGTTTTTTAAGGAAATGTGTGTTTTGTGAGCTACAGTTTGTATGTGTAAGGATGCAGAAGTGAAACATAACCTGTAAACTGCTGTCAATCTATGCATCTATTTGCAAATCTGATTCTGATGACGTCAGTGCCTCACCAGCTATGAACCTCACCGCACGTCACTGCTGTGTATAAATATTTGGTAATAGGCTAAAGATTAAAAAGCTTTACTCATTATATTATTAGCAAAACCTGGACTAAAACTGGGACTAAAAACAGCAGCAGGTAAAGAGAAACCAAACCATTGGATGTGATCCTGCACTCAGTCTCCACAGCAGTAATTTAAACTAGCTGCTGTGTTTTTTATTCATATTTACTCAAGTACTAGATGCCTAAAATCTTCAATAATTTACAAAGAGAATGATCCTAGTGCAGATGAGATAAGATAAAAATATAAATGAATACCTCATAACAATGGTCTTTGTTCAATATCTGACCAGTGAATGGGTGGAATACGGACTGGATCTGAACCTGGCATCGTGTTTTAGCACTAAGGTTGGATTAAAACTGGATAAAAACTGGATTTTGGTATTGTTATACATAAAATCTTTTTTTTATTTGTAGTGGGGAAAAAAAACATTTATCAGAGGAAAACTGGGATCATATCTCAGTACAACTGAAGCTATCACCTTATTGTTTTTAAAATAATTAGTAAAATAGAATTTATAAAGAATAAGGTAGATCCAAAGGACCAATCAGTAACCATGTCTGTTCCAGATCATCATTAGAGTTTCCTTGAAGTATTATGTCTTCAGTACAGGGGCCAGGACATGATCTACAGGGGCACTGGCCCCCGTTGGCCCCTGTCTAGAACCGCCCATGGTGTGGAATGATGACACAGTGGCGAGGGGGGGAGAAGCATCTCCCTGCATGTCTGCATATAGCTGTTAGCATAAACAAGCATATATCCCCTGTATGTGATTAGCTAGCACATAGCTACTGTTAGCGTACATCTAGCTTATAGCTGCTTTTAGCATACACCTAATATCTGCTGTTAGCGTTAGCCTAGCTTATGGCTTTGGTAGTGTAGCCATGTTTTGCAAAATATTTATTATAATTTTTAATTGGAATTAAATTACTTGATAACTAATTATATAATTATTTACTGATTCACCAGAAAAATAAACAGCAGATTTATTTCTTTTTTATTATTTTAAATTAACTTTCAGGAACCAACTTCTTTCTTTCACTCTCCTTCCTTCCTTCCTTCCTTCCTTCCTTCCTTCCTTCCTTCCTTCCTTCCTTCCTTCCTTCCTTCCTTCCTTCCTTCCTTCCTTCCTTCCTTCCTTCCTTCCTTCCTTCCTATCTTGGTAGCGTGCAGCGGTTGTTCTCTCCTCCCAGATAAACGAAAGGCGTCGCCAGTGATGGAGCGCCTCTGAGTTCAAAGTGTAGTTTGAAAATGAATCATTCTGGTTGCTATGGTAAACAAGAACCAATAATATTCAGTCCTGTGAAATATAACGACAAAGATGCAGAAATGAAACGGCCGTGGCTCAGAAAACACAGACATCTGCAGCTGATCACTGGGTTAGTAATGATTGGAAACATTTTCTACTGGTTTGAAGAAAAGCCTCAAAGTGAATCATCAACAGATGAGCCCAGGTTGGGCCAAGGCAGTAGGAAAGCTTTTAACCTTTGAATCTCAGCTCTTTCATCTCAGCTAAATAAACATCACGTCCTGATAAGCATCTGAGTGAAAATACAAAAACCTGTTGAATTACAAAGGTAATCATATCGACTTAGTAAAACAAACATTTAAAGGTAAATAAGTCTTCAAGACATTTTTTTCTCCAGGTTCAGGTAGCTAACACGTATTAATGCTGTAATTATTAGAGAAAAAATATAGAGTCACCTTTAAATTTATTGTTCATAAAGTAAATACCTGCATAACTATAAATATCAAAGGTGAGTAATAAATTAAAGCTACGCCTAAAATACAGCATGTGTCAAACAGCACTGAGTTTTGTTAAACCGCACTTTGCAGGCTGCTTAAAAAAGTCATCTGCTTCAGAGTGGGTTATGTAACAATCCTAAAGTAGGCCCAACCAAACTGAGCATGCAGAGGCAGCTCTAGAAACTATAGAGCTGGAAGAAAATTACAATTTATAAATCTATTCAGTTTATTTCTATAGCTCTAATTCACATCATATCATCTCAGGTCACTTTCCAGTTCACCAGATAATCCAGTCACATTGATTCAAAGTTTTCTATCTAAGGAAAGCCAGCTGATTGCATCGACTCATTGACTCTTCAGCAATCCCTCACACTAAGCATGCTTGTAGCGACAGTGGAGAGGAAAAACTCCCTTTGAACAGGAAGAAACCTCCAGCAGAACCAGGCTCAGTGTGAGCGGCCATCTGCTGAGGCCCACTGGGGTTCAAGGAGACAGAAGCAGACATAGAAAAAGGAACATGGAGGCACTGATCTATAAATACTTTCTATGCTAGAAAAGCTAGCCATAAGCTAGCTCCATATGTGGTTCTGTCTGGGAAAGAAATGGTTAATCAGATTGAATCTGAGACAGATTTAATATCAAAAAGGATAAAAGAGAGACATCCAGTCAGTCACAGTGAAAGCTGAGTTCATAATTATGTCTAGGAGAGAAACAGGACTAAACACTGAGCAACAGGCTCAACTGACTCATCTTTAAAGGAAAGATTTGGTCATATTCAGAATTCAAACTGAAAGTAAAAAACGAAAAATAGATACAACTGTCAACCAGCTCCACAGGCGGCCCCGTCCAGGAAACACACAGCCAGGCAGACGAGCTCCGAGCCAGCTCCCATGTCAGAGGATGAAGAGAGCACATCCAGTTAGTCACAGTCAGAGAAACAGCACTACACTGGAAAACAGGCCGAGCGCCAACATCTAGAAACAAAGGTGTTGATGGCAGCAGCACAGCTGATATTTCTCTCCAGGATGCAGTCACAGCCAAACAGGAACAGACCAGATGAAGCTACTATGAGAAAAAGCAGAGAGAGCAGAACGTTAGAGATTGAACTAACAGATTCTGCAGAGTGGGAGAATAGAGATAGAATGAAGCAGAATGATGAAAAAGGGGTCCCTATGTCCTCCAGCAGTCTAAGCCTATAGCAGCAGAACTATAGAGATAGCTCAGGATAACCTGAGCCACTCTAACTAGAAGCTTTATCAAATCACAGCAAATTTATTAATTTAGGGTATAAATAATGATCCATTGATTATTCATTGATGAGTTCCCTCTAAGGCGGGAGGAAACGCTATATGTGGAATTTCTTTGCTTTTTACCCCCCCTCTTCAAACAGTCTGTTCAGGCCACTGGATGGACATCCACACATTCTGACCCAGATAGCATTTGGTAAAAAAAAAAAAAAAAGGGAGCTTTTTATAAATCCAAATTTTTTTTCAGTTCAGATAAATTGAAAGTTAGACTTAGACTCAACTTTATTTATCCTTTAGTCCTTCAGGGAAATTCTGTATAGAGTATATAGAGTACAAGGAGTCAAAGCAAGACGCCATCAGAGATGGCAAAAGTACTCACTTTCCGTACTTGAGTAAAAGTACAGATACTTGTGTTAAAAAATACTCTGGTAAAAGTGGAAGTACTGATTAAACTTCTTTACTCAAGTAAAAGTAACAAAGTACAGGCTTGTAAATGTACTTAAAGTATAAAAGTAAAAGTAGAAACCACTTTTTTCATGCCGTTGCCTACATTTTAAATGGATGTCTGCCAATAGGACTAGATCTCCGTTGTGTTCATTTTCAATCATCTCGTCGTCCATGCTACTATGCTAACGCCACCGCCACCAAGCTGCAATGATTCGCCGCCAATGAATACCGCCGAATCTGTCGATTCATCTTGTAGCGGTGCGTCAAATGCAACGTAGATTCCCATCCAATTAGATTGAATTTGGTATTGATGACGTGAAAAATAATAACGGTAACTCCATTGAAATGATTCAAAACTAAAGTAACGAGACAATTTTTTTAAAATGTAAGGAGTAGAAAGTACAGATATTTGTGTAAAAATTTAAGGAGTAGAAGTAAAAAGTCGCCATAAAAATAAGTAGTAAAGTAAAGTAAAAATATCAGAAAAATCTACTTGAGTACAGTAACGAAGTATTTGTACTTCGTTACTTCCCATCTCTGGATGCCATGAAAGAAAAAAATAAAACAGACAATATAAAAACAGTTGTAATGTTCTGGAATATGTTTCCCTTAGATATAAGACTAGATATGAGTCTACACAGTAGTTGACTTGTATTATTGCACAACGAGACAGAAGAATATTACATATGAGTGACAACAGGTCATGTTTTGCATAAGATGTCCTTGTAGGGGGCGCTGACATAGAAGTCAAAGCTAGTTGTCATGAGGAAAAGAAGGAGAAGAAGACCTTGGGGCTCAATCTTTGCCGGACGCTCGCTGTGCAAACTCCAAGCATTTTCTCTCTCCTGTAACGACCTGATCTGGAATAAACTTACTTTTTTACTCCTGTTTTTTATAGTCCTTTTTATATGGTTTTACCCAGTTTGAGTTAAGAGTAGTAAATAACTTGCTCCCAGGAAAAGAACCGGAAGGGTAGAACCGGAAGGGAAGAACCACAAAGAAAGTCCTGAGGCGCAACAGCCTTCAAAGGGAACATAACTACCTCGTTTAACAAATTGTTGTGTCCGCCCGGTTTATCTGCTTCGCTTTCATCTGATGTCTTTCTCTGCTGTTTGTGAGCTGTTGCTTTTTGTCGCTTTCAAAATTTGTTTTGGTTTATTTCATTTTATCGAACTCAGTTTCCCCAAAACATCCATGAGTCTGTTTTTTTCTGAAGCTGCTCTATGTAATTCACCACCTGGTAGTTGTCGGTCCTTCACTGTTTCCTTCACTGAAGTTCTGGTGAAAATCTTTTGCTTCTTAGTATCTGTCCTTCTGGTCCAGATCAACGACTTCGGACACAAGAAACTTTTGCAAAAATGTAATTTGGAAGACTCGCATCAGGCTCGCCGGGGGCACCTGCTGGTGTTCCAGGTAGAAGCTCCAGCCAATCAACGGTGGAGATGCACCCCCTTTCAAAGCCAAGAAAAAACAAAAAAATGCACTATCCACAACTTTTTTCTTTAAAATAACTTTATTTATGTATTAAAGTGATTATACATATGGTAAGTACAGGTAATAAATGTTATGAAAAACTGCAGTTCATTCAGAAAGTACTTCTAAATGTAATGTAAATCCTTTTTTTGTGTCACAATGGGGAAATTACCTGTATGCATTAACCCCTCCCCTTGGGGAGCAGTGAGGGGTTCAGGGTCTTGCTCAGGGACCCAGAGTGGAGGCTGACCTTCTCAGAGAGCACTGCTCTAACCACTAGGCATCACTCCCCACTTATTTTTAATACTTGAAGTATTTTTAAAAGTATTTAATTATTTTTACGTAAGTGCAAATGTTAGTATGATACTTATACTTTTACAATAGTATTCATTTGTTTATTTGTACTAATACTTAGTTATTGATGTAATGTGCTAATGATATAGTATTAGAGATGTGTAAAGACGTCTGTTTATTAGATAAAGATAACAGTTAAACTCTGGCTTTGTGGTTTGACGTCCCAAGTTGTTTCCTGTTTTTGTAAAAAGGTTAAATTATTTCACTATAATTGAAATAATCTCAGAAAATTGGACCCAGAATTCAAATGCACTAAAACCCTCTTTCCACTGGCCGCCAGGATCCAGGACATGAACCATGAAATAAAACTGAACAGACAGACTAACAGAAAACAAATAATGATCTGGCCCTGAATGCTCAGGCTGAACTGAATATAAACAAGTGGAAACAGGTGAGAGGAATGAATGATAATTGAGGCAGGGAGGGAAAACGACAGGTGAAAGGAATGACCAATTAAGGGAGAGCAAACAGGCCAGATCATGACAACAATATTTTTTATTAATTGCTTATCTCTTCAGTAAAAGGGAAACATAAAGAGGTAAAATATCTAAGTCATTTTTTAAATACTCATCTCAAGCAGGTGTGCACAGGACTGTACCATTAGAGAATGGAAGGGGGGATTCGGTCTCAACACTATGCTAAGGTTTAAGTGTTTGTTAGGGTTGAATAAAACTGTTTTAGTTTGATTTTTCTGAATGTGTTTCTTCATTAGCTGCTCATTTAAAGCAAATATTCTTGTTGTTATTTTGCAGTTTCTTCCTATTTATATTCCACCTGTATATCAGTAGGATGTCGGCCATTGTTCTGCCGTCGGTTTGGTTTCGTTGATGTTCTGCACCACAAATTAAAGCTGAAACTGTTCATTTCTAGCGGTTTGGGTCCCGCCCCAGAGCGGCTCGGCCTCATGACCAGCATGCAACAGGGCGGCAGGGATATTTACTTACCTCTAGATTTTAGACTGAAATTAGATTACGCCTCATAAAATGAGGTCATAGATTGACATTAATTAGTTTGTGTATTACACCGGTCACTGTAGACACGTCTACAGTTGTTACCCATTTTGCTCTACATGTAAAGAAAACCACACAGAAGTAATATTACCGAATTTTAAAGCAATTTCTGATGCTCTCTGCACACAGGATGGGGATACTGTGACCTGTCCATGATTTAAAGCTCCAGATTTACATCCTGAGATATTGCTGCTTCAACTACTGCTAGAATCTCTCTAACCAGAAGAACAAAGATGATCTAAATTTAAAATAACTTTTAAATTAAAAATTACACATACCAGTGTTTTGTCAGATCAGCATACCTTTAATCAACACTGCAAAAAAATGAAATGTAAATAAGTATTTTTTTCTTAAAATAGGTGCTTTTTGTCTTGAATTGAGGAGGTCAGTGAGACACTTTGCCAATTAAACAGGAAAATTTACATTTAAAATAAGAAAAAGCAATTTTATTGTTTTATTACAAGTGCATATTATCTATTTATTTTATTTTAAGAGTAAAAATACTCATTCCATTGGCAAATCATCCCAATTAACTACTAAAACTAAGAGTAAATACACTTGATTTGGGACATTTGAACTTATTTCTAGATCATTTTTGCAGTGAAGACGTCACATTTGCGTTTATCCCTTTAGTTTTGTACAAAAGTAGACTTTAAACCACCTCAACGGACGTGTATCCCTTTAGTCGTGCAAAAAAAAAAAACAGATTTATATCAGATCGCAATACGCCTCAAAATAACAACCAAAAGGTAAGTAATTAAATTGTTTTTTTGTACATGACTGCAGGGATACATGCCCGATCAGGTACTTTAAAGTTTATTTTTTGTACAGAACTAAAGGGATAAACGGGTGTTGACTATGGGTGGGTATGCTGGTCAACCTTTCAATTCAAACACTTGCAGGTGGAGAGCGTCACAGTTACACAGACTCTGTCAGTGAGCTCTAACTGGGGTTCCTCATCCCCCCTTGATTTATAGAGTAGAGCCTATTCATTTGCACAAGAGGTTACAAAAGATTAAAAAAAAGGTTGCTGGACAAAACATTGGTTTCCAGAGAACTGACCTCTTGTTTGCCACTGTTAAGCAATGCCTATTTCAGGCTGACATTTCCTAGCTTCTGCAAAGAGGTTTATCCTGTTATGCAACTCTGCCAAGTTTCTGCAGGGTCAACTTATGACCTTGTGACCCTCAACAAATTAACTTTTTACTTAAAAAGACAAATATACACTCACCGGCCACTTTATTAGGTACCCCATGCTAGTAACCAGTGTTGGGAAAGTTCTCTTTCTACGTGAACTAGTTCAAAGTTCAGTTCACACATTTTAAAATGAACTAGTTCAGTTCATAGTTCACAATTCCAGAAAATGAACTAGTTCATAGTTCTTTTTTTTTTTTTTCATATATTGCTCAATTAAACCATAGCCTACTGTAGAACCACAGACAGCAATTATTTTATCAGTTGTAACTCTGAAACTGTGCATCAGATTTCATCTTCATATCCAGTTTTGAATCCTTATCCAACCAGGGTTTACATTAGCATTGAGGGGACAGCATTTCCCCATTGTTGCTTTAACGCTTTGTTGCTGTCCATCACTTCACACTAGTAGCAGCTGCAGCTTTCACCCCTACAGTATATTCTCAAAAACATCAGGAAAAATGTGCTGCTTGAATGGTCTTTTTTATGAGTAATTATTAAAAGAAAAATAGGAAAGTAGTCTTTAAGGTGCAAATGTTTTTTTTTTATTTTGATAATTTTTTCTATTTGAAATTCCATTTCAATACATACTAAATGTAATACTGGAATCCTGGAAAATTATACCAGGCAGGTTTAACAAACAAGTTACATGGATAGTAAAACCCTCAAGAACAGGGGTCTTCTATGTTTTCCAGACCAAGGACCCCCAAACTGATGGCGAGATGGAGCGGGGACCCCCTAACTATATATATTGTATGAAATTGTGTCCTATAGTCACTTTATTACAGATGGAGTAATGTAAAGAAATTAATTTCTCCCTGGGATTATTAAAGTTTTTCTGATTCTGATTCCTGGTTGTTGTGAAGGAAACGGTGCCCAGCTTGAAAGAGCTCCTGTGTGTCGCTGAATGTGTGCATTGATGACTGAAAGACATCTTTTGTCTCCATTTATCTGTTTACTACAGTGTGTTGATTTCATGTTAATGAGTATTTAAAGACATTTCAATTAGTGGGGGAAATAAATGCAGGGGGGGAATATAAAAATATCAACTAACCATGCAGACCCACATGCAGTACCTCCGTAGACCCCCTAGGGGTCGCGGATCCCCTGTTGAAGACCTCCGCTCAAGAAGATTTTACTAACACAAACTGAGGGACCAGGCTGAGGTAGGAATTTAAGGTTACCGAAGTGCGGATTTTTTTACTGAAAGCCGGCGGGCAAACTTGTTGCCATCATCCTCACCGACCACCTGGTCATAAACCTGTTTTAAGTCGCCTCCATGCTGCTGTGGCTTCCACGCTGCATTTTGTTTTGATGACGCACGCGGCTGTAGGCTACGAGGCTGGTAGCTGGTGTTGCCAGATTGGGTGTTTTTCCCGCTACATATTAAGGCCTGTTTACGGTTTGATTTAGCCGGGGTGTCGCCTGGAGGGCTTTATAGAAATCTGGCAACCTATTGAACGGAGTTGAACTGAGAGAGCGTGCCGTTCACAGACACCAGAATGAACGAGTTCACAAAAACGTTCATCAGGCAATAATGCAGCACGTTCAGTTCACGTTTGCCCAAAATATGAACGAGTTCATGAACTTTCGTTCAATGAACGCGTTCAGGCACAACACTGCTAGTAACGGGTTGGACCCCCTTTTGCCTTCAGAACTGCCTCAATTCTTGGTGGCATAGATTCAACAAGGTGCTGGAAGCATTCCTCAGGGAGTTTGGTCCATATTGACATGATGGCATCACACAGTTGCCGCAGATTTGTCGGCTGCACATCCATGATGCGAATCTCCCGTTCCACCACATCCCAAAGATGCTCTATTGGATTGAGATCTGGTGACTGTGGAGGCCATTTGAGTACAGTGAACTCATTGTCATGTTCAAGAAACCAGTCTGAGATGATTCCAGCTTTATGACATGGCGCATTATCCTGCTGAAAGTAGCCATCAGAAGTTGGGTACATTGTGGTCATAAAGGGATGGACATGGTCAGCAACAATACTCAGGTAGGCTGTGGCGTTGCAACGATGCTCAATTGGTACCAAGGGGCCCAAAGAGTGCCAAGAAAATATTCCCCACACCATGACACCACCACCACCAGCCTGAACCGTTGATACAAGGCAGGATGGATCCATGCTTTCATGTTGTAGACGCCAAATTCTGCCCCTACCATCCGAATGTCGCAGCAGAAATCGAGACTCATCAGACCAGGCAACGTTTTTCCAATCTTCTATTGTCCAATTTCCATGAGCTTGTGCAAATTGTAGCCTCAGTTTCCTGTTCTTAGCTGAAAGGAGTGGCACCCGGTGTGGTCTTCTGCTGCTGTAGCCCATCTGCCTCAAAGTTGGACGTACTGTGCGTTCAGAGATGCTCTTCTGCCCACCTTGGTTGTAACGGGTGGTTATTTGAGTCACTGTTGCCCTTCTATCAGCTCCAACCAGTCTGGCCATTCTCCTCTGACCTCTGGCATCAACAAGGCATTTCCGCCCACAGAACTGCCGCTCACTGGATGTTTTTTCTTTTTCGGACCATTCTCTGTAAACCCTAGAGATGGTTGTGCGTGAAAATCCCAGTAGATCAGCAGTTTCTGAAATACTCAGACCAGCCCTTCTGGCACCAACAATCATGCCACGTTCAAAGTCACTCAAATCACCTTTCTTCCCCATACTGATGCTCGCTTTGAACTGCAGGAGATTGTCTTGGCCATGTCTACATGCCTAAATGGACTGAGTTGCCGCCATGTGATTGGCTGCTTAGAAATTAAGTGTTAACGAGCAGTTGGACAGGTGTACCTAATAAAGTGGCCGGTGAGTGTAAGTTGAACACACAATTTTCTCTTCACACTCATCTGACGGAACACCAGCATGAATTAGTTAGTGACAGCCCTGTACTGTTAAACTTCAGTTTTCCTCTCCACTGTCGCCGCATGCATGCTCATAGTGACAGATAGCTGTAGAGTCAACGACACAGTAGTCAGAATGTCTACTGTCTCTACAAGGAGAAGTGTATCGAGCAAAGTCAGGTGCTGGATGCTATCAGCTGGGTTTCCCTGCATTTTATGATCTGATTGGATCGTTCCTGTAAAGCTTCCTGAGATTACCTGAATTTAGAATAAAAACACACTGAACTGAATCAAATCTAGAACAATATATAGCTTAAGAAATCATTTTTAATCTGGAGAGTATTTAATATTTGTGAGCAAAAGCATGAGCTGAGGTCTGTTAGTTTGCAATTAGAAGAGGAGGAACTGATAAATAAGGAAATCGTTTTTATTTATTTATTTTGATTTCAGAATGGAAAAAGGTGTTCCTGGGATCAAAGTATTGCTTTTATTACACAATAAGAGGTTTTACAGTGCTCATTCTGCTTTAGAAGGACACCTGATGGGTTTCCCCACCCTGCTCGTGAACATTCTGCGAGGTCATCAACCAAATACACTCACTCCCACCAACAAATATCCACCCAAAGGGGACACACCCTGTCCCTATCGCCACCAGTTACTTATTTACACATTTTTGCGACATCATACTGTACAGTTTTTTTTTTTTTTTTTCACCTGCTGCACCACCCAGTTCTTCTCAGCTCCACATGTCGGGTTGGTCATCCTCCGCCTCTATATATAGCGGCCCATCGGCCTCTCTGCCTTCTCATGCTGGTCATCATGGAAAGATTCAATTATGTGATTTTCCTCCTATTGGTGTGTGAATGCAGAGCAGCAGCAGGACGGCAGAGGTTGGTTACCCCACAAAACATCTCAACTTTATTTAGAATAATATACTGCATTTATTATTAGGATGCACTGAAAAAAACATAATTAAATTAACTGTATTTACCCTTAATTTGAGTAGGTTAATGAGATCGTTTGCAGATGGAATGAGGATTTTAAAATAAGATAATTAGATAATAACTTGAAATAAGACAATGCAATTGTGTTTTTTTTTTTATTTTAAGTGTAAGTTTTCTTGTTTTTCCTCCTCAATCCAAGAACTAATGCACTTATTTTAAGAAAAAATGACTCATCTAGATTTTGATTTTTTTTTACAGTGTGAAGGTTATTAAATGTCAGTCATTTTTTATTTTGCCAGTATTTAATTTAATGTTCAGTAGAGTTTAATTTATAGTTATAGTGGATATTTATAATGCAGTATTACTTTTAGGGGTTGACCTTATCAATAATCAACCAGTTTATTTATTTTTTTCTACATCCAACTTTTAAGATTTTAGTTTTTTTAATATATATTTGTTTTTAAGGGTTTTAATCTGCACTGGAAAAAAAATAATTTTTTCTTAAAATAAGTGTATTTGATCTTGGATTGAGGAGATAAAAGAGACATTTTGCTTTAAAATAAGAAAACCCAACTGCATTGTCTTATATAAAGTACATATTATGGAATTATTTTATTTCAAGAGTAAAAATACTCATTATATTGGCAAACTCTCATTTAGCTACTCAAATTAAGAAATTTGTACTTATTTATAGGTCGTTTTTTCCATTGTAGGGTTGATTTTGTAGTTATAGTGGATATTTATAAGGTGGTCTAACCTTTAGGGTTTGACCTTATTAGTAATCAGCAAGTTTATTTATTTAGCTAGTTTATTTTTTCTGCATGAAAGTTTTGTATGTTTTTTATTATTTTTTTCCAAGTGTCTTAATTCAAGTTTATCTGAGAAGCATTCCAGAAGTAAATCCAAATGAGAAGCAATGTAATTATGTTTTTTCTTTCTTTTACAGCCTGAAGGGAAACCAGAGAGATGCTGGTATGTTGGTTTGGATTTTTCTATACTCTGTTTAAGTATTCCCACCTCTTAAAGCAATCCCCTCTGCTGATAAATGGCCACATGTTGCCGCATGTGACCAAATGTTCTCGCCTTTATCTATTTACTGCTCCTTATCTTGGGCATCTCTAACAACTTTTTCACCTTGCCTTCTCGCCTAGAACGCCCAAAGCAACCAAACAAAACAACTTATAATGTATTGACATTATGAGATGTTATTTTGGAGCCATTTGGATCAGACTGAACACTGGAAAAACAATCTAGAAATAACTAAAAATGACTTAAATTAATTGTATTTACCCTTAATTTTAATAGGTAAATGAGACAATTTGCCAATGTATTTTCAATATTATATATTAAATATATATCAAATATAGTATTTAAAATAAGATAATTACATAATATTTGGTTGAAATAAGACAATTCCATTTTTTTTTCTTATTTTAAACCTAAATTATCTTGTTCCAGTGGGAAAATGTCTCTTTTACTTCCTCAATCCAAGAACAAATGCACCTATTTTAAGAAAAAATTACTGATCTAGATTCAGATTTTTTCCAGTGTACGAGTCAATTATTTGTCGCGCTGATTCAGGTTTTTAATTTTGTGAATGTTGAACTTTGAGGTCATGTCGTTTCCAAGTAGATGTTAAATTGACTCATAGTCGGGTTCAATGTGAAGCAGGCTTTGATTACATGGAAAATTATTCAGAAAGATCTAAATGCTTGTAGAAAAAAACGGAAATATAATATTATTATAAAGATCAAGATAAAAACATATTTGTATACAGCTGCTCAATTTACATTTAAGATAAGATAAAAACATCTTATTTTCAGGGTTTAAATGTTAATTTCATTGATCAATCATCTTATTTAAGGGTAAAAACACTTAGTCTGAGATATTTTGACTAATTTGTTGATTTTTTGCAGTATTTTAGGTGTGAACATCACTGCTTTGAGTGTTTCTGTGTTTCCCTAAGATGGAAGAATGGGGAAAAAAAAGATTAATTACTAAAACAAAATTCAGACTTTATTTGCGGTACTTATTTCAATACAAACACCAATGATGTATTTTAATCTTTTGCACCAACCCGGTTTGTTGTTAGAGAATGATGAAGTCAGACAGGGATGGGTTGCAGTAATGGCATTTCTGGAAGACAAATTATTCAGGTTTTTAATGAAATGTAAATTCTTCACGTCTGTATCTCTGTCGTCTGTCTGTCCAACAGCCGTGATCACCTCCTGCGACTTTAATCATGACAGTCAGCCATTCTGCAGCTTCACCCAGGACACGGCGGATAACAGCGACTGGACCCGACATAAAGGTCCAACTCCGACTCCTGGCACCGGCCCCAGCGGAGACTACCCAGATGGAAGTCAGTTTACCAGCTGTTTTGGTTCTGACGCGTCTAACAGCCCAAAGCATTAAGTCCAAAGAATTCTGAGTCTTTGTGTGTCTCTGTCTGCAGAGGGATTCTATATATACCATGAATGCGACAACGTCTCCAATGGACAAAAAGCTCGTCTGCTGAGCCCCTTGATCACCTCATCGGCATCTAAGATCTGCGTTCAGTTCCGGTACTACATGTATGGGATCGAAAGCAACAATTTCTTAAGGGTTCTGTCAAATCCAGCAGGCGGCGAAGAAGTGGAAGTCTGGAGGAGGGATGGATTTCAGAGTCCGTCCTGGTTGGCAGGTTCTATCACCGTGCCCAAAGCAGCCGGTCAGAGTCTCAACGTGAGTGTTTCCAAACTGCTGGAGATCATTTTTTAACGGGAAAAACATTTAAAAGTGTAATAAAAGCAACTCTGCATCACTTTCGAGGCAATATTAGCTTCATCTGACATCGACTAGATGATTTTTCAGGTCAGTATTCAACAATTGTTGCGTATCGATGCTCTTCTCAAAAACTCACCTAAGAGGGTCAGTTTAGGTACCAGATTTTTTTGGGGCCCCGCCCCTTCTTATGACATCATTATACGGCAATTCCACTTGGACAAACTGGATTGCACCTGTTTCTTCAGGATCAAATCTCTTCTAGAGTCTCAACATATTATTAGCCTAATGGTTGACACAAAGTTCAAAGTAGAGTAGCTTATTTTGGCTAGCAGACCGAGCACAAAGAGGCAAAACTGTTAGCTACTGAGCACAGCTAGCCACAGCGCTACCAGATCTGGTACCTGGTATCAATCAATCAATCAATCAATCAATCAATCAATCAATCAATCAATCAATCAATCAATCAATCAATCAATCAGTTTCTTTAATGTCAACTACAATTTACATTGTAATCAAGATTTCGGTTTTATTACAAACTGTTCATCAGAATCAGAATCAAGTTTATTGCCAAGTATGTTTGCACTTACAAGGAATTTGACTTGGTGTTGTTGGTGCAGACTAAAAAAAACAAAACAAAACAAAATAACAAATAAATAACATAACAAAATAACAAAATAATCACATACATTAGGGTGGGGAGGCTGACAGGGAACAATTTACTGAGGCCATGCGTGACGCAGAACGCTGCCTTTAGGCGTTCTTATGGCCTACAAGGGCCCCAACCCGTAGGCGGTTCCCTATAGCGCTGCCTTTATCCCTGTGGAAAGAAAGGAGCCACATTGGGGAGGGAGAGGGGGAAAAAACCAGAGGGGGCTGGGTGGTAGCAGTTCTTCTGGGCCTTTCCACCATAACATCCAGGGGAGATTTTCATAAGGGGGAGGCCGAATCCAAAATAACACTTACTGTTTGAAGAGTGGGCTGCAGGATTTTTCCGTCAGCATTGAGTCTTTTATTGCTGGCTCTACGTGGCAAATCCAATGTTCCAAATTTGTTGGGTTTTTCCACCTTGAAGCAAGCATGCACATCCAAGATATCATCCCATCTTACCTTTGAGTTTAACCACCACAGCTAGCATGCGTTCAATCGCACCCAGCATACGGCTCAGCTCACACTCCGGCCCAAATTGCTGCCGACATCCTCTGTAAATGTAGATACATCAGGTATCCTCCAAATCCAAACAGGAGAAATCAGAGTATCATAAATCAGAAAAACCATACATCTTCGATGTCCTCCACTGACCATATTATAAAATACACCATCCTCCAAGCCTTCCAAGAATCCATGGTGTATCCCATGAAGTATGTCACGGTAGGACCCTTTTCCCTGTCCCCCTGTTGAGAAAATGTGATCAATTGCATTGAGAGTCCAGCTGACCCGATCGGTGGTTTGAATTCGGGTGATAAGAAAAGAGAGGGCTCAGAAAAGACAAGACACAGCAAAGCAGGGACAGGGCAGGGAGTTGCAGAACAGCTGGGAAATGCGACCGCCTCCTTCAAGAGTCAGAACTCTTGAAGAGTCTGGGTCCCTTAGTAACAGTCTGATAAAGACAAGACCATTATGTTGTTGTCGTTTTTCTCTACGATTTAATCTAGTGAGATGAATGCGGCCTCGTCTTTACCAGGAACTCTACTGGTCCTTTCAGATGGGATGTGAGCATGCTCTGAAACCCATCTTTTTTCACTGGCTTGTGCCACACGAGGGCAGTTTATCACAGCAAGCAAAGCACACGTGCAGCGCGGTGCTGTGGCGAGCTTGTGCACCAACCCGGTCAAAGTTCAACACAGTTTAACTTTAACCATGCAGTAACCAATGCATGTAAGACCAATAGAAACTGGGCGACCGAGAGCCAGACACACCAGGAAGCAAAATGAACAAAAAGTTTATAGTGTGTCTGAATTCCCCTAAAGAATAAGATGACCAAAGTTTGTGATTGCGTTTGCTATGGAAATCGGGCTCTTTTACAAGCCCAATCGCTTCGAACTCTCTGGAACTGTTGTGCAGCTACAGCCTATTATTCTTCTAAGCTAGCACTAAGCTAATGCTAGCACTTTACTGCTGAATACAAGCAATCAGTTGCCCAAGCAGCAGGTGCAGAGGGAAAATATGTCCTGTCTGAAAGGTCCGCAGGTCCAAATTGATCTGCTATCAGATTCCCAAACACAGAGGAAATATGGCGACATTGCAATGCTGCTAGTGGCCTTCAGGGGCGCTAAAGCTAGTAGCTAAAAGTGATGCAATGTTGCTTTGATAAACGCATTTAAGAAACTTTATGTATCTTATTTTATATATGTAGTTATCTGTGTATATATCTTATTTTATTCATAAAATATTTCCTGATTTTATTTTATGACCACCCTAAAAACCTGATCTGGACTCTAACTGTACTTTCAATTGCACTCTAGAAATCTCCGAAATATATGAAGGTATTTCAAAGAACTATTATCCTGCTAAGTGGAGGAGTTTGCACCTGAAGTTTAGTTTATGTAAGGCGAGCAATCCTAATTCTTTAAGTCATTCATTGAGATGTTTATTATTTTCTCTGCATAGATTGTGTTTGAGGCTCAAAGAGGTTTCTCTGCATCCTGTGACTCAGCATTGGACAACATTGTCATCACTGAGGGGGAATGTCCTGGTGAGTTCAGACACACACATTCATATTTCTACCTTTATTAAAACACTATTTACCTCAATTCTTTATAATATCGCGACACTAATTGGCCCAACACCTTTATTCATACCCTTATTCATAACCATTGCTGGTATTCACACTGTAAAACTCTAGTTACCTTAGAAAAGTGTGACATTTAATTTAAAGTTTAGTTTCTACAAGTACGCCTTTAAGGCAGCTATATAATTACGTTTTCCTCTGGGATAAATACTAGTGTTGCACCGATACCAGTATCGAAGCGGGGCCCCGATCCAGCATTAAAATGGTGGTATTGGTATCGGCGAGTACCAACAAATAGGGCACTGATACCATTTTGAGAGCCAAAAGTTGATTCCACTATTGTCACCCATTCCAGAGAGTGCGAAACAGGACAGACAGCAAGAAGAATGAGCTCTGGCAGTTTTCTCTTGCTGCACATTTACACTTTGTTTATTTATGTTTCCAGTGAGCCTCGATAGATTATGATTTACCAGCAGCGAATCAGACGCATTTGGCTAAGTTACAGTTTTTGAGCAATGTTGACAGACCATAAGAGCTGTGCACGACATTCTGTTCATGTTTCATTTTTGCAAACCCATTGCTAAAACGTCATCCTATGAGTTCACATTGATCTGACAACTTCCTACCACTTTCACTTTACTTGCATGTGTGGACTCAAATATTTGCAGTCTTAAATCATTTTGTATCTAATGTATTTAAAATGAGGATAAACAACCAACAAGACATAAGCAGTATCCCTTACCATGAAAAGGAAAAGGCAGAGGATTATTCCACGACAGGCACTACTCTGTTTCTAATTTCTATTGGTTTTCTTTACAGCTTGTGAATCTAGCTGTGATTTTGACACCATTGGTGAACTGTGTGGGTGGACAGTCCACACCGAAAATCCTGAGCTATTTGGTTTTGATCAGTGGAGTGGACAAACAGACACAGACGGCACTGGACCTGATGATGACTTCTCTAAACCTGGGTGTAAGTAAAACTGTGGTTTAGGCTACTGCTCATAGAGGGCCAAGAGTTGAGCATTTATGAAACCCTGATAAACCCTTCATACTAAGAATATTATTAGTGTTGATTAGTCTGAAAATATAGATGACTTTACGATGTAAACTGAATGTGAAAGTTCCCCAAAAATGGCTGTAAATTTTGACCACTTGTTTGTACTTATGTACATAGTTGGAAGTTACATGCTGATGGATTCTTCCGAAGCTGTGGAAGGAGAAAGCTCTCAAATCAGAAGTCCTGCGATTCCATCCCCCTCAGGATGTTTGGAACTCAGCTTTTATTACTACCTGTATGGTACCAGCACCAAAATGGAGATCAGTGTCCACACCATAACAGGTAAGGGGTTGGATTTATGTTATGGCATAAAAATTACTGCACATTTTTACCATAATAACCTTTGTTTGAGTTTTTGTTTATATTTGACATTAGCAGGTGGAGGCCTTGGACCTTCTTTCTTCAGTGTTAAAGGAAACCAGGGTATGGGCTGGAAGCCTGCAGAGGTCCGCGCCATTGGAACCGCTGAAACTCAGGTAAAATCATGGCACTGATATGATTAATGTTTACAAATATGTATTAACAGTTGTTTAAATCAGTCTGCGAGTTTTAAAAAGTTTGATCACTAACTGGTACTTATGTGGTTTTTGTCCCTCCATTCCAAACCTTACCTAAATGTCCTATGAAATGGCATTGCGCCTCACATGTTATTGTCAATAGCACCAAACTGTAAATTTCATGTAGATTACATATATATATGGATGAGAAACCCGTTGGGAGTGTTTTTCAAAGTCTAAGTTATGTCAGAAACATTTATTTCAATTTCTTTTCAGTTTGCAATTGTCGGAACCTTTGGTGAAACCATGGAGACAGATATTGCTGTTGATGCCGTCTGTATCAAGACCTGCACCGGTAAGAAACTGGTCAGATGGAGACATGACTACATCTTTACCCACCAGGAGACAAACTAAGCATAGCAATTATTTTTTCAACAACTTATGGTTTTGTTGTTTTTTTTCTCCTTCCCTATAGCTGAGTCAACAACACCAAAACCTTCTTCTCCTACACCAACTACACCTAAGCCACCAACTGGAGGGCCAACCACACCTAAGCCACCAACTGCAGGGCCAACCACACCTAAACCACCAACCCCTGGACCAAGTACTCCTAGACCACCTACTGGAGGGCCAACTACACCTAAACCACCAACCCCAGGGCCCAGTACACCTAGACCACCTACTGGAGGGCCAACAACACCTAAACCACCAACCCCAGGGCCCAGTACACCTAGACCACCTACTGCAGGGCCAACTACACCTAAACCACCAACCGCAGGGCCAACTACACCTAAACCACCAACCCCTGGACCAAGTACACCTAGACCACCTACTGCAGGGCCAACTACACCTAAACCACCAACCGCAGGGCCAACTACACCTAAACCACCAACCCCTGGACCAAGTACACCTAGACCACCTACCGGAGGGCCAACTACACCTAAACCACCAACCCCTGGACCAAGTACACCTAGACCACCTACTGCAGGGCCAACTACACCTAAACCACCAACTCCAGGGCCAAGTACACCTAGACCACCTACCGCAGGACCAACTACACCTAAACCACCAACTCCAGGGCCAAGTACACCTAAGCCACCGACCCCTGGACCAAGTACACCTAAACCACCAACCCCAGGGCCAAGTACACCTAGACCACCTACTGGAGGGCCAAGTACACCTAAACCACCAACCCCAGGGCCAAGTACACCTAGACCACCTACTGCAGGGCCAAGTACACCTAAACCACCAACCCAAGGGCCAAGTACACCTAGACCGCCAACACCTGGACCAACTACCCCTAAACCAAGTAAAATGCATTTTTAACTATTTCAAGTTTTTTTTTTAAACATAATCTATTTAACACATATGCGATCCAATAACACTCTTTGTCATTCTCTTTTGTATTCACTGAACAGAACCCTGTCCACCAGATGCGGATTATATTGAATGTGGTCCAGCTTGCATCCCTACATGTCAGGAACCTTCCACCAACTGCTCTGGGTCCTGCATCAGTGGTTGCTTCTGTAAACCTGGATATGTCTTCAAGGGGCGGCGGTGTGTGCCTCTAGATCAATGTGGCTGTTTGGATGATGGCAATAACTATTATGAGGTCAGGTGGCATTTTATGAGAATACATTAGCAAGCTAGTACTGCAGTCTTTAAGGCATATCCAGTTAATAATCCTTTATTTTATCTTATTTCAGCCTGGTGAGACAGTATCAGGAGATGGATGTACAAAGCATTGCCGCTGTTTGGGGAACTACACTTTTGAATGCGTTGATAATTCCTGTGATCCCACCGAAGAGTGTCGAGAGGTCAATGGTGTTTCTGGTTGTTATCCTAAAGGTAATGTCTCAGATTTAGGGATTTTGATATCGATTTGGCCCTTTATAATATCAGTCATTTTCATGATCTTCTACATATGTAACAGTTTGTTTGTTAGATAAAGCATTTTTAAGAATCTTTAGATATGTAGTTTGTCATTGTTCTTCCTCTTAGGTTCATCAACATGCATAGCATCTGGAGATCCTCACTACACAACCTTTGACAAACGCAAATACAACTTCATGGGCAACTGCAGCTACCTGATGTCTGCACCCTGCAATCATACAAGCCTGCCATACTTTGAGGTCCATGCAGACAATGAAAACCGACATAACACACCCACCATCTCCTACCTCAAGGCTGTTCATGTACATGTGTTCATGACGAAGATCTCAATTCTCAAAGGTGGCACAGTGCAGGTATGAAGTGTTGGAGAAAATAACACTTGTCAAAAACTCATTGCAACTTACTTCACCCCTTTACCAAAGCCAAGATAATGGTTTAAGTCTGACGTCTTTTTAAATCCTGGACCTTCAAATTGATGAAGAGACAAAGCAAGCACCTTCTAGTAGAGTCCTTTAAAGAACAGCAGTATGTGGTCATTAGGAGTTTCTGCCCTTGAAAGCAAATTCCAGAAACTGCCTGTGGTCTGGATGTAATGCTCGATTTAAAAAAAAGTCGGTGGGATCAATCTTTGCATATCAATTGCCTGGGCTGTCAGAAACTGCAGAGATTAAGAAACTGTCTCAGTATCACTATCCTGATTTTGTACATGTAAAGGTAGTTGGGCGACAGTGGCATCTGATTCAGGAGTTTGCCCAGCAATCAAAGGGTCATGGCTTCAAACCCCAGTTCAAATGTGGGAAAAACACATCCCCCATATTGCCTATTGATGGTTGTCAGAGGGCCCAGTGGTGTCTGTCTACAGCAGCCTCGTCTCTGTCAGTGAGCCCATGTGCAGCCGTGGCTACAATATACAGTAGTAGCCATTAAAAATGTCCTCACTTTCCTAGATGGGCCCTTGGCTAGTCCCCTACAATTCCTTTTTAAACAACTAAAATATTCTTTCTCTCAGGATTTGTGAACATTAAGATGTAAAGAGAAACATCATCTCCTGGTCAGACCCTGTAATTCAGGGAAAGGCTGGAGTCAGAGTAAAAAATATGCATCCCCATGAGAAGGCCAGTGGCTGAAAGTTGGAGGGGATTTTGCTGACATTCGACAGGCTTTTGACTGGGAAGGGCCATTTTGAATGGCTGCTTCTCTAGCTTGCCACCATGTCTGTGTGTGAATGGGTGAATGACTTAATGTAGTGCAAAACACTTTGGTCAAGTCTTTGACTTTTAAAAATTGCTATATAAGTACAGACCATTTGCCATCTTGTTTTAAAAAGGTAAAATTATGTTGATGATGAGATAAAGCCTAACCCCCTTCTTTGGAATAACAAAGTAATGGCTATACCAATATTGTTTATTTCCGAAGAGGGAACCATGAAGCCTGTATCTTTTGCCAGAAACGTTTGTTACTGCTTCTATAGTGGTAATTATAACCAAGAGAAAAAAAAGGGTGGTTTCATCCAGAACTACTGGTGGTAACTCACAGAAGTGGCCTTGAGTACCCCCCTATGAAGGTCTGCACTCACAGACAGGGACTGCATACTGTCAGCATACTGCCCATAGAATGTGAACAACGGGTCGTTCCAAAAGGATGTTAGCTTTGAGACAGCCCCGAAACACTGGCTAGCTTATAACCTTAGCTGGTTTCCATAGAAGATAAGTTCTAAGGATCAAAATGGTTTCTAACCAGGAGGAACCTGTAACTACAGCACTGTAACTAAAATACCCTTTAAGGTATTCTGCAATTCTTAGATATTGCTTAGGTCCAACACAGCTATATCAAGTTGCTTGATTACCTCCTTCGATGAAGCAAAGTTCTCAATAGTCATGCCAAGAACCTTATTATTTGATTCAGTGTTTGACAGCAGAGACATTTTCAAAAAGTGCAGGACATTGGCCTTCAAGGAGTCTGACAAATACTAGAGAGATTTTTTTCTCCAAGTTTTAAACCTCGTTTTTAAGAAATTGGAGAAGTGGTGATTTATTAACAATATTTTTGTTTGAAATTATCTTGATTCATTTTTTCCACACCTGCTTTTTCCATATAGGTGAATGGGACCAATGTTAACCTTCCAGTGAGTCCAGCCCCTGGCGTCTCCGTTTTCAAGTCAGGAAAACATTATACTGTGTCCACAAACTTTGGCTTGACTGTTCGCTACGATGGAAACCACTTCATGGACATTAAAGTGATCAAGGAGTGAGTGACGGCTTTACGTGATATTGATTTGTGTTCCTCCACTAAATTAACTGTTGACCCTTTATGGTTAAACTCTCAAATTCATGTAGTCAAAAGAGCAAAGATCTCTGAGTGAATTCTTTCACTGGTTTACACTTCTTTATGATGTTTAAGTGAATATTTTCTGTTAACTGCAGCTATGAGGATATACTGTGTGGACTGTGTGGAGATTATAACGGAAATACCAAAGATGACTTCCGGAAACCAGATGGAGCCTTGGCAAGCAATGCAAATGATTTTGGCCACAGCTGGAACACTGATCCAGAGTGAGTATTGAACGAATGCAACAATCCAGGAAAACCAAGAGAAAATGTATTTCTTCAAGTTAATTTCCTCATTATTTTCTATCCTAAATGATTTTCCCTCCATGCATCATTTTCAAAACAATACAGAGAAAATTTCCTCTGGTGCAGCAGTTGTTTAAGGTTTTTCTTTTGTAATCAAACAACAGTTTTGTTATCCAATTAATTCTGTTCATTTTGATTCAGTACAAGTTACTTGATTTAGCATCTTCTATTGGCATAAGAATGCTAAACAATGAACCTGACTTGTGTTGACAGGTGCAATAAGAAACCTAACAATACCATTCCTGGATGTACTATAGAAGAGGAAGTGCTTTATGAGAGTTCTGGATACTGTGGTATCCTGCTGGACAAAGACGGTCCCTTCGCTGCCTGCCACCCTAAAGTCAGCCCAAATGTAGGTGGTGACTAGTAGGAGCTTTTTATCTGTCTAACAGCTTTTCATTTATTTATAAATACAAAGTAAAAATCACTGCTTATAAAACCCATGTAAAACCATATCATGTGTCGAATTAGGAAATCTTCATTTTTAAGCAGAAGTGACTAGTAAACACTGATTGGTTGTTTCTGCTTTCTGGGAGAGACTTTGACGTTAGATCAGAGACACCATTCAGCGTAGTAACTAAGAAAATAAATTCTATGTTTTCAGAATTACTTCAGGGACTGTTTGTTTGACCTATGTGAACTGGGTGGAGCCAGACCCATTCTGTGTGAAGCTATTGAGGCCTACGTCAATGAGTGCCAGGACCGTGGGGTTAACATCAGACCCTGGAGAAATAATACTTTCTGCCGTGAGTATTGGCTTTTTGCAATGAGATGAAAGTTAAAATGAAGGCTGTTATGGTTTATAATAGTGAGTTAAATGCCCAGGAAAGGTGGCAGCCCCCTTCCCTAGGCTGCCACCTTTTCGTGGTGGATGAGTTTGAGTTTCCCAATGGCCCTAGGAGTTATGATGTCAGGGGCTTTATGCATCTAGTAGGGTCACCCAAGGCAGACAGGTCTTAGGTGAGGGCTCAGAGAAAGAGCAGCCCAAAGTCCCCTTATGATGAGTACAACAAATGGATGTAGTGTTCCATCTCCTTGATGTGGGTCACCAGGGCCCCACCCTGGAGCCAGGCCCGAAGGTAGGGCTGGCTGCCTAGTGCCTGGTGGCCAGGCTTTTACTCAGGGTGCCTGGTCGGGAACAGCCCAAAACAGGAAACATGGGTCTCCTTTCCAATGGACTCACCACCTGTCAGAGAGGCTAAATGGATCGGATGCATTGTGTAATAGGTTGCAATCAAGGGTGTGTCAACAATGAGTGGTGACGTTGCTTGAGGACCCAGAGGCAGAGACGAGTGAAGCAGAGATGAGTTTTGACAGATTTAATTGAAGAACACAGGTAACAGAGGCAGCAATCCAGAAATTCAATGTGATTCAATCCAATTAAAATGTTAAACAAATCAAAAAACATTTAGACATCAGGGGAAAACAAGCATGAGGAGCCAGGGAGAGACGAGCTGAGAAGACAACTACAGCAACGACAAGGAACCAGCACTGAGTGACTGCAGAGGTGAAATATTTAAGGGGAACAGAACAAAGGATAGACTGACGAGCTGATTAAGGAGCAGATGTGGGTGGAACTGGCAAGAAGGAATCCAAGGGGAAAGAAAACAACCACAAGGGGGCAACAGAGAGTAACTAAAGAATGCTCGAATATAATAGAAAATAAATCAAAGAACAAAACAGAACAGCTGATAACAGAAAACTGAAAACTCAGAGTCATAACAAATGGGAAGAACCATAACAGGGTGTGGACCTTGCCATTCTGATCCTCGGCTGAAGAAGCATACTCCTTGGACATGGAATGTCACCTCTGTGCTGAGGAAGGAGTCTGAGCTAGTGTGCGAAGTTGAGAGGTTCCAGGTAAAGATAGTCTGACTTACCTCAATGCAATGCTCTGGCTCTGGAACCAGTCTTCCTGAGAGCGGCTGGACATTCTTGCACTATGGAGTTGGGAGGCGCCAAGCAGGAGTGGGCTGCCCCTCATCTTGGTGCCATCGGGGTTCACCCCAGTGAAGAGAGGGTGGCCGCCCTCCGCATACGTGTGGGGGGACAGGTTCTGACTGTAGTTTGTGCTTATGCGCTAAGCAGCAGTTCATATTACCCACCCTTTTTTGAGTCTGCCCATGTTGGCAATAACATTGAGCCTTGGAAAGGCATGGTTGGAAGGAATGGCCCAATCTGAACTCGAGTGGTGGTTTGTTGTTGGACTTCTTTGCTCTTCATGGATTGTCCATAACGAACACCATGTTCAAGCATAACGGTGTCCATTCATGCACTTGGCACAAGGACACCCTAGCCATAGTTTAATGATCGACTTTGTTGTTATTTTATCTGATCCGGGGCCAAATGTCTTGGACACTCGGTCAAGAGAGGGGCTCTCCCTTAGAGATAAGGTGAGGAGCTTAGTCATCTGGGAAGGACCGCTGCTCCTCCATGCCAAGAGGAGCCAGATGAGCTGAGGTGGCTCGACACTGGATAAGCAAAAGAGTATGGATTGATGGAGTTAAATGAGTGATTTTAAAAAAATCCTTCATACAAAATCGACTTTACCAAAGCCTCTCGTAACTGATTTTTACTGTTAGAGACTTTTTAAAGGTTTATAATACTCGCTTAGAGATGATTATAACATCTAAATACTGGTACTAGTCTAGAAAGTACCCTGATGGTTAATATAAGATGTCTAATGCATGTCTGCCTCTATCTGGGTTGTATAATTGACTCTTACCTGTTTTGTTATATCTAGCACTGAACTGCACCACCAACAGCCATTTTGAGCCCTGTGCTGACCCCTGTCAAGAGACCTGCTCTGGAAAACCTCCCTCCTGTGGTGGACCATGCTCTGAGGGGTGTGTTTGCGATCCTGGTTACGTCCTAAGTGCTGGCAAATGTGTCCCGAAGAATACCTGTGGCTGCACTCACAGCAATGGCCAGTATTACGAGGTACAGAGAGCTGGGCATGAATGGCCCAACTGGCAATCCATTGGAGTATACCTTGCTTATGTTTGATGACTACGTTTTATTCAGAGCCATATCCAAAGATAAATGTTTAACTTTTAACCTGAAGATCAAGTTTTAATTAATTGCTTGACTGATCAGTTGATGAATTTGCATTAATGCGCTCTGTAGGTTTTGCAAGTAGAGATCATTCCTACTGAATAACAAAGGTTCAAAGAAAAACTGGCTAAAACAATCCTATTGTCTTAGATTCTAAAGGATCTTTTGTTCTTTTCAGCCTGGAGAGGAGTTTTATTTGGAGGACTGTAAGCTGAAATGTAGGTGCAATTCACCCTTTGTCACATGTGAAGCCTCTGAGTGTCCTCCAACGCAAGACTGCAAAGTCCAGGATGGAGAATTAGGCTGCTATCCTAGTAAGTTTACGCCCTCTAAGTGCTGACAAACTTTTAATGTAATCCTTGCCTTGCATTGACTATTTTGTGGCTGCAGTGGAGATGCCTCAAGAATCTGAAATCAATGTGCACACTCACATTATCAATGGCACGGTGTGGATAGAGTTACAGGCGTAGCAGAACGATTCAGGAAAAAGAAAGTTTGACTTTTCCTATTTCACCCATGAAATCCCGATAGTTTAGGCTCTGGAAAGGAAAGATTAATCTTAATTTCAGAATTAAAAACAGGTCACCATCTTAAGCTACCTTCCCTGGGGTAAACAAAATGGCAAAACCAAAACACGAGGAATGACAGGGGCTGCTTGAGAATGGCAAAGGATATTGATGCATACAGATAATAAATCTTGTCAAGAAATCCCAGAGTGTGTCTGAACCCAGTTCAACTTTTGTCTTAAAAGCATTGCATCCACAGGCAGAGGCATAGTTGGGCCGGATTGTCCGCAGTGGCGCATGAGTGGCTCTTTGCAGTAGGTCCGCACTGGGTCAGGTCTGCAAACCACACCGTAGGTGGTGTGAGCCTGGCTTAAAATATAACGCTGGAAAACATTGTTAGCCGTCCATGTAAGAAAAGATTGAGAATGTATTTGAGAAAAAAACTACGAAAAACTGGTCTTTGGACTGGATGTAATGAGAATACTACCAACCATCATTAAACCAACAACTATTCAAAAACATTTCCATTTTTACAACCCATTTCCAAATGTCTTCAGCTTCTATTTTCTTTATCCTGTGAACAGAAGTATGTCCACCGAATGCAGAGTACATCCACTGTGGTCCATCCTGTATCCCATCGTGTCAGGAACCTTCCACCAACTGCTCTGGACCCTGCGTCAGTGGTTGCTTCTGTAAACCTGGATATGTCTTCAAGGGAAAGCTCTGTGTTCCACTAGATAAATGTGGCTGTTATGATGATGGCAATAACTATTATGAGGTAAGGTGGCATTTTATGTTACAATTATTTTGAAAAGGAATAGACATATGTCAATGAACAGCAAGTTAGTGCTGGAATCTTTAAGGTGAGTCCTTTTACTGATTTCCTGTTCTATCTTATTTCAGCCTGGTGAGATAGTATCAGGAGATGGATGTTCAAAGCTTTGCCGCTGTCTGGGGAACTACACTTTTGACTGCGTTGATAACTCCTGTGATCCCACCGAAGAGTGTCGAGAGGTCAATGGTGTTTCTAGCTGCTATCCTAAAGGTAATGATGTCTTCTTGAGCCTCAGATTTGAGAATTTTCAGCAACTGTTTAGCTCTTTATGACATAAGTCATTCTAAGGCACAGTTAGAACAAATGGTTTGTTATATAAATCACTCAAAAGAAGCTTCAGATGAACAGTTTATTGATTCTCTTCCTCTTAGATTCATCAACATGCATAGCATCTGGAGATCCTCACTACACAACCTTTGACAAACGCAAATACAACTTCATGGGCAACTGCAGCTACCTGATGTCTGCACCCTGCAATCACACAAGCCTGCCATACTTTGAGGTCCATGCAGACAATGAAAACCGACATAACAGACCCACCATCTCCTACCTCAAGGCGGTTCATGTACATGTGTTCATGACGAAGATCTCAATTCTCAAAGGTGGCACTGTGCAGGTAAGAAGTCCTGAATACTCAACAGAGTCTCATTTTAACTCACTATGTCCCTTTACTAAGATAAAAGTAACTGTCTATAGCAGGGGTCTTTAGAGCTTTTCAGTCCTGAACGCCCAAATTAATAGAGAGACAGAGCAGGGACCCTTTATCAACACTTTGCTAAATGGCACAATGAGACACTTGCTGACCATATCTCTTTACAGTGAGAGTGCAACTGTTGAAAATGCAAATTATATACTCTGTAATCATCCTTATCTTGTTTAAATTAAGAAGCAGTGGGCTCTGAGATGGTATTTGCAATCATCTTGATTAATGTTTTCCACACCTGCTTTTTCCATACAGGTAAATGGGACCAACGTTAACCTTCCAGTGAGTCCAGCTCCTGGCGTCTCCGTTTTCAAGTCAGGAAAACATTATACTGTGTCCACAACCTTTGGCTTGACTGTTCGCTACGATGGAAACCACTTCATGGACATTAAAGTGATCAAGGAGTGAGTGACGGCTTTACATAATATTACTTTGTGATCTTCTACTAAATGTAGAAAAGTCTCAAATTCTTGGACAATATTTGACATTGTGGCAAAAGCACAAAGATCTTTGAGTGAATTGTTTCACTGGTTTACACTTCTATATGATGTTTAAGTGGATATTTTCTGTTAACTGCAGCTATGAGGATATACTGTGTGGACTGTGTGGAGATTATAACGGAAATACCAAAGATGACTTCCGGAAACCAGATGGAGCCTTGGCAAGCAATCCAAATGATTTTGGCGACAGCTGGAACACAGATCCAGAGTGAGTATTGAAAAAATGTAAAGATCCAGGAAAACTAAGAGAAACGTGTTTCTTCAAAGGGAAAATTTCTTACCTTCTTTATATTTTGTCTTTTAGCCAGAAGTCACAAATGAACCACAACACCACAAAGTTTTGCTTATGCAGTCAAACTGTTTTAAAATTTAAGCTCAGGGCTGTTTAGTTGATTTCTTCTGAGTTTGATTCAATGCAAGTTACTTGATTTAGAATCTACAATTGGCATAATGAAAGCTAAACAATGAGCCCAACTTGTGTTGACAGGTGCAATAAGAAACCTAACATTACCGTTCCTGGATGTACTGCAGAAGAGGAAGTGCTTTATGAGAGTTCTGGATACTGTGGTATCCTGCTGGACAAAGACGGACCGTTTGCTGCCTGCCACCCCAAAGTCAACCCAAATGTATGTAGTAAATGTTGGAGCTAAGTTAGTCATTATTGATAACCCCACGTAAAACCATATCATGTGTCGAATTAGGAAATCTTCATTGTTAAGCAGTGACTAGTAAACACTGATTGGTTGTTTCTGCTTTCTGGGACAGACTTTAACGTAAGATCAGGGACACCATTCAGCGTAGTAACTCAGAAACTGAATTCTATCTTTTCAGAATCACTTCAAGGACTGTTTGTTTGACCTATGTGAACTGGATGGAGCCAGACCCATTCTGTGTGAAGCTATTGAGGCCTACGTCAATGAGTGCCAGGACCGTGGGGTTAACGTCAGACCCTGGAGAAATAATACTTTCTGCCGTGAGTATTGGCTCTTTGCGATGAGATGAAAGTTAGAATGAAGGCTGTGAGGGATTATAATGGTCAGTTAAATGACTGACTTTACAAAAATCATTCATACAAAATCGACTTTACCAAAGCCTCTAGTAACTGATGAATACTGTTAGAGACTTTTTAAAAAGTTTAAAATACTTGCTTAGAGATGATTATAACATCTTAATACTGATACTAGTCTAGAAAGTACCCTGATGGTTAATATAAGATGTCTAATACATGTCTGCCTCTATCTGAGTTGTATAATTGACTCTTCCCTGTTTTGTTATATCTAGCACTGAACTGCACCTCCAACAGCCATTTTGAGCCCTGTGCTGACCCCTGTCAAGAGACCTGCTCTGGAAAACCTCCCTCCTGTGGTGGACCATGCTCTGAGGGGTGTGTGTGCGATCCTGGTTACGTCCTAAGTGCTGGAAAATGTGTCCCGAAGAATACCTGTGGCTGCACACACAGCAATGGCCAGTATTACGAGGTACAGAGAGCTGGGCATGAATGGCCCAACTGGAAATCCATTGGAGTATACCCTACTTATGTCTGACGTCTCTACTTTAATGAGAGCCATGACCACAGACAAATGCTTAACTTTTATTAATGTGCTTTGTAATTTTTGCAAGTGGAGTACATATTCGTACTGAATTAACAACAGGATTAAACATTCCAACTGTCTTAGACTTTCATTGATCTTTTCCTCTTTTCAGCCTGGAGAGGAGTTTTATTCAGAGAACTGTAAGCTGAAATGCAGGTGCGATTCACCCAATGTCACCTGTGTGGCCTCTGAGTGTGCTCCAACCCATGAGTGCAAAGTCCAGGATGGAGAATTAGGCTGCTATCCTAGTAAGTTTACCCATTCTGAGATATGGCAGTTTCAATTTAAGGCCAAAGAATCTGGGAAAGATTCTTAGTCATCAATGACATGATGTAAAATGTAAAAACTAAGAAAAAGAACTAAATATTAGACTTTTGTTGTTGAAAACATGGGCTATACAGTGGACGGTGGGTTGTTGCCAGATGAGTCTGGGTTTGATTCCCATTGCGGGATCTTTCTGCATGGCGTGTGGATGGTCTTCCCCTGCCTGTCCTCCTACAGTCCAAGAAATGTTAAAAAGCTTGAGCATTGTTAGCCCCTGTTTTGCTTCTGTTTTGCTTGTTTATTTTTGGCTTGTTTCTGAGAAGTGTGATACAGTAAAGAAGCGATTTTTCAGTTCTTTCACAAAGCTACTAAAATTTGATAAAGTCTGACCTCCATCTCATGTGATTTGAACACAATGTACCGACTTGTGCAGAATCCTTTCCTGCTGATGTTAACTTCGTAACCAGATGTATAATTTTAGATACATTGGACGCGTCAATTGATTCAATTGTTTTGTATTTTCTTTAAATCAAAATTATCACTTTTATTCTGGACTCCTCCAGGAGAACTGTTGGGGTATTACTTTTTTAAAATAATCATTTTGGTCAAAAATGACCTTTAAATATATAATTTGTAATGAAGTCTCTACAAACTACTATGAAAAACCCAATGTTTCCATTACTTACTGCCCCTTCCCAAATGTCTTCTTCTGTTTTCTTTCTTCTGTGAACAGAACCCTGTCCACCAAATGCAGAGTTTATTGAATGCGGACCATCCTGTATCCCATCGTGTCAGGAACCTTCCACCAACTGCTCTGGACCCTGCATCAGTGGTTGCTTCTGTAAACCTGGATATGTCTTCAAGGGAAAGCGTTGTGTTCCACTAGATAAATGTGGCTGTTTGGATGATGGCAATAACTATTATGAGGTAAGGTGACATTTTATGTTACATTTATTTTAAAAGGAATAGAAATATGTCAATGAACAGCAAGTTAGTTCTGGAATCTTTAAGGTGAGTCCTTTTACTGATTTCTTGTTCCATCTTATTTCAGCCTGGCGAGATAGTATCAGGAGATGGATGTTCAAAGTTTTGCCGCTGTTTGGGGAACTACACTTTTGACTGCGTTGATAACTCCTGTGATCCCACCGAAGAGTGTCGAGAGGTCAATGGTGTTTCTAGCTGCTATCCTAAAGGTAATGATGTCTTGGTGAGCCTCAGATTTGAGAATTTTCAGCAACTGTTTAGTTCCTAAAGACATAAGTCATTCTGAGGCACAGTTGGAACAAACGGTTTGTATCTAAAGCACTCAAAAGAAGCTTCAGATGAACAGTTTATTGATTCTTCTTCCTCTTAGATTCATCAACATGCATAGCATCTGGAGATCCTCACTACACAACCTTTGACAAACGCAAATACAACTTCATGGGCAACTGCAGCTACCTGATGTCTGCACCCTGCAATCACACAAGCCTACCATACTTTGAGGTCCATGCAGACAATGAAAACCGTTATAACAGACCCACCATCTCCTACCTCAAGGCGGTTCACGTACATGTGTTCATGACGAAGATCTCAATTCTCAAAGGTGGCACTGTGCAGGTATGAAAGTGTTGGAAAAACAAAATAGTAATTCACCGAAGTGTTGAGTCAATAGTTAAGAGAGTGTCACTGCATCCCTTAACAAAACCGAGGCGATTGCTTAAATCAGGGTCTCCTAGGTTGTCAATACCCCATCCAGAAGTTGTTGGAGAGCTTGATCAAGGACGTTCTTGCTATTTTTGCCAAATGAGATTATGGGGTACTCATCAGCTCTGCTTTACCAGTTGCCTAGACTGATATTTGGGTGGTATTAGAGCTTTGTGCTGTGTCAGGCACAAAGCCTGGTACTTTGCAGCATAGAAGTTGACCTAATCTTACAAGGCAGTGGTCACTTTGGCATTTTGGTTTTCTCCTTCTGGGACGTAAACAAATTGCACAGCTTAGATGTAAAGATCACAGGCCCACACGTACCTTCGTTATGGTGAACCCAGATAAGCAGCCAGGAATGGATACATGACTGAAAAACTGACCAGTCCAGCTTTGTTGGCACCGTCAAGGTCAACATAGTTCTACTGCCTGTATCCGGGCACTGTTGTGCATAGGGATAATATTTCTTTCCAGGAGGATGTTAGCTTTGAGACAAAGTCCGGAAACATAGTCGTCATCCTGTTTCTGCTAACTTGCTCACATATTCTATGCGGCCTACCCTGGAATGCCAACCTCGTTGGAAGCTGGCGAAGAGTGGTCATTTGACTCAGAGATCTAGGGTCTTGTTGCTAATCAGCAGGCAGCTGAGGCTACCTCCAACAATAAAACTTAAGCTAGTTCACTAGTGAATTTAAAGCTAATAAGCAGTAGCTAGAAAGCTTGGTTGTGAAATGTGTGCTCTCAGTGGGGTGAAGAGGGTAATAATTTAGTAATAAGGATAATGACAGACAGGTATGTGATGCTGACAGGGGGCTCTGGTTTAAGAAATTAAGGAAGTTGTTATTTAGTGACAATATTTTGTTTGCAATCATCTTGATTGATGTTTTTCACTGGTTTTTCTGTGAATTCATCTCGATTCATTTTTTCCACACCTGCTTTTTCCATACAGGTAAATGGGACCAATGTTAACCTTCCAGTGAGTCCAGTCCCTGGCGTCTCCGTCTTCAAGTCAGGAAAATATTATACCGTGTCCACAACCTTTGGCTTGACTGTTCGTTACGATGGAAACCACTTCATGGACATTAAAGTGATCAAGGAGTAAGTGACAACTTTACGTGATATTCATCAGTGATATATTTTAATCGTTTCTATTGTACAGAATCCTACCTGATGGTGGGTTTTTGGCATAAATTAATTGGAAATTGTTTATGGCGCAAACGCCACATTCCTGGATCTCATCAGACATTCTGGCAATTTTTACAACAGTTTACACTTCTATACGATGTTTAAGTGAATATTTTCTGTTAACTGCAGCTATGAGGATATACTGTGTGGACTGTGTGGAGATTATAACGGAAATACCAAAGATGACTTCCGGAAACCAGATGGAGCCTTGGCAAGCAATCCAAATGAGTTTGGCCACAGCTGGAACACAGATCCAGAGTGAGTATTGAACAAATGCAAAGATCCAGGGAAACATGTTTCTGGAAGTTAATTTTCTGTCATTTTCCTTTTAAATCTAATATGAAAACAAACGAAAAAACCTGCAGGGTTTCTCCTTATTTGATTAAACTTATTACACAAACAGTGCTATCCAGTTAAGGTGATTTTATTTATGAAGTTCAATTGGCAAAATGAAAGCTAAACAATGGACCTTTTTTGACAGGTGTAATAAGACACCCAACACTACCATCCCTGGATGTGATCAAGAAGAGCAGGAGCTTTATGAGGGTTCTGGATACTGTGGTATCCTGCTGGACAAAGACGGACCGTTCGCTGCCTGCCACCCCAAAGTCAACCCAAATGTATGTGGTGATTAGTAGGAGTTTAGTTAGTCATTAGTCATAAAATCCACGTAAAACAAATATAATGTAACTATAAATGTAATGTATATGATTGTTTCCGCTTTCTGGGACAGACTTTAACGTAAGATCAGGGACACCATTCAGCGCAGTAACTCAATTCTATGTTTTCAGAATCACTTCAAGGACTGTTTGTTTGACCTATGTGAACTGGAAGGAGCCAGACCCATTCTGTGTGAAGCTATTGAGGCCTACGTCAATGAGTGCCAGGACCGTGGGGTTAACATCGGACCCTGGAGGAATGACACTTTCTGCCGTGAGTATTGGCTCTTTGCGATGAAAGTTACAAAGAAGGCTGTCAGTTAAATGACTGAATTGATTTTCTAAAAAAGTTAAAATCAATCCACTGGACTTTGTTTCCAAGTTTGAAAACGTTTCTCTTCCATCCAGGAAGCTTTTTCAATCCAAAATGTCAGAAATAGCTTTTAGTTCCAGGTTTTATCCAGCAGCCCAACAAAGCGTGGTTTCAGTTTAGAAAACATGCAAATAGAAACGGATGAAGGGGTCCCCCCCTTTGGAATGGGGGTCGTTTGGCTTCTTTGTTAGCCTGTCTATGTCTCTGAAAGGGGAGTCGTTAAAGAGAATTGTTGGCCTGGCTAAATAGGCGAGGTCTTCTGTTACCCTGTAAAGGGGTGGGGGTACCGAAGATAGCAGGAAAGAATAAAGTCAGGGGGTGGGTTCAGATTTCAGCTTTCAAAAACCTATAATTCAGCAATTTAGTTGATTCCTTCCCGCTATCATCACAACCCCAACCCCATTACAGAGGAACAGCAGACTTTGCCCATCATTTCATGGGCATTACGCTGCCGTGCGTTAAGCATAAGTTCTGGGCTCGTTATGAATTCTCTATGTTTACGCCAAAAATGGAAAAAAATCCATAGAAAGTTCAGTGTCTGCCATCGTTTTAGGAGATTCTGGGACGTCAGGTACACGCTGGATAAATCAGCAAGCTGTGACAGGGTCATAAAGAGCTTTCATTTCATCTGAATTTTTGAAATATACGCAAAATATAATTATGAAAAAATTTTAACACAGAGCTACTTAACCAAATGCTGCTAGCTATAAAACACTAGCTGTGATTTGTATTGTAACGTCTAAAGATGAATACTTGTCAAGAAAGTATCTTCATGTTTCTTATGAGATCTGTACTGCATTTCTAATCTTGTTTGGGCCCCATCACTGACATTTGCTGGATTTCCCATTTCTAGCACTAAATTGCCCGTCCAACAGCCATTTTGAGCCCTGTGCTGACCCCTGTCCAGAGACCTGCTCTGGAAAACCTCCCTCCTGTGGTGGACCATGCTCTGAGGGGTGTGTGTGCGATCCTGGTTACGTCCTAAGTGCTGGCAAATGTGTCCCGAAAAATACCTGTGGCTGTACTCACACCAATGGCCAGTATTACGAGGTACATAAATGTGTAACTTCTAATTTAAAGCTAATGTATCAATATAATAATCATTTGATTTTATCTGCTTCTATACATTTTGCATATTAAAGAAGTAGAAAAGTTGATTTTCCAGAATGTTTTCTTCATTTTAGCCTGAAGAGGAGTTTTATTTGGACGACTGTAAGCTGAAGTGCAGGTGCGATTCACCCAATGTCACCTGCGTGGCCTCTGAGTGTCCTCCAAAGCACGAGTGCAAAGTCCAGGATGGAGAATTAGGCTGCTATCCTTCTAGTAAGTGTTGAATACAGCACATATGTCACTAATTTGTAGGTCATGTGAGGGACTGCAGCGTCTATCCTCTTAATGCTTTACTAATCAGTTCTTTGAGCTTTGAATGTGTTTTAAGGTTTTTTGTTGTTCTTGTTCAGGCTTCCAGGACTGCGTTGTTTCAGGGGATCCTCACTACAATACGTTTGACAAGAAGTACTACAGCTTTATGGGAACCTGCACTTACACACTGGCCAGAACGTGCAAGAACAACACAGGTATGCGCCGCGCGAAAAAGCCGTGTTTATGGCTAATTAAACTTTGCAGCAATTCCTGAAAACTTTCAGTAGCTGAAGTTCATGCTTTTTTCATGAAAAGCTCTCTGATGATCGTTAGTTTTCCCACATGAAATTTCCAATGAAAATCATTGCTAAGTGGCTAAGAATTAGCATCTATGCAAAACATTACTGTATTATAAAAAACTATATTTGTTAAACACCTAATATTAATTGTTGTTCTAAGGTCACACCACATGGTGAAACCTTACGAAACTCAAACCGTGTCAGAAGCTGAGAGAAAGTAACAAACCTGCTAGCTGCTGTGCATGTGCTCTCCTGTATGATGCAACTTCCTGTCCTTGGAGTTCTGTTAAAATAAAAGACCTAAGGCGGTGATCATTTACAGAAGCATATTGTATTCACCGAAGAAAAAATATCAGACAGGTTATCTCATAATTACGAGATCAGTATCTCGTAATTATGAGATAAGCTGTCTGATTTTTTTTTTTTTTTTTTTGGTGAATGCATTACGCTTCTGTAAATATTTTAAGGAAACGCCACATGACATTTCATGAGATGGAAATCATAAAACTAAATGTGTATGAAAATTAATTCAATTCAATTCCATTCAGTTTATTTATATAGCGCCAAATTCACAACACATGTCATCTCAAGGCACTTTACAGTTCAACCAGATCATACAGTCAAATTGATACAAAGTTTTCTATCTAAGGAAAACCAGTTGATTGCATTGACTCATTGACTCAAATACAATCCCCCACACTAAGCATGCTTGTAGCGACAGTGGAGAGGAAAAACTCCCTTTTAACAGGAAGAAACCTCCAGCAGAACCAGGCTCAGTGTGAGCGGCCATCTGCCGAGGCCGACTGGGGTTCAAGGAGACAGAAGCAGACATAGAAAAAGCAGCTGTAAAAGGCGGCCCCGTCCAGGAAACACACAGCCAGGCAGACGAGCTCCAAGGCAGCTCCCATGCCAGAGGACGAAGAGAGCACATCCAGCCAGTCACGGTCAGAGAAACAGGACCACACTGGAAAACAGGCCGATCTCCAACATCTATAAACAAGGGTGTTGATGGAAGCAGCACAGCTGATGTTTCTTTCCAGGATGACGTCACAGCCAAACAGGAACAGACGAGGCAAAGCTACTCTGAGGAAAAGCAGAGAGAGCAGAAGGTTAGAGATTGAACTAACAGATTCTGCAGAATAGGAGAACAGAGAGAGAATGAAGCAGAATGATGAAATGGGGGTCCCTATGTCCTCCAGCAGTCTAAGCCTATAGCAGCATAACTATAGAGATATAGCTCAGGATAACCTGAGCCACTCTAACTAGAAGCTTTATCAAAAATGAAAGTTTTAAGCTTAGCCTTAAAAGTAGACAGGGTGTCTGCCTCACGGACTAAAACTGGTAGTTGGTTCCACAGGAGAGGAGCCTGAGAACTAAAAGATCTGCCTCCCATTCTACTTTTAGAAGTTCTAGGAACCACTAGTAAACCTGCAGATTGAGAGCGAAGTGCTCTGTTAGGAACATAAGGAACAATCAGATCTCTGATATCAGATGGAGCTTGGCCATTTAAGGCTTTATATGTGAGAAGGAGGATTTTAAATTCTATTCTGGATTTAACAGGAAGCCAATGAAGAGAAGCCAGGATAGGCGAGATATGATCTCTCTTTTTCATTTTCATTAGAACTCTGGCTGCAGCATTTTGGATCAGCTGAAGGCTTTTAACTACAGTTTGTGGACTTCCTGATAGTAAAGAATTATACTAGTCCAGGCTTGAAGTAACAAATGCATGGACTAGTTTCTCAGCATCACCCCTGGACAGGAGATTGCTCATTTTTGCAATATTCCTCAGATGAAAGAAGGAAATTCTAGAAACCTCTTTGATCTGGGATTTAAATGACAGGTCCTGATCAAAAATAACACCAAGATTTTTTACTTTATTATCTGAAATCAGTTTAATCCCATCCAAATGAAGTGACTGGCTAATCAGTTTCTTTTTCAGAGACTCTGGTCCAAAGACTATAACTTCTGTTTTATCTGCATTCAGAAGCAGAAAGTTAAGAGTCATCCAGGTTTTTATGTCTTCAAGACATGCCTGTAATCTATGTAATGGGTTAGCTTCATCTGGATTATAGACAGATATAGCTGGGTATCATCAGCATAACAGTGGAAATTAATCCCATGCTGTCTAATAACTCTACCAATTGGGAACATGTATAAAGTAAAGAGAATTGGTCCTAGCACTGATCCCTGTGGTACTCCACAGGTAACCTTTGAGCGTGTTGAAGATCTATCATTAACATGAACAAACTGAATTCGATCGAACTTGGAAACAAAGTCCAGTGGATAGATTTTTTCAACTTTTTTGGAATTCAGATTGATCTGCTTACCATCTTTGATTGAATGCATGTCTTCATCATGTGGAAGAACTTCTGCTTTTACGAGCTGAAAATAAAAAAGCTCCCCCTCTAATCTGTAAAATTATGATTTTAATAGAAAGGGCAATCTTTAAATGTTAAAGAATGAAACTGGGTTATGTCATATAAGTCATTGTAAAGATTTTTTAGAGAAGAGTCGCGGATGAAGGACATTCAAACCACATAGTATTCTTAAAATAACTGAAAAACAATTCCAAGTGTTTTATTATAAATTCATGGTGAGTTTCTATGGAACATGTTTTAAATATATAGAATATTTTTCATGCATTTGAATCTTTTTTAAATTCCAAAAAATGCAGCTGGACAAAAAGATAAAGTGTATATATGAAGTCACTAAAAATAATTTCTTAGCAACAAAATGTACATGTGATAAAATGAATCAAATAGTGAACAGATCTAGAGGAAATAGAACCAAGTTGAGTAGGTTATTATGTGGCTTTGGTGTCGGTGCAGGTCCTTGGTTCTCTGTGGAGGCAAAGAATGAGGAGCGGGGTGCGCCGGGCGTGTCCTACCTGAGGAAGCTCTACGTCACGGTGGATGGAATCACCGTCACCCTGATGAAGGCCAGGAGAACTCTGGTCAGTATAAATACTACTTTCATTTACATCCTGGGAATATGAACAAACCAACATATGAATAACAGACATTTCTGCCTTAAACATGTATATAAATGTACTCAATGTCTCAAAAGTTAGAAAATGTCTATTTAAAAAACGTCAGCCTGAACACCTAAATTCATCCAATCATATATCAACGGTCATCTGTCAATCAAATGTTTTCGGTCATAGCATCTTGATTCATGTGTCGCAGCTAACATACGCAACGGTTGAAATCAGAATCCTTTCCTTTCCCATTGAGTTGCGTCCCAGTGTTCACGGGGATGGACGTCTGTGTCTTCGGCAGGCGTAGAGCTAACAGAACTGGCAGCGTTGCGAGGCAAGGGCTCAAACATGGACGGCTGGAAGCCTTCTACACCAAACCAAGCTTCTGCCGCCCTCTTCCACAACATCTTCGTCCCCGCTTTCCTCCTCTAAATAAAAAATGGATGACGGAGGAGACTCATCCACGACCTCCGACACTAAACTCTCCTCCTCTTGCATGTTTCCTCTGTCCATAGCGTTCCTTGACAGCGTCGTTTCTAAGTCACCAATTTAGTGCTAGCAGGTTCCCAATGGAATTTCCCATTGGGAACCTGCTAGCACTAAGTTGCTAACTGGTTAGCAAGATGCTTCCCACAAACCGGCCACAACTAAATTTGCTTGCAAACCTTCCACCACAACAATCCCGCCCCCTTGATAATCGACCAATCACATTCACTTTATTCACTCGTGTAAAGTCGGGCACCACTCGGGAGAATTCGGAAATGCAACGGTTGGAACGGCCGCTTCCCTGCGACTTAAAAGGTTTCATCCAGTTAAATAATAAAGTTCGCTAAGAACATTTCAGTGTTATAATGTTCTGCTGTTTTAAAGGGTGTTGCTGTTCATTCTTTAGCAGAGCCTCTGGTATTTGCGAAGCGCGGCACGGATCCAGAGTTTGGTCCAGATTATTTCTACTGTTCAGTGGATCCAAGGATCCAAAATAAACTTTCTGTGGTTCTGTTAGTATAAATATACACAGATAAACTCCTTCAGTTCTCCTAAATGCAGAGGTGTCAAAAATATTCATGTTGATTCCTCCAGTATAAATCCTACTGTTTAAAACACTTTTATAGAAGTTAGAGGATCAACTTCAGATTTTTACTCCAGTGAAAGTGTAAAAGTACCATTTTTAAAACTAATTGAAGTATAAAAGCACCAGAGATGGCAAAAGTACTCACTTTCCGTACTTGAGTAAAAGTACAGATACTTGTGTTAAAAAATACTCTGGTAAAAGTGGAAGTACTGATTAAACTTCTTTACTCAAGTAAAAGTAACAAAGTACAGGCTTGTAAATTTACTTAAAGTATAAAAGTAAAAGTAGAAACCACTTTTTTCATGCCGTTGCCTACATTTTAAATGGATGTCTGCCAATAGGACTAGATCTCCGTTGTGTTCATTTTCAATCATCTCGTCGTCCATGCTACTATGCTAACGCCACCGCCACCAAGCTGCAATGATTTGCCGCCAATGAATACAGCCGAATCTGTCGATTCATCTTGTAGTGGTGCGTCAAATGCAACGTAGATTCCCATCCAATTAGATTGAATTTGGTATTGATGACGTGAAAAATAATAACGGTAACTCCATTGAAATGATTCAAAACTAAAGTAACGAGCCAATTTTTTAAAATGTAAGGAGTAGAAAGTACAGATATTTGTGTAAAAATGTAAGGAGTAGAAGTAAAAAGTCACCATAAAAATAAGTAGTAAAGTAAAAATATCAGAAAAATCTGCTTGAGTACAGTAACGAAGTATTTGTACTTCGTTACTTCCCATCTCTGAAAAGCAGCTAGCGCTAACGTTAGCCCTGGCTGCCGCAGACGGGCTATCATTAGCCCTGGCTGCCGCAGACGGGCTATCGTTAGCCCTGGCTGCCGCAGACGGGCTATCGTTAGCCCTGGCTAGATCAACAACCGTGAGCTAGATAGCACTGACCCTTTGGAGCCTGAACATCCAACCAACCCCACTGCTGCCATAATCATCCTACTTTACATTATTAAAAAAACTTGTTTTTTACGAGAAATTGCGATTTTGCAATATTCATGTTTTAACGCAACAGTCAGGAATTCAGTTGTATTTACGTCTAACTAAGATGTCCCAATATATATTTTTTTTAAATACGTGTTTAATTGTAAAAAATATACGTACATTCGTACAGTTCTTTTTAACTTTTACTTAATGAGCCCTGGGAAGCCACTTCGTTTTGAAGTCAGCTCCCGACCTCACTCGGTCTGAGGATCATTTCAAGGTTTGGAGGGCACTTCCCCCTAGCTCTTAAAAGTATTGGGACACACTAACCTTTCACATGAACGTGCAAAACCGGGTGCTAGGATCCAAAACTAGTCAAGTGAGAGAAATGGGACTGGGCCTTAGTCTTGTTAAACTCATTTTCTCCATTCAACGCTCTTGCAGGTGAACGGTCGGCGTGTGGCTCTTCCTCACTCGCCGTCTCCTCTCATATCCATCAGTCTGGCCGGTCAGTATGTCACCTTGGAGACGCCCTTCGGCCTGCGTGTGCGTTGGGATGGAAATCATTATGCCCAGATCTCCGTTCCAAGGTTGGTAAAGACGTGTTCATAAGTAGCCTGCTGGCTGAGACGCCCCATAAATCCTCCATGGTTAGAACGCAGGATTTGAGGACTGGATTTTTCTCTTCGTTGTGTCCCTGCAGCTCCTACTATGACCAGATGTGTGGCCTCTGTGGTGACTACGATGGGAACCCAGACAATGACTTCACCAAACCAGACGGCAGCCTGGTGGGAAACGTTAATGACTTTGGAAACAGCTGGCAGACAGAAGAGGATGAGGATGACTCGTGAGTTTATTCATATTGTTGCTGGTGAACATTCTCAGTCATCCGGGTCATCGTCATTCCACAGAAGTTCAAAACAATCCGCTGGACTTTGTTTCCAAGTTTGAAGACGTTTCTCTTCCATCCAGGAATTTTTTCGATTAAAAATGTCAGAAATAGCGTTTAGTTCCAGGTTTTATCCAGCAGCCCAACAAAGCCTGGTTTTAGTTTAGAAAACATGCAAATAGAAACGGATGAACGGGTCCCCCCCTTTGGAATGGGGGTCGTTTGGCTTCTTTGTTAGCCTGCAATGCCCCATACCTGTCTATGCCTCTGAAAGGGGGGTCGTTAGAGGGAATAGTTGGCCTGGCTGATGGGTGAACTGTTGGTCTACTGGATAAAACCTAGAACTCAACATTATTTTTGACATTTTGACTTGAAAGGCTTCCCGGATGGGAAGAGAAACGTCTTCAAACTTGGAAACAAAGTCCAGCGGATAGATTTTTTCAACTTTTTTGGAATTCAGATTGATCTGCTTACCATCTTTGATTGAATGCATGTCTTCATCGTGTGGAAGAACTTCTGCTTTTACGAGCTGAAAATAAAAAAGCTCCCCCTCTAATCTGTAGGTGTACCGAAGGCACGAAGCCGGACCCAGAGTGCGACCCGAGTCTCGAGGCTGAGGTGTCGAAACCAGACCAATGCGGCAGAATTACAGACCCATCTGGACCGTTCAGGTAAGACCAAATCTTAAAGGAGAAGTCTGGTCAGCAAGGAACAATCAATGATTCATTATTTATATCTAAAACGAATGCGTTCGCAGAGATTTAATAAATTAACGTTAATCAGTAAAAAAACATTGAGATAATTGAGTCTTGCCAACTTGAAGAGGGAGGATTTGCCATCGAACTTCTGGCCAGAGAAAAAACCCGTAATATGTAGCCGACATTTGGAAGAAGAATGTTTTCAAGATGACTTGGATAATAGCGCATTGTGACAAACACCAGATACAGCACTGGGACTTGATCAACAGCCGATACCGCACCGTGACAATGTCACTAACCAGTAGGTGGCAGTAGTGTTCTTTGACAAACATGGATGCCTCCAGTAAAGCACATTCACATGAAAATTACTCTGAATTACAAACACTTTTTATTGAACAGGATGGAATCATTTCAGATTTAAAGAACTTTCAAAAGTTTGGATTCTGAATATGAGCGACTTTTCCTTTAAGAGTTTTTTAACAGGAGAGGAGTTTACATCAAGTTATTGTCATAATAAAAAGAATAACATATAAAACACAGTAGAAAATGATAGAAATCTTCATTCTTAGAGGACACCTTTAGAAAATGGGTGTGTATTTATCTGCGTACAATAAAAACGCTAAAAAAGTTTTCCTTCCTGAAACACAAAGGAGTGTCTATAGTTCCTTTTTAGTGCCGCCGTTAATCCTTTTATACCAGGGAGTAGTTCTTTGTTCTCAGCAGTGTCAGCAACTTTCTATCTGCTGTTGGTTCTCAATCATGACATGCTCCAGATAAAGAGGAGTTATGAGTTTATTATCCTGAATGTTTTATGAGAAAACAATTATGTGATATATTTTAGCTTTCAAAAGGCTCCTTTATTCTGTTTATGATCACATCTTAGATTTTAATCTGAACGCTGGATATGATCATAACTACGGTTACACATCTATGAACACAGGTATTTACTTTAGCCATAGAAGTAGAGGTGGAGGTCTCTACATCCTGACAAACTGGGAATAAAAAGATCACTTCTGAAATGTTGTTTATTTTATTTTGAAATTAATTGAATTCAGTTTATTTCTATAGCTCCAATTCACAACACGTCATATCAAGGCACTTTTCCAGTTCAACCAGATCATTCAGTCAGATTGATTCAAAGTTTTCTATCTAAGGAAAACCAGCTGATTGCATCGACTCATTGACTCTTCAGCAATCCCTCACACTAAGCATGCTTGTAGCGACAGTGGAGAGAAAAAACTCCCTTTTAACAATAAACCAGCCTTAACGTAACTCTCCCCACCGTCTCAAGAGAATAATCTGGCCTTGATGACTGAGCTTAGACAGCTTAAATAGAGGTAGGAACAGGTGGATCGATGGGCAGTAATGAGAAACCATGCAAAGTTAGACAGGTGAATGGAATGAGTAATTAAACCAATCATCCACAAGATTATGACATTGGAGGCCATTATAGACGTTATATTGTGAAGGAGGTAAATCTGCTTGTTTAGTTACCAAGGCAACGCTCTAGTATTGAGGCGGTGCTATACATCTGGAGGAGCAAAATTAATAAAATTCTAGACTCTACTTTGGTACTTTGGGCCAAAGACTAAAAAAAAAAAGAAAGAAAAAAAAAAAACTACTTCAGAAGGGCCTTTTTCTGTCCAGAGGGGAAAAGGGCAGGCGCTCTAGCACCACTTAGTGTCTATCTGTGCACGTCCCTAATAATACAATCCTCTTGTTGCTGCCAGGTTTCTGTGAGACAAAATCAGTCACTCTGAATATTACAAATAAAGTCATTAAATGAGAAAGGTTTTAAGATACATTTATTTAAATATATTGCTTAATTGTAGTCTTATTAATTATTATTAGGTTTTCATGTTTAAATGATTCCATCAGTCTTTCTTTCTGGGTGTTTGGGAGACTTCGGTGAGTACTTCTTAAATCCCCCCTAAACCCAGCATGTGTTTCTGCGTTCTGCAGGGATTGTATCGGACTTGTCGACCCCACTCCATTCTTCCAGAGTTGCGTTTATGACATGTGCCGGTACGGCGGCCAGCAGAGCGTACTGTGCGACCAGATGCAAGCTTACACCGATGCCTGCCAGAGCGCCGGAGCCAAGGTCCACGATTGGAGGACTCCAGACTTCTGCCGTAAGTTTTTCAGCTGGTGAAGCTCCTCGGTCATCCAGGTCATGGTCATTCCACAAAAGTTCAAAAACAATCCACTGGACTTTGTTTCCAAGTTTGAAGACGTTTCTCTTCCATCCAAGAAGCTTTTTCGATTCAAAATAGGAATAGCGTTGCATCTGTGGAGAGGTTGTTTGGTTTCTCCAATATAAAGTTTAGAGCATTCCTCACTGCATTGACCTGCAGACACCACTCTGCTCAGATTAGGTCTTTAGGATGAACTAGTCTCTGTTTCAGGGTCTGTTTGGTTTTAAATGTTCTGGGATTTTGTGTTTGAAAAATCCTCTTGAGTTTTTCAGAGATTTCTCGGCCAAAACGAGGCTTTTTTGGGCAACTGTATAAAACCTGGAACTCAACGCTATTCCTGACATTATGAACGTCTTGCCAGATTGGGGATCTGCTCACGATCCACCCCAGAAAAGGGATGGATGAACAGACGAGCTTTAAAGGCATTAATTCTCTCAGGAAAGTTATTAACAATTTACACATTGTACTTTAGTACAGTTTTTATGATCATAAAAATGAAAAAGCAATGGGATCTTTTTTGATGAAGAGCAATCTATGGCATGATCTGGTTGATCATGAAGTGACCCTGCTGATTACTTCCATCTTAACAGACCATGACGCCCCCTAGTGGACTGAAAAGAGAAAAATCAGCTCAACAATTTTATACATATAAATTTCCTGTTGCAATACTTTTGAAAATGATTTTTTTTTTAAATCAGATTTTTTTGTTGTCTTGCTGTGTTCCATGTATAATGAATCTTTATGGTATATAAATATGACTATATGCCACAAAAACGAAATTAAAAGTAACATTTCCTGAAGTGTATCTGCCAATGATCTGACAATAGAACAAGATTCTGGATTTAAGATAAGGATTAAAAGATCTTATTACACAAACAGAATATAAAATGACTGATACCAGTTTACAGTAAGGCTTCCTTTGTAGATATAATTATAATTAACTTATTCCAGGAAATATTTCATTATTTTATACATAATCTGCTTTATTATCAACACATAACCTGTTCTATTGTTTTGCATTCCTGTTTCTGATCCTCATCTTTCTACCTCCATGCAGCCATCCCCTGCCCCCCTAACAGCTCCTACACCCTGTGCATGAGCTCCTGCCCTGAAACCTGCCTGGGCGTGGTCGGCCCACCCGGCTGCGAGGACGTGTGCGTAGAGGGTTGTGAATGTAACCCAGGCTTCATCCTCAGCGATGACAAATGTGTCCCACTGAAGGACTGTGGCTGCGTGGACACCAGTGGGAATTACCATCCAGTGAGTGAAATTACCTCAAACTGACCCCGTATCTGCAGAAGTAGCTTTTCTTTAATTATTCTGCTTGATAAATGTAAGAAAAATACCCTAAAGTGGAAGAGAAACTATAATCCTGTACAATCTTTATAGGAATTTTAGTTTTGATGCAGAAATCATACTTTGTATGTTTTTGTTTTTTGCAGGTGGGGGATGATTGGTACTTGGAGGGCTGTGAGCAAAAATGCAAGTGCCAGGGTGGAGGTTTGATCCAGTGCTACAACACCAGCTGTAGACCAACAACTGAGAGCTGCCAGCTGCACGATGGGCAGTTTGAATGCCGACCTGTCGGTATGTGAAACACCCTCAAACTGAAACCTTTTCAACTAGGCATTAAATACACCTCAAATTTAGGGAAATTATCTCTGTATCCAGATAAAATAAACCTGCAGAAAAATATGCTTTGAACTACTTGGAGGCTTAAGGAAACAGAAACGGATTTTAACACAATCAAATTAGTTTAGTGCGATTCCTTTCATGTGTACAGCTCATTTGAAGCTTTTTTAAAAGAATATTGTGATTGAAGGGATAAAAGTCCATTATCCGAGACCATGAGAATCATTAGTGACTTTCACCAGTGCTGTTTCAGTGCTATGACTGAACCGCTCTAGATTAGCCACTTTTTTCTCCAAAAATGTACCTAAGAAAGATTTAAAACAGGCCTATAATTTATCAAACATGACCGCTACAAGTTAAACTTCCGTCAGCCAGTAAGAGAGGCAGTTACCTGCTGCACATCTGGACTCTTTCCCAGCCTGTTACCTGGATCGCTAATGCTAATTCTAACCCTTTGCTAACACTAATACTAGCAAATACTTACCTTACCTATAACACGTAGAAGAAAAACTTTTGAAACCACAACTTTTTTTGTTGACCTAAAGAGGATAACTACTTAGCTAGCATAGGTAGCAGAGCTAGCATAGCTATTGTTACCATTCAAGTTAAACTCCTCTTGGCCAGTAAGAGATGCAGTCACCTGCTCTACTTCTGTATTGTGTTCCAGTCGGTTACCAGAACCACTAATGCTAATTTTAACCTTTTGCTATTGCAAATGCTAGCAAATATTTACCATACCTCTAATGTGTAGAAGAAAAACCTTTGAGACCCCTGCTTGTTTTCTTAACCTAAAGCTAATAACTGCATAGCTACCATAGCTATCATAGCTAATGCTAGCAAATATTTACCATACCTCTAACGTGTAGAAGAAAAACCTTTGAGACCCCTGCTTGTTTTCTTAACCTAAAGCTGATAACTGCATAACTACCATAGCTATCATAGCTATTGCTAGCAAATATTTACCATACCTTTAATGCGTAGAAGAAAAACCTTTGAAACCACAACTTGTTATGTTAACCTAAAGCGGATAACTACATAGATAGCATAGCTAGCATAGTTAGCATAGCTAGCATAGCTATCCCTACCATCCAAGTTAAACTCCTCTCGGCCAGTAAGAGATGCAGTCTTGTTTGCCGGCTCTTGCTCTGTATTGTTAGTACAATATGACCTCGTGAGAAAATGTCTGAGTTGAGTTTTGACTAAATCACAGCGTCTGATTCTCAGGAAATGGAATCTGTTCGGTGTCTGGAGATCCTCACTACACCACCTTCGATAAGCGCACCCACAACTACATGGGAGCATGCTCCTACACGCTAACCAAACCCTGCAACATCTCATCTGGCTTGCCGTACTTCACCGTGGACACCCAGAACGAGCACAGAGGAAGCAACAAGAAGGTTTCCTACGTCAGAGCTGTGGTGGTCAACGTGTTCAACGTGACTGTGATCCTCAACAAGGGCCGTAAAGTCCAGGTGCGTACTCCTCAAAAGACTCTCACAGACGTCGGTGCAGTGATTCAATGATGGCAGACAAATCTGACGTTTCTCTTCAGGTCAACGGGAAGGCGGCTGTAACACCAGTCACCCCCACCAGCGGGGTGGATGTCTACCTGAGTGGGAAATTTGTAGTTCTGGAAACATCTTTTGGCCTGAGGGTGCGCTTCGATGGTAACCACCATGCAGATGTCACCGTACCGACTTCTTACAACGGCCTACTCTGTGGCATGTGTGGTAAGAAACACGCTAGCACTCCGAGGTGTCACAAATACTCACATTCTTTACTGACGTAAAAGATACAAAATAAAAAAATAACTATATGGTGAACTCTATAGTGAACTCAGTTAACTGACTGTTCATACAGATGATCACTTCTTTTTGCTCCCCGTTGGTCACGTAAATCCGTTTCCCTGCGCGGTGCCTGCGCCATTTTTGCTAGTCAACACGATAACAAGTCCTTTGCGAGGAGAGCTCTCCGCGCAAAGCCTTCCTATATATATCTGCTTGTCTAGTGACCACGGATGATCACTACTTTTTTTAGGGAAATTTCGGTGTCCATTATGTTATGTTAGAAACAGGACAGTGTCGTCCAGCTACTAATCTGTACATCCAGCAGAGAGGCTAGTTTGTTTGTTAGCATACGCTCCGCTACGCTCTAGAGAAGTCATACTAGCCTACAGTAAATGTTAGCTTTTTAAAGTAGCTACTATTAGCAGCAGCTATTAGGAGTGGCTACTAGCTATAAGTAGTAGATTCTAGGTATTAGCAGTGGCTGCTCTCTCTGGGACATGTATTCCCAGAGCTATATTGCAAAATAAAAAAAAAAAAAAGAAGTGACTGCTATCTATTAGCACTAGTTGTTAGCTATTAGCAGTGACTTATTGGCATGAACATAAAAGACACAGAACTGTGTAGCGCTCTGTGCGTCACACACTGAAGGGAGACTTTAACTTGAACAGGATGCTGATATTATCACATTTATGACCCTCCGAGGCTACTGTAGTAGATTATGTTCTTAAAGGAATAGTACACCCAAAACATGATTAGCCTTCATTTTATACTCACCCCCATGCTGAACAACACTCTGGAGTACTTTTTTGATATCTCAAATGCATCTGGAGATCTGGGAGGCTTCTTGCTGTCTGCTGACATTCAAATAATGGAGGTCTATGGTGACCGAGACAGAAAGGTCCATAAAAGTCCACAAAAAACGTGTCAATATTCCTCCATACTGCTCGTCCAATGTATTCCAAGTGTCCTGAGTGGGTAGCATCCAGAATTTACTCGAAACGAAGTCATTTAGAATGTTTTTAGAGCATAAACAGTAGTGTATAGGATTTCCTGAAAGCGCGCACATGCGCGCTCCCGACGCTACGGAAGCCAGCAGACCAAACCAGCGCATTCAGCTCGGCAAAGAACTCATGCTCTTCCTCAACACTGAAGTCCTCAGACATTTTTCTTTCGTTGTTTCTTTCTTTGCACAGGTAAACAGCACATTTCTTCTTCTACGCTTGCATTATTGGCAGAGCAGACGCTGAATGCCCACTTTCATCTGGCTTGGTCTGCCGGCCTTCCGTAGCGTCATGAACGCGCCGGCGCGCGCTTTCAGGAAATCCTATACACTACTGTTTATGCTCTAAAAACATTCTAAATGACTTAGTTTCGAGTAAATTCTGGATGCTACCCACTCAGGACGCTTGGAATACATTGGACGAGCAGTATGGAGGAATATTGACACGTTTTTTGTGGACTTTTATGGACCTTTCTGTCTCAGGCACCATAGACCTCCATTATTTGAATGTCAGCAGAAAGCAAGAAGCCTCCCAGATCTCCAGATGCATTTGAGATATCAAAAAAGTACTCCAGAGTGTTGTTCAGCATGGGGGTGAGTAGAAAATGAAGGCTAATCATTTGGGTGTACTATTCCTTTAAGGGTGAAGCACTACAGCGCACTTCTTGCCCACTAGATGGGGGTAAAGTGCACACATTTTGGCTTTAAGTAAAAATAAATGTAACTTTTTAGTTAGTTTTTTGTTTTGTTTTCCAAAAACAAACTAAATATCCCTTAAAGCTTATTTTTTACTTAAAAAAAAACATTTTCTGTTCCTGACAGGAAATTTCAACGAGGACCCCAAAGATGACAACTTGAAACCGGACAACACAGCAGCTTCTAACACCAACGACCTCGGCGACAGCTGGCAGGTGGCCGACCCACGGCCAGAGTGAGTGATGACATCATAACGTATACTCCTACCCCTCCTTTCCATCTCCTGCTCAACAGGAAATCCTTTTTCTGCCCAACCTGATGAAATCAGCCAATAGGACGAGACCTGCTGACAGCTCCAATTTAAGCTAAATATCGTGGCTGCCCAGGATTTTAGACATCAGGCGGAGATAGATCTCATGCAGCTAGAAAACTCATGATGCACCTTTAGAAACATGATCCCTGTTTTTTTATTCTTTAGCTGCACAAATGGTGGAGAGGAGGAGGAATGTGACGAAGACGTGGAGGAAGAGGCCCAGAAGCCCACCAGCTGTGGAATGATCATTAATCCAGAAGGTTGGTTCAAATAGATCCATCCTCACAAACCAATGAACTTTTCAGACATCAGAACGGGTCAGGGTTCCATAAAAGGTCAGAATCAGAAAGTGTTGTGATTTGGGGAGCTTGAAGTTGGACCCAAATTCAGGCAATTAAAAGTTTAATTTCTCAAAAAGGAAAAAAGATTTCTATCCATATAGGCACAGTGAAAAAAGCAAAACAAAATCTTAATAAGTCATTTATTCTTCAAATAAGTGCATTTGATCTTGAATTGAGGAGGTAAACGAGACATTTTGACAATGGAACAAGACAATTTACATTCAAAATAATAAAACACAATTGCATTGTTTTATTTCAAGTGCATTTTATCTAAATATATTATTTTGAGAGTAAAAATACTCATTCCATCGAGTCCATCACCGGCTGGGAGGTTTTTCAACTGAACCGAAGTTACTTTGGACCAAAAGAGTCTAAGCATGCTTGTAGCGACAGTGGAGAGGAAAAACTTCCTTTCAACAGGAAGAAACCTCCTGCAGAACCAGGCTCAGTGTGAGCGGCCATCTGCTGAGGCCCACTGGGGTTCAAGGAGACAGAAGCAGACATAGAAAAAGAAGCATAGATACAAAAGGCAACTGTCAACCAGCTCCACAGGCGGCCCCGTCCAGGAAACACACAGCCAGGCAGACGAGCTCCGAGCCAGCTCCCATGTCAGAGGATGAAGAGAGCACATCCAGTTAGTCACAGTCAGAGAAACAGGACTACACTGGAAAACAGGCCAAGCTCCAACATCTAGAAACAAAGGTGTTGATGGCAGCAGCACAGCTGATGTTTCTCTCCAGGATGGAGTCACAGCCAAACAGGAACAGACCAGATGAAGCTAGTTACTCAGATAAAGTTACTACCCAGCTCTGATAATAAGATCTGACAGTTTAGGCCGATCTTCTTAAAGTCGATCCTGCTTCTCATGAATCCCCTTCGTTCTGTTTCTGGCTTCAGGAATCTTTAAGCCATGCCTCTCGGTCGTGCCGCCTGAACCCTACTTTGACAACTGCGTGTACGACATGTGCGCCACCGGAGGCGAGACCGTGGCTCTGTGCCAGGCCATCGAGAGCTACGCCGACCTCTGTGCTGCTGCAGGAGTCCCCATCGCATGGAGAGACAACACCTTCTGCCGTAAGTCTGCCTCGCTCATCTCATTCCCTCTATCTGTTCACGATCTCTGAGCTTTAAAGGTGAATTGATGAGCTTCAGGGTAAAAATAAGCTCCCTGGTTTAACCTTTTTCTCCTGCAGCCCTGAAGTGCCCATCAGGCAGTCACTACGAGCCCTGCGCCCCTGCCTGCGCTCAGCCCAGCTGTCAGGACCCCGCCGGGCCCGGCGGCTCCTGCAGCCTCCCCTGCGTGGAGGGCTGTGTCTGCAACGAGGGTCTGGTCCTGAGCGGAGACAAATGTGTTCCTTTCAACGAGTGTGGATGTACAGACGCAGACGGAGAGTACAGACCGGTAGGTGTCCAAACGTTTGACTGCAAGTTGGACCATAAATATTACACTTTTTTTTTTTTTTACTGAGAAAAAAAGTTTTAAAAAAAATTTCAAATAGACAAAAAAGAAATGAATAGGAAAAATTCGGAAGAGCATTAGGGCCACTGAAAAAAAAAGAAAAAATTACCACATTTTTTTTGTTCTATTTTCAGAATTCTAAGATTAAATTATAATTTTTTCTAGTGGCACTAACCTTCTTCCATAGCAATAAATATATTTGAAACTGGAAATAAAGAAACAAAGGAAGAAAAAAAAACGTTTAAAAAGGGAGCTTATAAGATTTAAAAATGTTTAAAACTTTTGTTCTAATTTTTAAGTCAGTCTTTCCCCCCTCTGTGTGGAGGCGGGGCTTAGATGAAAGTTGGCAGCAAAGATGCCTGATTGCTGTTGGAACCGTGGGAACCAGAAATGTATCTTCTATGTTTATCTGACCGGTTTAATAAAAGAAAATCCTTCCAAACCAGTTTCCTGTTTATTTGATGTTTTTGTTTCTTTTCAAAATTTTTCAGCTTCAAAAAGTATTTTTTCAAACAAACGTTGTGGCCTTCGCCCCATATAAGGGAGTTTAACATGTTTCTGTCCAGGTGGGAGACGCTTGGTTCACAGAGACCGACTGTTCGGAGCGCTGTAAATGCAACGGGAACGCAAACATCACCTGTGAGCCGTGGCAGTGCAGTCCTGCACAGGAGTGCAAGGTGCTGGAAGGCGTCCTGGGCTGCCACTCCACAGGTAACACACAGAGCCGTACTACAAGCAACAGTCCTAGTATCCCAGAGGGTCGGTCTCACTGAAATCCCTTCTTAACGCTCCCCAGGTAAAGGTGTGTGTCACGTTGCTGGAGACCCGCACTATTACACCTTTGATGGCGAGATGCTCACGTTCATGGGAACCTGCACATACACGCTGGTGGAGGTAAGGAGGTTAACTAACTTTATTAGAGACACTTTCCAAAGAATAATCGCCAGTTTGAACAAAAATAGTAATAATAAATAAAAAAATAACTGAACAAACGTAAAAATACTAATAGCGATTAAGTAAAGCTACACATAGAAGCATATAAAGGAATTACATAAATATTTTGAATTTAGAGCATAAAGGTATAACCGCCTTTTTCTTATTGGAAGAGGATAATGTAGAAAAATGAAGTATTGCCTCCTTTAAAAAAACAGATACATGAGGGTTTAGTCATAATAATTTAACATTTGTGGATATAAAACAAGCCCAACAGTAGCAAAAGATTACAGAAGAAGATATGGTCAAAAGGTTATTTTCTATATTCTGCAATTCCATCTAAAACATCCTTAAAATAAAGTTCAAATTTTTCATAAATATTGTGCAGAATGAAATGACAAATAGCTTGCCATAGCTTTAATATATTTAAAGTACTTTAAGAAGTTTGAATTCGGAATAAGACCAGACTTTTCCTTAAAATGTGAAAATCCTCACTTCACTTTTAAAAGCAGAGATCAGAGCTCTTTTTTACGCAGGGCTTTATGTGTGTTATATCAATCTTTAAAACCTCTTTAAATCCACCGGGTCGCCGGCGACCAGGTGGATGCTAAGTGGGGTAAATGCATAAAATTCCACCAGTAAAATGTTTACCACTATAGAAGTGTTAGACATCGTTAGAAAGTTTAGATTCTCCACAATTCAACGACTAAGATCATTTTATGGACACATCGAACACCAAAGCACAGTTAACACAGATATAGCAGCATGTCAAAATGTAAACAAACAAAGCAGCCACAGCTACGTCCCTCTGAAGGCGTCCAGAAGCCGTTTTATAAATCCAATCTTCAATTGTTTATACTCCATTTGTCCATAAAGGTCCACAGATTAAAAAATAATCCAGGATATTAGTAATAAAAATATTCCATGATGAGAAAATTGTCCATAACGTCCGGTTTTGGACATCAGAAAGGTTTAGCTGGTCATAGCTAATGCTTAGCATCTTGCTAATATTTACTTTTAATACTTATTTCCTCAGTTGTTAGCCTGCGATGTTTGGTATAGTTCTTTACGTCGTCTTCTTATCTACAAGACACAAGTATCTGCATATTTTTATGATGCATTTTGTGTTTGATACAGGCGCTGAAATCTCACTTCCTGTTAGCCAGTGACGCGCGCTATTACGCCTCATAGAGTCCTGCTGTTATTGGTTGAGACCATGTGGGCTGTTGGGCTTTATAGCCAATGAAATAAGGTTTTAAACAAGCCTTCATACGCCGAGGGGATTTAAAGGGGAACGGCGTTACAGGTTCGCGTTAGAGAGACACAGACAGCTGCGGCTGGATCAGGGCGCAGCGGTCCTATTTTTTAATTTGGACGCTGATTTTGTTTTATTTTAATTCCTAAGGTTGAAAAATAAAAAAAATACAGCTCAGAAAAGGCTTGGAAAGCAGCAGTTTCACGACTTTTATGTTATTTTAGGTTTATAAATATTACGTTTAGTTATATACACTGATTCTGAAAAATAGTGGGAAATATTTGCTTCATAAATGTTTTGTGGCCGTCAAAATGCTTCAGTGTTATTCTATGGGTCAATAAGTGAAGCAAAGCAAAAGCATTTGGCACATTTTGGAGAGATTTGGAGACGTTGGTGACGCCAAAAGTTCAAAGCCCTACAGCTCTGGAACTGTTTAAACTTTCTGCATTTGTGGTTGACAGGATGTAGAACAAATCTAATAAAATTAGACCTGCCTGTTCATTTTCAAGAATAAAAACACCCAACTGTGAGTCATGTTTGAACTGATGCAGCTTGGTCTGTGTTCTACTCACCCAATTGTATATAAGGTGAGTGAACTATAGGGTGTTAGCTTTCAAATAAAGTAATTTGGGCTCACAGTTCCTCGGTTATTAGCTTTTCCATTTAGGAACGAAAATTAGGCGAGAATTTCACAGAATGAGGTGGATGTTGAGCTTCAGCACTGATTCATGAACTATTTGCTCTACTTTATTAGCTGAAAGTGTTCCGATCTATTTCTGTTCTGATGTGATTCTTATATTAGAACTCTACGTTAATTTTGATTGTGTTGTGTCTGAACCCTGCAGGTTTGTGATGCCAACATGGTGACTCCTTTCAGAGTGGTGGCAAAGAATGAGGAGCGCGGTCAGCCAGAGGCCTCCTACGTCCGCTCCGCTACCGTCTTCCTGCCTCACGACATGGTGGTTGAACTTCAGAAGAGCCGCAGAGTTCTGGTAAACTCTCAGATTCATTCAGACGTTTTAAAGCCGGGAAAAAAAGACACAATCGTCTAATGCTGTTTTTTTTTTTTACTGTGCCGTTTTAGTTGAATGGGCGGCGCGTGAAAACCCCGCTCACCATTGAAGCAGCTGGAGCCAAAGTGATAACAAGTGGGACCTTCACTCTTCTAGACACAAACTTTGGTCTGCAGGTGAAGTTTGATGGAGTCCATCACCTGGAAATCACTATTCCTGGAGAATACTACGATAAGGTAGGTAGACATCTGATGGTGTCTCTGGTGGAGAGTCTCAGTCAATCATCATCATCATCATTCCAGAAAAGTTTAAAAAACCAGGCTTTGTTGGGTTACTGTATAAAACCTGGAACTAAACGCTATTTCTGACATTTTGAATTGAAAAAGCTTCCTGGATGGAAGAGAAAGGTCTTCAAACTTAGAAAAAAAGTTCAGAGGATTGTTTTTTAACCTTTTTTGGAATCTGATGGTTTTCCGTTTTATTTGCGCATATAACGCTTCTTTGGTTTCAACAGGTGTGCGGCATGTGCGGAAACTTCAACCACAATAAGTCTGATGATTACCTGATGCCCAATAAGAAACCAGCAAAGGATGTGATTGAGCTGGGAAACAGCTGGAAGTCTGAGGGAGACAGCGACCCCGGGTGAGTAGCGAAACTCGAAGACGAACATCTTCCGGAGGCGGAGCTAGTGTCTAACAAAAAGCCTGTTCCTCTCTGCAGCTGTCAGCCAGACACGCGTCCCGACGTCCACCCTAACTGCACCGAGGCGGAGGAGACGCTGTACGAGGCCCAGTGCACAGGGATCCTCCAGTCGGACCGCTTCAAGCCCTGCCACGCCCTGGTGCCCCCAGAGGCCTTCACTGGTAACTGCGTCTACGACATGTGCGAGTATGACGGCATGCAGTCCACGCTGTGCGATAACGTGGAGGCCTACGCCCAGGCCTGTCAGAGCGCCGGGGTCACCATCAGCTGGAGGAACGCCACCTTCTGCCGTAAGTCTCTCCCACACCGATAGCTCAGCTTAAAGCTTCCCGTTTTAAACTCTTCCTCGCTCTTCTTCGCAGCGCTGCCCTGCCCGACCAACAGCCACTACTCTGACTGCACGCCGCCCTGCCCGCCCACCTGCTCCGACCTGTTCCCCATCACCTGCCACCTCCCACCCACCACCTGTGTGGAGGGCTGCCAGTGCGACGCTGGGTTCGTCCTCAGCGATAGCCAGTGTGTTCCTCTAGATAAGTGCGGCTGCCTGGACTCAGACGGAGAATACCACGATGTGAGTCAGACGGCGAGCGAGCGAGCTGCCCGCTGTTCAGCTGGAGGAAGTTTAAAATAAAGGATAATGATGTTATTTCAACACATTTGGCAGCTTAACTCAATTTTAACCTCTAGAAAGAACCAGGAAACTAAATTTGTTCATCTGTTTACTTTAGAGCTTCCTAATTATTCACATGACAAATTCTACATAATCCTATATGGAATACAAAGCAAGCCCCTACCATCAGATCCAAAATAATATGTGTTTGGCTCTAAAGGATAATTGCTAACTAAAACAGCTAAAATTGTTTTTTTTAGCTGAAAAAATACTTTGGAAACTAGAATAAAGATTTTAACCTATAAAAAAAAAAATCTTTGTGTTTGGCTCCAAAGGAAATATGTAGCAATAATATGGAGCTAAGTTGGAGCCAAAAGGCTTTTTTTCTTTAGTTTTTTTAAAACTGAAAAAAAAAAAAAACTTTTGAAATTAAAATACAGATTTGAATCTAAAAATAATAAAAGAAAATTAAGTTTGTGTTTGGCTCCCAAGGAAAATATTTAGCATTAATATGGAGCTAACTTTGAGCCAAAAGGCTGTATTAAAAACAGTTTGTTTTTTTTACTGAAAAAAAAAAACTTTTTGAAATTAAATTAAGATTTTCATCTAAAAAAAAAAAAAATAAAAAAATAAAAGTTTATGTTTGGCTCCAAAGGAAAATATGTAGCAATAATATGGAGCTAACCTGGAGCCAAAAGGCTTTTTTTTCTTTGTTTTTTTAAAACTGAAAAAAAAATTTGGAAATTAAAATACAGATTTGAATCTAAAAATAATAAAAGAAAATTAAGTTTGTGTTTGGCTCCTAAGGACAATATTTAGCATTAATATGGAGCTAACTTGGAGCCAAAAGGCTGTATGAAAAACAGTTTGTTTTTTTTTACTGGAAAAAAAAAAGACTTTTGAAACTAAATTAAGATTTTAATCTAAAAAAATAAAATAAAAATAAATAAGTTTGTGTTTGGCTCCAAAGGAAAATATGTAGCAATAATATGGAGCTAACTTGGAGCCATTAAGCCTGTTTTAAAAACATACAAAATTCATACAGATTTGAATCAAAAAAAATAAAAAAATGTTTTTGACCAGTAAAGCTTTTATTTTTGTAGTTATATTTCTTTCGTTTTAACATGAATGCCCCTGAGCATGGGGTGTGGATAAAGAAAAAAAAAAAGGAATATTTTTAAAACATTTCTACAAACAGCAGTTAAAAAAAAAGATGCTTGAAATTAGAGAATTAATTTAAACTTTGATTTGTCTTAAATTCTGAAATAAAAGAACAAAACAAATGTAAATATTTTACCAAATAACTGATTCATTTGTGGTCTGGATTCTAAAAATGGCGGCACTTTCTTGTCATTTAAAGTTTCACGCATTATTTTCCCCTTTAATAGTTATAATTTTGCTTTTAGTTATTAACATTTTAAATAGTTTAACAAACATTCTGAGACTTTTACTAAAGAACAAACTCGGCCATTTCTTTGTTGCTAAAAAGAACAGAAGAGATTATTTTATGAGCTTAAACTGCTTTGTTTGAATATTAATTTATCGTTGAGAAAGTAAGAGATAAAAGATTGATCGTTCTGTGTTGCGGTCGCCTGGATGTGCGAGATGTTGTTGTGATTGAATCCGTGTTTCCTGGTGTGCAGGTGGAAGACACGTGGCTGACGGATAATTGTGAGAAGTCCTGCACGTGTAACCGCGGTGGAAGCATCATCTGCAAGGACCACAGCTGCAACTCCAACTCGGTGTGTTCCCTGGACAAGTACGGAGACCGCTACTGCCAACCTGCCAGTGAGTCCCACGACACTCGAACGCATCGCACAGATCAAAGCCCTGTCTAACCGCCAACCTTTGCACGGTTCCCAGAGTTCGACAGGTGCACCATCTCCGGAGACCCTCACCACAGAACGTTCGACGGCTTCGCCCATCACTTCCAGGGTCCGTACACCTACGTCCTGACGCAGGGCCACAATCTGCAGGGCTCCCAGACCCCCCTGTTGGTGAGGGGGAAGAACCTCAGGCGAGGCAACAACAAGAAAGTGTCATTCCTGGACGAGATGTATGTGGACGTCTATGGCGTCAACGTTCGTTTCCAGCAGAAGAAAGTAGTCCTGGTCAGTGTTGGAACTAACTGCAGCAATATTTGGGGTGTTTTAATGTACAGAAAACAGATTATCTTTGATTTGAATTCCCCTTCAGGTGAACGGAGAGCGCCTCACGCCTCCTCTTAGTCCCGTCGGCGGTTTAACCATCACCATGAACTCCAAGCAGGTCCAGCTCTCCACAGACTTTGGCCTTACCGTCCGCTTCGACGGCAAAAACCGTGGAGGTAAAGTATCTCCAAACCGAGGCCTCCTTCCAGCTGGTTTCTAAACGTCTTCTGCTTCACGGCTTCCGTTTTCCTCTTGGTTCCTCCAGATATTATACTCCCCAGCACCTATAGGAACTCTGTCAGGGGACTGTGCGGGAACTACGACGGCATCTCCAAGAACGAGTACATGAAGCCCGATGGGACAGTGGTGAAGAACCTGAACGACTTCGGAGAGAGCTGGAAAACCGACGACCGCCCGGCTGGACTGAGGACCTCTGATGTTCACGCTACTGTTCACGTCCACAGGTACGACGGAAGCTAGTCTACGTCAGTGATTGGTTTTGTTTTTCTTTTCTCATCTAAACAAGTCCCACACATTAAAGACGTAGGAAAATATTTAAATCTCAAATCATTCTGGCTTAAACATCTATATAAATGTTCTCTTTATCAGACCATATTGTCCCAAAATTGGGAAAATTTATATTTTTAAAAAATCCTGTCTTAAAATCTGTGTGCCCGACTTTACAGGAGTGAATAAAGTGAATGTGATTGGTCGATTATCAAGGGGGCGGGATGGTTGTGGCTGAAGGTTCGCAAGAAGAAAACGGACTTTGGTCACATTATGACCGGCTAGTTCTGGGGATTTACATGCTTTTTTAAAATATTTATATATATTTTTTTTTATTAAGATGATTTTAGCCCCCATAGAAATGAATGGAGAATTTCCAGCCTTTTTTTCACCTTCAATCACTTTAATGAATTTAAAGTCGCAGGGAAGCGGCTGTTCCAACCGTTGCTTTTCCGAATTCTCCCAGTGGTGCCCGACTTTACACGAGTGAATAAAGTGAATGTGATTGGTCGATTATCAAGGGGGCGGGATTGTTGTGGCAGAAGGTTCACAAGCAAGTTTGGTTGTAGCCGGTTTGTGGGAAGCATCTTGCTAACCAGTTAGCATCTTAGTGCTAGCAGGTTCCCAATGGGAAATTCCATTGGGAAACTACTAGCACTAAGTTGCTAACCAGTTAGCAACTTAGTGCTAGCAGGTTCGAGGAGAGTTTAGTGTCGGAGGTCGTGGATGAGTCTCCTCCGTCATCCATTTTTTATTTAGAGGAGGAAAGCGGGGACGAAGATGTTGTGGAAGAGGACGCCAGGGCGGCAGAAGCTTGGTTTGGTGTAGAAGGCTTCCAGCCGTACATGTTTGAGCCCTTGCCTCGCAACGCTGCCAGTTCTGTTAGCTCTACGCCTGCTGAAGACACAGACGTCCATCCCCGTGAACACTGGGACGCAACTCAGTGGGAAAGGAAAGGATTCTGATTTCAACCGTTGCGTATATTAGCTGCGACATATGAATCACAATGCTATGACCGAAAACATTTGATTGACAGATGACCGTTGATATATGATTGGCCGAATTTAGGTGTTCAGGCTGACGTAGAACTAACTGGCCTGCAGAAGATAACAAAAAAAAAAACACGGATTTGAAGACAGGATCTTTCTTAAAAATACATTTTCCTAACTTTTGGGACAATATGGTCTGATAAAGAGAACATTTATATACATGTTTAAGCCGGAATGAATTAACATTTAAATATAAATTCCCTATGACTTTAAGTTCTGTAGGGAGTTAAGATTGGGGATGACAGAAAGCAGATGCCTTTCGTCTCTAGACCAGGATGAAGGGAGGATCATGAGAGATAAGAATGAGTTCAATCAGCCTACTTCAATCAGTGAACGGCAGACCTGTTCTGACTGTTTATCTGGCTAAAATTTATGTCCTTGATGAATTCAAGTGTTTTTTTTCTTGGGAAAAACCAAATGTTTGTGTGTGAGAAAGTTCTTTATGTGGGGGTGGGATAGTTCCAAGAGAGAGTGTGTTTATATTGGGAGTTTGTGTATAAATATATGAACTGAGCCTTATTTTCCTACGATTTTAACCACAAATGTTTCCTATTTAGCTACAGTGTCTCAACTGAAATACAAAATATGATGAAGAGAATTTACATTTAAAGATATTAAAACTTAAAAAACCAAATACATTGCTTGTTAATGCTGTTTACTTGGTTAATTTCTTTTCCAAATCTTTATTTTCCAGCCAGTAGACCGGTCTGACACTGTTCTGGGCGTCAAAACCTTGTAAATTTGGGAACCTCTGGTCTAGATCACTCTCTCTACTCAAAGCAGTGCGAACATTTCGCACTGAGCGTCCAGCGGCCGCCTTGTTTCGGTCATATTCACTCAGATGCGTCTACTTCCTGTTTGTCTCCAGGCGAGAGGTGGAGGAAGATCCAGAAACAGGATTTGAGACGTCCGACTGCTCCAAATCTGAGCTCAATGACTACAACAGCGTAACAAAGTGTGGAGCGCTGTCCGACCCTAAGGGGCCGTTCGCCGCCTGCCATGACATACTGCCGCCTCAGACCTACCAGGAGTGAGTGATTCCCTCCGGCGTTGTGTGAGAAACCATTGAGAGGTTTTCTCTTGAGCTTGTGTCGTTTGTCCTGTAGTGATTGCGTGTTTGACCTGTGCGCGGAGGACGGCAGCGAGGAGCTGCGCTGCGGCAGCTACGACGCGTACGCCTCGGCGTGTCAGGAGGCCGGGGTTAAACTGGGAGCCTGGAGGAAGCAGCTGGACTGCGGTACGGTGCACAAACCCTCCCACACGGCCAGGGAAGGTAAACACACCTGACTCTCTGTGTTTGTCTTGTAGTCCTACTTTGTGGAGCCAACAGCACCTACTCCTCCTGCATGACCGCATGCCCGCCGTCCTGCGCCGACTTGGCAGCCCCCTCTGAGTGCGACATCACTTCATGCGTGGAAGGCTGCCAGTGTGCCGCCGGTTTCGTCCTGAGCGAGGGAACCTGCGTGCCGTATCCAGAGTGCGGCTGCACCTTCCTCAACAGATACTACCCTGTGAGTGCTCCTCGCTGACCGCGCCCAACCTGGTCTATCCGTCTTTGTGCCTCTGTGGAAAAAAACGCATTTCCTCGTCCTTCTCTCCATCATCCAGCTCAACGAGAAGTTTGTCACCGAAGACTGCTCCCAGTCCTGCGAATGCACGAAAACCGGTACGGTGTGCCAACCCAAGAGCTGCCAGAAGGATCAAGTCTGCGTCATCTATGACCTCAGAAGGGACTGCTTCAAATGTACGTATCGCAGGAGGAGACGAGATAAAACGACCGACCGAAAGCTGCGACAACACTTCATTTAACTGCAACTGTTCGCAGGGGAAGCCCACATTAAGCCGGTGGTACACTGTACGATTTTTAAGCATTCTCGGGCCGATTCTCCAGTCGTGCGAGAATTTTCCGATCAGGCCGACTTTCAGCCTGATGGTGCGCGGTAGGGGCGTAAATCACACCCATCATGGAGATTCGATTCAGTATCGATTTCCTGACCCAACGATTCGATTATTTTCGTTTTTTAAGAATACACAAGATACAATTCGATTTTTTATTTTTTTTACACCTTACAGGCTAAACAAAGTTTCAAGTTTGAAATAAATCAATGAAAGCTGTAATATCATTATGCATTTTTTTTAGAACAACAGCAAATAACAGAAGTAGAAAAGTTGCATCCAAAAATACTGCAGAAAATCAGTGCAATGACTGCAAAGCAATACCTCGGCTATAGATGGCCCCGCCCCCTCCACAGACGCTCCGCTGCACCTCTCCCAGATTGTAGCTGACCGTAGACAGCGCCGCAGACAGGAGGCCGGCTTGTTTTGTTTTTATGACCGAAATTGCGGAAAACAACTCGTGAAGTTTGACCCGCTAGAAGAGCGAGGTGCGCGAGAACGCTGGGACCCTTTTTCCACCTGGATCTCCGCTCTTTTTGGCCCTCATGTCCCTCCGTCGTCGGACTAAACTCGCCCCCACTTCCTCTCCGCCTCGGCCGTATCTAGACCCACAGCGTGTAGCACAGACCACGCTTCAATACTGAGCATAAATCTAAAATGTCTGCATCAAGCTCACTGCAACACACTGCTGTAAGAGTATAACCAGGAAGCGAGGTAGGAGGGCAAAATAGGTTTAGCGCCACCGCAGCACGGGAGGGAGAATTACGCCCAGGAGCAAATGGATAAAAATAGACCGGAGGAAAAAAAAAATGAATCGATTCTCTTGCGGACGTGTCGATGCATCGGATTGTCGGCTGTTCAATCGATGCATCGATACAAAACGATTATTATTTACACCCCTAGTACGTGGTGTAGCGGACAGGGGGTAACGAGGGGCGATCAGCCTCTAACGACCACCTCCCCATCAGGAATCATAAGGTCGGAAGAAAATCACACATGTTTGAAATTCAGTCGGACGTCGTTAGGTGGTCGTGGGCAAATTGCTCAGTGGGCAAACAAGGATTCTTCTTCTTCCTCTCAGAGGGAAACACAGAAACATGGCGGGGGGTTCAATGACAGACCGTAGTAGCCACGTTAGCTCAACCATGTCCTTGTCCAAATACGTCGTCTCCTTTTCTTTTTAGGGCTTTCAGCATAAAATTACCCAAATTTCCAAGGCAGCGCATTTCACTCTTGTGAGCTTCATGTTCCTTTTCTACTCGTTTCCCGATAGACGAGTCTGAGTAGCGCCATCTCACTGCGGAGCTGAGTCCCACCTACAGCGTGAGAACAAACATCGTGAGCTGGGAGCTTTTAAACTCTGTGGTTTCATCGTACAGAATGAGCTGTGGCTGCGTGCAACCATTGAAAAAATTGTACAGTGTACGGCCGACTTTACACGTTTGCACGTTAGCATCATTTTTTTTTCCTTTCCGCCGCTGTAAAAAATATGTCCTGAACAAAACCAGGTATTTAAATCAGTCTAGATATATACAACATAAACAAAACTGTCAGAAATTAATTCACAATGAATAATTAATGGAAGAACCACCATTTGTTTGTTCATTCTTTATGCTGAGCTATTTTCCTGGAGCTAGCTTAGCTTGACGTTGTCAGGAAGATGTTAAATGGTGTAAAATGGTGTCATGTCTGCCGCGATGAAGATCTTAGCTAGCCTCTGAAGCTTAGCTGTGTTTTTGTCCCGCAGCGAGTCCCTGTCTCAGTTCTCCCTGCATGAATGGAGGAACGTGTACGGAAAGCAGTAACGCTACATACTCGTGCACGTGTCCAGAAGGCTTTGAAGGAAAGTTCTGTGAAGTGGAGATTATTGAGCCCGCCCCTGGTGGAGGATTGGGTAAGAGCTTTATTCTGATCCAATGAATGAATGAAACCCTTAGCGGTTAGCTGTTTTCCTGCACTGCGACCGCAGGACATTTCTTCACTGACATGCATTTATGTTTTTTTTTTCCAGCCACCAAGTGGATAATCCTGATCGCAGTCTTGGTCCCATTGGCTGTCATGGCCATCGTCGTCGTCATCGCCGTTGTGTGTGTTTGCAAACGAAAAAACAAGTGAGTCCCCGCAGACTTGGAGTTTATATCCATAGTTTCACACCAAAGCCTGAAGTGACGCAAATCTGATTTTCTTTTTTTCCCATATGCGACCTGGATACGATCTTTTCATGACAGTCTGAACGAAACAGATCTGACTTTTTCCAGTGCGACCCGGGCCACTTGGATTTGTGATCCTGAATCCGATTTTTTTTTCAAATGTGATGTGCGTCTGAACGGCCAGGTCGCATTCATCCGACCTGAACGCCATTAGTAGCCGACGTAGGTCGCTATTCTGCGTCTAGCTACGCAGAAGCAGGAAGAAAACAACAACCATGGCGGACGATTATGCGGAAAGCAGTCTTTATATTTAACCATCTTGAAAAGATTTGAGTTTTTAAGGTTGGGAAAGATCGCAAGGTGAAGTCCAGCGCTAGCATCCATGTTTACTTGCGTAAACCCAGAACACGTTGGCTTGTGATGTCATTGCGTCCTCTACTGCGCCTGCGGGACACTTAAGCTGTAGGAAAGCAGTTCCCACAGGAGATCACCGCAATCGCATATATTTGGAAATGTGAACGGCAACACAAAAAAAATCGGATTTCACAAAAAATCGGAATTGAGCATCAAGGCCTAAGCAACATTGAACTTATGATGCTTGGAGAACAATTTTTTTTCCTTTACTGTCTCAGCTGTAAGATTGGACTTCTTTTGCACTCCATAAACAAAGTCTGACTCTAAGTCTCTTCTCTCTCCACAGGAAAGCGTTTTCTGATGACGGAAGTGTCAGCTTGACATCAACTGGTAAGAAAAATTACCACAATACTAAAAAAGCAAAATTATTAAACTTATTTTAACAAACTGGAGCTTTAAAAAGAAATTTATGGAGTGAATTTCGTCTCCTTATTGTTGCAGGCCAAAAAAAAAAAAGACTTGTGGATGAAAAATTTAAATCCAGAATTTGTTTTTTCAAATTTATTTCCAAATCCATTTTTAGATTTTTTTGTCGTTTATTATTTTGTAATTTATTTTTTCTGAATTTTTTTTTATATTTTTCACATTTTATTTTCAAAATTTTCTTCAATATTTTATCATTTGGATTTTTTTTTTTTTTTTTATTTCTCCTCACTTATCCAAAGGTGCGCTCTTTGTTGCTAACGTCAAATGGGGCGGAACAATTAACGATTTTGCAATAAAAATTTTATAAAATGCAGTTCTAAAAATCACAGGATCCGGATTATTGGTCCCATATTTTTTTTTTTTTGTAGTGAGAAAGGAGTAAATTAGGCTCACATGAGACGGAAAATGTTTATAAAAAAAAAAAAAAAGCTGTTTTAAAAGAAGAGTGAAAATAACACTGATCTCTGCTGTGTGTGTCTTCAGGCGTCCCATATGAAAACATGGATGACCAGAAAGAAGTCAAACTGACTCCGATGTAAAACAACCTGATTCCGACAGTTCTCTTCTTCATGTGTCACGGATCATTTTTAACTTATATTTTGGAACATTCCTATTTTTGTGAGATTCTGTTTTGTTGATTCAATTATTCTTTTTAAAATGCCTTTAATTTGTGAATAAAAATGCTGTTGTTGAAGCACATTCTACCTGCTGTCTGGTTATTGATCTTCTACGGCTCATCCATTGATATAGACGGAGGGGGGGGATTTACCATTAGCCAATACTAGGCAGTTCCTGGGGGCCCCATAAAACTCTGTTTCCATGTACGGTTAATACAACTATTCCTTATTTCTGCACATTAATTATGTTTTTGATAAAAATCCTTTGGCTAAAATGCCATCAGAATGTTTATAATATTAAGTGTGTCTCAGCCCCCCCCCTTCAGTGTCCACCATATTGGATCAGTCCATTTGCTGCACATGTTCAGAAAGGTCCAAACAGACAGCAGCAAACCATTTGAAAACAAACCATGCAAAGAGCAGTGTTGCCAACTTAGCGCTTTAGTCGCTATATTTAGCCACTTTTCAGACCCCTCTAGCACTTTGATTTCTAAAAAGCTCCTAGCGCCAAATCTAGAGACTTTTTTCTGCTACTGGAGACTTTGGAGACAACATCTAAAAGCAGCGAACTCTGCTCTCCAGAGCGAGTAGATTGGTAACCCCGCCTCCTGCTCTCCTCTATCTTGTCTGCTGTCATGATTCATGCAGCTATTATTTCATCCAAATGAAAAATGGAGAACAGATAAGCAGATCATGGCTTGTCTACAGTGAAAAGAAGGACTGGGTTATTTACTTTGGCCTTTTTGGAAACACAGGAAGGAGCAATCAGCTAAGTGAGCTTAGTGCTTGGAAAAAATCTTTCATTCCTTTAGAGACAGCATGAAAAGTCAGCTGAGTACAAAACATAGAGAGGAAAACAAGAAGAAAAGGGACAAGAAGAGAGGGACACAACCTAGAACAGATAATGGATGTCTATTCTATTAACATTTCTACATCTGGAGAATGGGGCTGTTTTATGTGTCGTCTTCTTAATTCTTTAGAGCAGGAATTATACCAAGATTGTAAAAAATATGTAAACATTTTGCCCTTAAGATAAAAAAACTTTATAATCTGTCAATCTGTTCTACCCAGAACTCCTCAGTTGGAAAAGTTTTAGTGTCACCTGGTTTGATTTCATAAAAAAATCTTTGAGGAACCTTTTCTATCTGATTATCAATCGAAAAAATAATCAACAGATTTGCAAAATAACTGTTAGCCCCAGCATAGACCTACAGCAGTAGATGTTTCTTACTGCCGTTTGCTTTTTGCAGTAAACATGACCCTATCATCTAAATGAGGGGGAGACACCCCCCCGATCAGATCTACCCACACTATGTTGACGCTCTGTAATAAGAACATCCAACCAAACACATGTGATGTGATGCGGCTGATAAGAGCGGTGTCCTGTTTCTGCAGAGAGCTTTAGTTCCTCACTCAGCCTCACGCCTCGTATTACTCAGCAGTCTGGCTTCATGCAGGCTAGACTTCCTCTGCACGTTGCGGGGATTTTTCTGCACCGCACCAAAGACGAAACGCTGTGTAACACCGAAAGAAGATCAGCTGTTCATGCGCAACAACTTCCTCTGTTTGACCACTGAAGCCACTGACTGTGTTCAGAGGAAAAAGCTGACAAACAGCAGCAGACGACATGTTTAGAGTCAGACAGGTTTGCTCTACTGTCAGGTTTAACGGTTTAATCTTGTTCAATCTGCATGTTTTCTAAGGAGGAACAAAAGCCTGGTTTTAGTTTAGAAAACATGCAAATAGAAACGGATGAACGGGTCCCCCCCTTTGGAATGGGGGTCGTTTGGCTTCTTTGTTAGCCTGCAATGCCCCATACCTGTCTATGTCTCTGAAAGGGTCCGCTGAATAAAGCCTCGAACTCTACGACAGTGTTAGGGCCAGGCTTTTTGTTTTAGAGAATTCAGTTCAAACATTAAGGGAATAAGGTCCTAATATTATCAGAATAAAGTTGTAATATAATGAGAATAAAGTCATCAAACATCAACCCGTTATGAGAATAAAGTTGTAATATTACGAGAATAAAGTCATCAAACATCAACCCGTTATGAGAATAAAGTTGTAATATTACGAGAATAAAGTAATAATAATTGAATAAAGTTGAAAACTAACGAGAACAACCTGTTTCATAAAGAAAGCTTGGAGCTCCGCCCAGCAGATGACGTCAGACCAGCTCCACCAATCAGCAGCCAGAGTCCACTTTGACATCCTGCCCAGTTTGATGCTGCTGCTAAAACATTTCCTGATTTGTCAAACCGATGCTAAAGTAGAACTTCACATGATGGTCCACATTCCTCATTCTAGGGAAGAAACGGCTTCTTGGAAGAGTTGTTATAAAATACAACTTGATTCTCGTCATTTTAGGACTTTATTCTACTGATGTTACAACTTTGTTCTCAAAATCCAACAAAAAAAATACTCCGTCGTACGAACTCAACGCTGATTCGTGACAATTTGAATTGAAGAAGCTTCCTGGATGGAAGAGAAAAGTCTTCAAACTTGGAAACAAAGTCCAGTGGATTGATTTTCACTTTTTTTGGAATAATTTCCACTTGGAATAAATCAAAGCAATTGTTTTTTTCTTATTCTAAATGTAAATGTTCCAGTGTCTCACTTACTTCCTCAATTCATGAAAAAATTTTAGATTTAAATTTTCCTGCAGAAGAGATTTTACCCATAATGGATGGCTGCTAGCTTAGCTTAGCTTAGCATCTGACCATGGATGAGAAACAGAAGCAGAAACATTGGGATGATCCACTGTGGAGGAAAGACGAAGCAGGTTTGAAGCAGATGAGAGAGAAAAGCTTTATAAAGCTCATTACAACAAGCTTAATATGAAAACGTTCAGTTTGAGTCCCGTTATACATTAAAGGCTGCAAAGACATCTTAAAAGTTCTAGTAAAAAAACAGAACGGACAGCTTTTAATAGCATGAACACAGAGGCTGGGGGGGGGGGGCAAAAATGGCGTGACAATAATTAGTGTCACGGCAGTTAAAAGTGATCTTTTTTAAAGGCCAAATGAATTTTCCTCTTAAGAACAAAGAGGTCCTGATTATATGGAGATAAATTAGTTCCAACATTATTAGAAGAAAAGGTTTTATAATACAAACAGCTTAAAAAGATTAGTTTAAAGTATTAAATTTTCTTAAAATTAGAAATTTATATGTTTTTGGAAGACTGAGTTTCATAAACTAGATTTCTTTTTTAATCCCGTTTTACAAATTTCTCTCTAGATTTACCCATCTGAGTAGGAACCAATAGGAATGAGTCTGCTCTGCTTCATGCTAGCAACAGCATTCCTATTGGTCCAGACGGAGAACTCAGAAGTGCAGAGTGTTTGGAAAGAATCCGATCCGTAAAATTCGGGCTACGTTCACGCGGAAGCCTGAAGTGACAAAAATACGAATTTTTTCCCCATATGCGACCTGGATCCGATCTTTTCATGACAGTTTGATCAACACAGATCCAGTTTTTTCCAATGCGATCAGATTTTTTCCAATGCGGTCGAGGCCACTTGTCTCTGTTGTCCTGAATCCGATTCTTCTCTTTTGAAATGCGAACTGCGTCTTCCATTTTGGTTGAAACAGGCTAATATCAGACAGGCTAAGATTAGCATTAGCTCTTAGGTGCTATTTTTCTTTCACTGCTGTCGATTGCGACTCCTCGCACTAAATGTGAAGTTAATAGTCAGAAAAGTTGCGATTTTTTCCACAATAAATTCGCTTGCCGTCCAGCGCAGGTTCAGCTTACCTCCATCCTCCCTCATCGTGCCGTTCATGTCGCTAAAATCGCTTCGCTCCTGAGCTGCTCTTAGGGATGACCTCTAAAAGACGCGCTCCGGCTGCGTCATTTCCGTTTTGGTGCGAGGCATCGGCGTGGCGGTGTTCTGTCAGCTCAGCATACACTTAGTAATACGCGCGTGATCGTTATTAGCGGTTAGCAGGACCATTGAATGGCTTCAGATTGTACCATTAGGCTCAGCAGGTTATCATTGAGAGGATCTTAATCCAAACCCTAAAATCCTTCATTTTCCCTCTGCGAATTAATTAATCTGTTTCTGTGTAATCTGAAAATAATTTCAGTAGATCTTAAAATAAAATGACCCACATGTGGCTCATATTAAACAAACCAAAAACAAATAAATCTCATATCCTGTCAACTGAGTGGTAGAATCCTCTCCCTAATATTTAATTCTCTGTAAAAAAATCTCAATCATTCTTTCTTTAATGAGATGCAATGTTTTATTTTAAGCTAATGTCTGTAGTGGAACCTAGCGAAGGAGTATTTTTGTTGTTTTATGCACAAAAATACAACAAAATCCTGACTAGATGAGGAAATGAAGCAGCGTGATTGGCTGCAAGGAGACACTAAAGCGTATAACTGACGGTATGCTGGCCTGACGCCGTATGCTGAGCTGACAGAACAGCGGCGGAGAAAGAAACTAGAACCAGGTGCCAGGCTCGCCCCCCCCAAACAGACGGTCTGTCGGTCCATGATAGTGGTTGAAAATTGGTCTGATATTGTCCCACTTTAGTTTTCAACTTATTAATGATCTGGAAGTTACGGCTATTCAGCTTTTTCACTTTTCAACCAAATGTAGACGTGGTTTAAATGTGAATGTCGTCTTTTCAACCAATTTTTGCTGCAATATTTTTTTTTGGATGTTATTAAACTATTTAGACCAAACTTTTCCATAAAGCTGAAAATGCAGCTGCTAATGAGGATCATGGAGGAAGCTGCTGAAGCTAAAAAACCTTCCTGTTTGACCTAAAGTCCTTTAGTTTGGTGAATTTCAAGTAATAATGCTTTAATTAACGGTCATTGAACCCCTTAAGCCCGACGGTCCAGGAACAGGGCCCTGCTGATGTTTATCTATTTATAGAAATGGCCAACATACAGTCACATGGTGTTTCATCCACACGCCTTTCAAATGATGTGTGACTCTGCGGGAGTAATGCAATATTAGGTATTCAGTTTTAGCCCCGCCCCCTAATGGCCGCCATCATTGGAAACTAGAGGCTCAGACCTTTCCAAGGAGGGGTCAGAGGTCACTGTGAGACCATTTCAGGTGATGTAACCGGCATGCGTTACATCAGCTGCTCTATTCTTATTTTCTATTCAGTTTGGTGATTTTATTGGTAAATTTCAGTGAACCAACGACTAAATCTGAGGAGCAAAGACGTTGCCTCATGCTGAAGGTCTCCAATAATGGAAATCAGGATATTTATCTGATCAGATTCCCTTTGATGAGGAGAAATAATTGATTTTTTACACTTTCGGCACTAAAATCCCATTTCCTCCTAAGTCTCTGCCAATTAAAACCTTTGTGGAACAAACATGCTTCAACTGATTCAGTCCAGATTAGCTTTAGTTCTAGTCTAGATATGGATCTATAAAGTCTGAGGTTCATCCAGAGCTTCTAATGGGCTTTATGGTGTTTTGGAGCTTTTATTTTGAAAAAAAAAAATGTTGGCAAGGCTAAATATTTTTCTTTTTTTCTTTGTTTAATCACCTATAAATCATTTAAAATAGTGGTTCCACCTGAAAACTATTCCTCAATGCCTTTCTGTTATATAAATACAAACACTTGTATTTGTAATTGATAGTTTGGGAGCTGGATTTGCTTTAATTGATGGATGGAATTTCAGGCTGAATTTGATCCTAAGACTTTCGGGGCTTCAGGGTTTAACAGTGAAACTAGATCCAGGGAGTAATCTGAGGACGGCTGACGCTGCCCAGCAGGAGTCCTCCAACCTTTGTGGTGCTGCTATTAGAACATGTGATGACAGCAACATTAACTACGGCTATGATGATATTTACAAAACTCAGATCAAAGAGGGTTTTTATCCACAAAGGCAAATAAAACTATCATCCAACCGTTTCTACGAGGCTTCAGACAGGAAGCCTCTGCTGTCGCACTAAAGTCTGGTTGTTCCTAAGTAACGGGCTGCCGTCCCAGTCCTTCGCCCCGTCCTCCAGCGTCCGTCCGCCCGTCTCTTTCCTGGGGGAATCCTGCTTTAGAAAGGTCCCTCCCACCGCCACCAGCAGCCTCTGGCTCTGCTGCTGGACGCCATGGGCGGGGGGGAACTGTTTGGAGTCTAAGACGTCTTTGTATTGGATCTCAGGCCTGATCATCCTCATGCACGCCGTGCGGGTGGCGTTGTCCAGCCCCGGCTGGAGCTCGTAGCCCAGGATTTTCACCAACCCGCTCTGGAAGGGTCGGATGTTTTTGTCCCGGATCCGGTGAGCTTCGACGGGCTTCCCGCCGTCTCGGAGGCAGGCCCGGGCCAGGTCCTTCCTGCGCATCCTGAGCAGATTCACTTCCTTTTCCATCTGCGTGCGACCGAACCTGTCGATCTCCTCCCAGAAGGTCTGGTTGAAGGCTCTGTACAGGAACCAGTCGAAAGCGTTCCACTGCCGCAGCTTTTCTCGCTGCGCCTCGGTTAGGGAAAGATTCGGTGGCATTTTGGGCTGAAGGTGCCCGCCTCGGATACTGACGCCAGCCGCCGCCACTGCTTTGCCCATCCAGCCGCCGCCCGCCCCGCCGGCTGGCTTCTGCTGCCGCGCGTTGAGGCTGAAGGAGACCACCGCATCCAGCGGCCAGCAGAGGGCGTGTCTGAGCAGGATCATGGACTCATCGAAATACTCCGAAACCAGAATCAGCTTAAAGGTCCTTCGGATCATGTTGACCCCGAGCCGAGCCAGCGCCGTAGAGAAGTTAGCGTTGTGGTCCAGGCCGAAGTCGAACCACAGCAGGTTGCGGGCGTAGTGGTTGTTTCGCAGACGGGGGTCGTAAAATTTGTTAGGGTCGTCGGAGAACTCCCCCAATCCTCTGGCTTTCCGGAACGCCGGGGCGACTTCTTTGTAATAAGCAAAGGAAGACTCGGCCAGAGCGACGGGGTCTCTGACGATGGAGAAGTAGAAGGTGTCTGACGGCATCACCTTCTCCACCTGAAGGGAAACAGAAGGGAAACAGAAGGGAAACAGACCTGAGTTAGCGGAGTCACTGCCTTCTCTTTGGTGATGTCACAATAAAAAAGATTTAAACAAAGAAAAATATTCAATACCATTTTAGATACACGGGAATAAAAACATAACGACATAAAAACTTTCATTTTTCATATCTATATAGTTTGGACTTTGGTTGAGTCCTCGTCTCAGGTGGAGGAGTTCAAGTATCTCGGGGTCTTGTTCAGCAGTGAGGGACGCAGCATGAGATCAATAGACGGATCGGCGCGGCGTCAGCAGGGACACGGTCGCTGTATTGGACTGTCGTGGTGAAGAGGGAGTCGCGGGGCAAAGCTCTCGATTTACCGATCGATCTACGTTCCGACCCTCGCCTACAGTCATATGATCTGGGTAATGACCCAAAGGACAAGTTGGCGAATACAAGCGGCCAAAATGAGTGGCTAGGCGCACCCTCCCAGATCGGGTAAGGAGCTCAGTTACCCGGGAGGAGCTCAGAGTAGAGTCGTTGCTCCTCCATGTTGAAAGGAGCCAGCTGAGGAGGCTCAGGCATCTGTTCCTGATGCCTCCTGCTCGCCTCCCTCCAGGTGTTATAGGCATGTCCCATTGGGAGGAGGCCTGGTGGAAGGTCCTGGACACGCTGGAGGCATAGGTGGATTAATGACCGGGCCTACCGGGCCCAGGCCCAGGGGGCCAGAGGCCCCAATGGGCCAGGCCAACTTGGCCCCGCGGCCGCGACCCAAGCAAAACTACTTTAGCAAAAATAATAATCTTAGGCCCCAAGGGGCCAGGCCAACTTGGCCCCGCGGCCACGATCCATAGAGGGTAAGAGGCCCCAAGGGGCCATGATCCATAGAGGGTAAGAGGCCCCAAGGGGCCAGGTCAACTTGGCCCCGCGGCCACGACCCACAGAGGGCCTGAGGTCCTAAGGGGTCAGGCCAACTTGGCCCCGCAGCCATGATCCATAGAGGGTAAGAGGCCCCAAGGGGTCAGGCCAACATGGCCCTGCGGCCATGATCCATAGACGGTCAGAGGCCCCAAGGGGCCAGGTCAACTTGGCCCCGCGGCCGCGACCCACAGAGGGCCTGAGGTCCTAAGGGGTCAGGCCAACTTGGCCCCGCAGCCATGATCCATAGAGGGCCAGAGGCCCCGAGGGGTCAGGCCAACTTGGCCCCGATCCATAGAGGGTCAGAGGCCCCAAGGGGCCAGGCCAACTTGGCCCCGCAGCCACGACCAACAGAGGCCCCAAGGGCCCAGGCAAAATTGGCCCCGCGGCCATGATCCACAGAGGGCCAGAGGCTCTCAATCATTATTATCAAAGCTAATTCTCAAATTGGATGGATCACACAACCTCACTCACATATTCTTTATCAATTATTAAAGGTTGTTTCTGAATTTTGATCACAGAACTTAATGCAAATATTCTTGATTGATTGACAAAGCTCATTCTCAAATTTTGATTACACAACCTTACTCTGACAAATTATCATTATCAAAAAGCTCTATCTCGAATTTGGATCACAGAATCTCACTCAAGTATTCTTAGCTGTGCCCCTCCCCCATCGAGTCTTTCATAAACCGGTCAGTTCTTTTAGAATCTCCTCATTTGGTATTTTGAACTCGTGAGAGACTGCTCAAAATTTGGTTTCCTTTCCCTCAGTTCAGACTCAGAGATAATTTGAAATCATTCAACAAGAAGTTTAACGCGCGCACACACACACACACACTTGAGTTGAGCATTACTTGGAAATTCTTATATTTTCCATTTTGCTGTTACTAACAGCATCTTCCCATTTTGTCCTTTTCTTTCGAAAAAGTTTACAGTCTGACATTTGTCACTGCTGTCAGTTAATAACTTTTTGGTCTTTGACCCATTTTGTCATTTTCTCGATTCGATCGTCACTGACCACTCTCTCCTGTCTGGCAGACATCGTTGCTGCCATCATAGCTAGCAAGCTGCCTGCAGATAGCAACATTTTGGTGTCCTTTGTGAAAATATTTAGATAGAAGACAAAAGTGCACAAAGTTGTACAATTATTATCTTTTCAAAATATTTGTTTCACTGTCAGTGTGATTGACCGACTTTGCCGCTAGATTTCGTGTCTTTTGGCCATACCTGGCTAGCGACTAAAAACATCATTTAGCGACTTTTTGGTTGTGAAGATAAGTGGTAAAAGCAGATCTGCCTGTTGGTCTTCCCACATTTTGCCATTTGGTACTTTGCACTCTTGTTGGTCACTCCAAGGGATTCATTCAGAAATCCAGGTTTTCTGGATTTCTGTGAACCTTTCCGAGGCGGGGAGCTTCTGAACATCATGAAGATGGCGGCGCTCTGCATCGCGCTTACTAAAAGAATCTTTAAGTTAATAATTAATAATCTACCAATTCTATTTAAAACCTGAGCATCTTTTATGTTTTTACACCGATTCATAAATGAAAAAAAGGTATCAATACAATTTCAACAAATTTCCAAGTTTTATTTTACATTTATTACTGATTTATTGATTAGTCAGTCACTTCATTTGGATGGGATTAAACTGATTTCAGATAATAAAGTAAAAAATCTTGGTGTTATTTTTGATCAGGACCTGTCATTTAAATCCCAGATCAAAGAGGTTTCTAGAATTTCCTTCTTTCATCTGAGGAACATTGCAAAAATGAGCAATCTCCTGTCCAGGGGTGATGCTGAGAAACTAGTCCATGCATTTGTTACTTCAAGGCTGGACTATTGTAATTCTTTACTATCAGGAAGTCCACAAACTGTAGTTAAAAGCCTTCAGCTGATCCAAGATGCTGCAGCCAGAGTTCTGGTGAAAATTAAAAAGAGAGATCATATCTCTCCTATCCTGGCTTCTCTTCATTGGCTTCCTGTTAAATCCAGAATAGAATTTAAAATCCTCCTTCTCACATATAAAGCCTTAAATGGCCAAGCTCCATCTGATATCAGAGATCTGATTGTTCCTTATGTTCCTAACAGAGCACTTCGCTCTCAATCTGCAGGTTTACTAATGGTTCCTAGAATTTCTAAAAGTAGAATGGGAGGCAGATCTTTTATTTCTCAGGCTCCTCTCCTGTGGAACCAACTACCAGTTTTAGTCCGTGAGGCAGACACCCTGTCTACTTTTAAGGCTAGGCTTAAAACTTTCCTTTTTGATAAAGCTTCTAGTTAGAGTGGCTCAGGTTATCCTGAGCTATCTCTATAGTTCTGCTGCTATAGGCTTAGACTGCTGGAGGACATAGGGACCCCTTTTTCATCATTCTGCTTCATTCTATCTCTATTCTCCCATTTTTTTCTAGTATTTTTGAAGAACAGTTTTAATGAAAAACTGTAGCAGTGACCTTCAATGTAAAAATAAAGTAGGAGGTTAACAAAGTTAAAATATTCAAACAAAAACCAAGAACTTGGGTCCACAGCAAAGTTAAAATAAAAATGTCTGTTTAACAGAAGTGGGAACAAACATCCTAAAGTGAAGCCAACCGGCTTGTTAAACAACAAAGGGAAACTCGGCCCACAAAGCCACAGAGAAGTGGGTCAAACTAACTTCAGTAGCAGCTGCCACTGCGGTAACACAGAAAATAAAACAACACTAATCAAAAAGTTAACAGGCTGAACTGAAAGGAGGGCAGTCTGATGCTTTAGATCTGCTAAAACATCTCAGAATTAAAACGTTCGTTAAATTTAAGTAAAAAAAAGAAGTAGAGAGGTGCGTGTCTCTAAGGAAGCGCTGGGATTTTTCATATGATGGGATAAGATGTGACCCGGTGTTCTGTCAGACCAGCATACCCCGTCAGACCAGCATACACATAGTCGATAAGCACGCACAAGACGTCTGATGTGTGTTTATCCCTTTAGTTTAGTACAAAAAATCCACTTAAAGGTTTCATAGAATGCAAACCTAGTTTCCATTGTCATAGATGAATAACAATAGTTCAGTGGGAGAAATAGACGGAAGTTCAAACCATTAACTCCTCCTTTCTCTGCAAATGTCACTATTCTAAACTTCCACCTTAAAACAGGTGAATCCAAACGAAGCAACGAGTTGACGTAAACTCTGGGATGTTGCCTTATTTGATTCTGGTCTCTACTTTTGTCACGCCCCGAAATTAACATCCAGCTTTATTGTGGACTGGGCCGCTGACTGCACCGGACCTCAGCAGAGAGCCATGAGCCACCCGTCCTCAGCTGGAGGAAGGGGGCTGGGGGCTGGAAAGGCAGGCGGGGGGAAGCACGGGGCAGCCGGAGTCCAGGTTACCATCACCGGGTCGGGTTCGGTCGCTCCGTCTCCCGCTGGCTCCCTGCCCCCGTCTGCCGGGGTTCCCGGACCAGCCCCCGAGCTGACGGCTCGGCTCTGCTGCACTGTAGTCGACTAAAATCCTGGATGATTTTGAAATCCACCCCCCCCCCCCCAGATATTTTTTTAGGTTTGAAAAGTAGAACATTTCCAGGAAAAAGAGGACGTCTGGTCCCCCTACCATATCTACAATCAGATGTTTCAGTGAGTGAGTGCTTGTTGCTATGATGCGTCTTTGCTCAGCAGCTTGGCTCGTTGTAAACCAACCAATCAGAGCACAGCTCATCTAAATATTCATGATCAAACCATAAAAGGAAGAAAAGCTGTGGTTTCATTCTAGGGCTTTTAACCAGGCTGCATTAGGGCTCATAGAACAGCTAATAGGACATTTTCAGCCCAACCAATGTTACACACCCTATTAGAGACCTGAAGGACCAGATACCCTATAGAATCATTCTATCACCCTATTAGAGACCTGAAGGACCAGATACCCTATAGAATCATTCTATTACCCTATTAGAGACCTGAAGGACCAGATACCCTATAGAATCATTCTATCACTCTATTAGAGACCTGAAGGACCAGATACCCTATAGAATCATTCTATCACCCTATTAGAGATCTGAAGGACCAGATACCCTATAGAATCATTCTATCACCCTATTAGAGACCTGAAGGACCAGATACCCTATAGAATAATTCTATCACCCTATTAGAGACCTGAAGGACCAGATACCCTATAGAATCATTCTATCACCCTATTAGAGACCTGAAGGACCAGATACCCTATAGAATCATTCTATCGCCCTATTAGAGACCTGAAGGACCAGATACCCTATAGAATCATGCCATCACCCTATTAGAGACCTGAAGGACCAGATACCCTATAGAATCATTCCATCACCCTATTAGAGACCTGAAGGACCAGATACCCTATAGAATCATTCTATCACCCTATTAGTGACCTGAAGGACCAGATACCCTATAGAATCATTCTATCACCCTATTAGAGACCTGAAGGACCAGATACCCGATAGAATCATTCTATCACCCTATTAGAGACCTGAAGGACCAGATACCCTATAGAATCATTCTATCGCCCTATTAGAGACCTGAAGGACCAGATACCCTATAGAATCCTTCTATCACCCTATTAGAGACCTGAAGGACCAGATACCCTATAGAATCATTCTATCACCCTTTTAGAGATCTGAAGGACCAGATACCCTATAGAATCATTCTATCACCCTATTAGAGACCTGAAGGACCAGATACCCTATAGAATCATTCTATCACCCTATTAGAGACCTGAAGGACCAGATACCCTATAGAATCATTCTATCACCCTATTAGTGACCTGAAGGACCAGATACCCTATAGAATCATTCTATCACCCTATTAGAGACCTGAAGGACCAGATACCCGATAGAATCATTCTATCGCCCTATTAGAGACCTGAAGGACCAGATACCCTATAGAATCATTCTATCGCCCTATTAGAGACCTGAAGGACCAGATACCCGATAGAATCATTCTATCGCCCTATTAGAGACCTGAAGGACCAGATACCCTATAGAATCCTTCTATCGCCCTATTAGAGACCTGAAGGACCAGATACCCTATAGAATCATTCTATCGCCCTATTAGAGACCTGAAGGACCAGATACCCTATAGAATCATTCTATCGCCCTATTAGAGACCTGAAGGACCAGATACCCTATAGAATCATTCTATCACCCTATTAGAGACCTGAAGGACCAGATACCCTATAGAATCATTCTATCACCCTATTAGAGACCTGAAGGACCAGATACCCTATAGAATCATTCTATCACCCTATTAGAGACCTGAAGGACCAGATACCCTATAGAATCATTCCATCACCCTATTAGAGACCTGAAGGACCAGATACCCTATAGAATCATTCCATCACCCTATTAGAGACCTAAACGACCAGATACCCTATAGAATCATTCCATCACCCTATTAGAGACCTGAAGGACCAGATACCCTATATAATCATTCCATCACCCTATTAGAGACCTGAAGGACCAGATACCCTATAGAACCATTCTATCACCCTATTAGAGACCTGAAGGACCAGATACCCTATAGAATCATTCTATCACCCTATTAGAGACCTGAAGGACCAGATACCCTATAGAATCATTCCATCACCCTATTAGAGACCTGAAGGACCAGATACCCTATAGAACCATTCTATCACCCTATTAGAGACCTGAAGGACCAGATACCCTATAGAACCATTCCATCACCCTATTAGAGACCTGAAGGACCAGATACCCTATAGAATCATTCCATCACCCTATTAGAGACCTGAAGGACCAGATACCCTATAGAACCATTCTATCACCCTATTAGAGACCTGAAGGACCAGATACCCTATAGAACCATTCTATCACCCTATTAGAGACCTGAAGGACCAGATACCCTATATAATCATTCCATCACCCTATTAGAGACCTGAAGGACCAGATACCCTATAGAATCATTCTATCACCCTATTAGAGACCTGGAGGACCAGATACCCTTGTTAGACAGTGGCGCCACCCCACTGGTTACCCCACTGGTTATCCCACTGGCCACCACACTGGTTACCCCACTGGTTACCCCACTGGCCAGCCCACTGGTTACCCCACTGGTTACCCCACTGGCCAGCCCACTGGCCAGCCCACTGGTTATCCCACTGGTTACCCCACTGGTTACCCCACTGGCCACCCCACTGGCCAGCCCACTGGTTACCCCACTGGCCACCCCACTGGTTACCCCACTGGCCACCCCATTGGTTATCCCATTGGTTACCCTACTGGCCACCCAACTGGCCACCCCACTGGTTACCCCACTGGCCACCCCACTGGTTACCCCACTGGCCACCACACTGGTTACCCCACTGGCCACCCCACTGGCCACCCCACTGGTTACCCCATTGGCACCCCACTGGTTATCCCATTGGTTATCCCACTGGTTACCCCACTGGCCACCCCACTGGTTATCCCACTGGCCACCCCACTGGTTATCCCACTGGTTACCCCACTGGCCACCCCACTGGTTACCCAACTGGTTACCCCACTGGCCAGCCCACTGGCTACCCCACTGGTTACCCCACTGGCCACCCCACTGGTTACCCCACTGGCCAGCCCACTGGTTACCCCACTGGCCACCCCACTGGTTACCCCACTGGCCACCCCACTGGCCACCCCACTGGTTACCCCACTGGTTACCCCACTGGCCAGCCCACTGGTTACCCCACTGGTTACCCCACTGGCCACCCCACTGGCCACCCCACTGGTTACCCCACTGGTTACCCCACTGGCCAGCCCACTGGTTACCCCACTGGTTACCCCACTGGCCAGCCCATTGGTTACCCCACTGGTTACCCCACTGGCCACCCCACTGGCCAGCCCACTGGTTACCCCACTGGCCAGCCCACTGGTTACCCCACTGGTTACCCCACTGGCCACCCCACTGGTTACCCCACTGGTTACCCCACTGGCCAGCCCTATGGTTACCCCACTGGTTACCCCACTGGCCAGCCCACTGGTTACCCCACTGGCCACCCCACTGGCCACCCCACTGGTTACCCCACTGGCCAGCCCACTGGTTACCCCACTGGCCACCCCACTGGCCACCCCACTGGTTACCCCACTGGCCAGCCCACTGGTTACCCCACTGGTTACCCCACTGGCCACCCCACTGGTTACCCCACTGGTTACCCCACTGGCCACCCCACTGGTTACCCCACTGGCCACCCCACTGGTTACCCCACTGGTTACCCCACTGGTTACCCCACTGGCCACCCCACTGGCCACCCCACTGGTTACCCCACTGGTTATCCCACTGGCCAGCCCACTGGTTACCCCACTGGCCACCGGTTACCCCACTGGCCACCCCACTGGCCAGCCCACTGGTTACCCCACTGGTTACCCCACTGGCCACCCCACTGGTTACCCCACTGGCCAGCCCACTGGTTACCCCACTGGTTACCCCACTGGCCAGCCCACTGGCCAGCCCACTGGTTACCCCACTGGCCAGCCCACTGGTTACCCCACTGGCCAGCCCACTGGTTACCCCACTGGTTACCCCACTGGCCACCCCACTGGTTATCCCACTGGTTACCCCACTGGTTACCCCACTGGCCAGCCCACTGGTTACCCCACTGGCCAGCCCACTGGTTACCCCACTGGTTACCCCACTGGCCAGCCCACTGGTTACCCCACTGGCCACCCCACTGGCCACCCCACTGGTTACCCCACTGGCCAGCCCACTGGTTACCCCACTGGTTACCCCACTGGTTACCCCACTGGCCACCCCACTGGTTACCCCACTGGCCACCCCACTGGTTACCCCACTGGCCACCCCACTGGTTACCCCACTGGTTACCCCACTGGTTACCCCACTGGTTACCCCACTGGCCAGCCCACTGGTTACCCCACTGGCCAGCCCACTGGTTACCCCACTGGTTACCCCACTGGCCAGCCCACTGGTTACCCCACTGGCCACCCCACTGGTTACCCCACTGGTTACCCCACTGGTTACCCCACTGGCCACCCCACTGGTTACCCCACTGGTTACCCCACTGGTTACCCCACTGGCCACCCCACTGGTTACCCCACTGGTTACCCCACTGGTTACCCCACTGGCCAGCCCACTGGTTACCCCACTGGCCAGCCCACTGGTTACCCCACTGGTTACCCCACTGGCCAGCCCACTGGTTACCCCACTGGCCACCCCACTGGCCACCCCACTGGTTACCCCACTGGTTACCCCACTGGTTACCCCACTGGCCACCCCACTGGTTACCCCACTGGTTACCCCACTGGTTACCCCACTGGCCACCCCACTGGCCACCCCACTGGTTATCCCACTGGCCACCCCACTGGTTACCCCACTGGCCACCCCACTGGTTACCCCACTGGTTACCCCACTGGTTACCCCACTGGCCACCCCACTGGTTACCCCACTGGTTACCCCACTGGTTACCCCACTGGCCAGCCCACTGGTTACCCCACTGGCCAGCCCACTGGTTACCCCACTGGTTACCCCACTGGCCAGCCCACTGGTTACCCCACTGGCCACCCCACTGGCCACCCCACTGGTTACCCCACTGGTTACCCCACTGGTTACCCCACTGGCCACCCCACTGGTTACCCCACTGGTTACCCCACTGGTTACCCCACTGGCCACCCCACTGGCCACCCCACTGGTTACCCCACTGGCCACCCCACTGGTTACCCCACTGGTTACCCCACTGGTTACCCCACTGGCCAGCCCACTGGTTACCCCACTGGCCAGCCCACTGGTTACCCCACTGGTTACCCCACTGGCCAGCCCACTGGTTACCCCACTGGCCACCCCACTGGCCACCCCACTGGTTACCCCACTGGTTACCCCACTGGTTACCCCACTGGCCACCCCACTGGTTACCCCACTGGTTACCCCACTGGTTACCCCACTGGCCACCCCACTGGTTACCCCACTGGTTACCCCACTGGTTACCCCACTGGCCAGCCCACTGGTTACCCCACTGGCCAGCCCACTGGTTACCCCACTGGTTACCCCACTGGCCAGCCCACTGGTTACCCCACTGGCCACCCCACTGGCCACCCCACTGGTTACCCCACTGGTTACCCCACTGGTTACCCCACTGGCCACCCCACTGGTTACCCCACTGGTTACCCCACTGGTTACCCCACTGGCCACCCCACTGGCCACCCCACTGGTTATCCCACTGGCCAGCCCACGGGTTACCCCACTGGCCACCCCACTGGTTACCCCACTGGCCACCCCACTGGTTATCCCACTGGCCACCCCACTGGCCAGCCCACTGGTTACCCCACTGGTTACCCCACTGGCCACCCCACTGGTTACCCCACTGGCCAGCCCACTGGTTACCCCACTGGCCAGCCCACTGGCCAGCCCACTGGTTACCCCACTGGCCAGCCCACTGGTTACCCCACTGGCCAGCCCACTGGTTACCCCACTGGCCACCCCACTGGTTACCCCACTGGCCAGCCCACTGGTTACCCCACTGGCCAGCCCACTGGTTACCCCACTGGTTACCCCACTGGCCAGCCCACTGGTTACCCCACTGGCCACCCCACTGGTTACCCCACTGCCCACCCCACTGGCCACCCCACTGGTTACCCCACTGGCCAGCCCACTGGTTACCCCACTGCCCACCCCACTGGCCACCCCACTGGTTACCCCACTGGTTACCCCACTGGTTACCCCACTGGCCAGCCCACTGGTTACCCCACTGGCCAGCCCACTGGTTACCCCACTGGCCACCCCACTGGCCAGCCCACGGGTTATCCCACTGGCCAGCCCACGGGTTACCCCACTGGTTACCCCACTGGTTACCCCACTGGCCAGCCCACTGGTTACCCCACTGGCCACCCCACTGGCCACCCCACTGGTTACCCCACTGCCCACCCCACTGGCCACCCCACTGGTTACCCCACTGGTTACCCCACTGGTTACCCCACTGGCCACCCCACTGGTTACCCCACTGGTTACGCCACTGGCCACCCCACTGGTTATCCCACTGGTTACCCTACTGGCCACCCCACTGGTTATCCCACTGATTATCCCACTGGCCACCCCACTGGTTATCCCACTGGTTACCCTACTGGCCACCCCACTGGCCACCCCACTGGTTATCCCACTGGTTACCCTACTGGCCACCCCACCGGCCACCCCACTGGCCAGCCCACTGGTTACCCCACTGGCCACCCCACTGGTTACCCCACTGCCCACCCCACTGGCCACCCCACTGGTTACCCCACTGGCCAGCCCACTGGTTACCCCACTGCCCACCCCACTGGCCACCCCACTGGTTACCCCACTGGTTACCCCACTGGTTACCCCACTGGCCAGCCCACTGGTTACCCCACTGGCCAGCCCACTGGTTACCCCACTGGTTACCCCACTGGCCAGCCCACTGGTTACCCCACTGGCCACCCCACTGGCCACCCCACTGGTTACCCCACTGGTTACCCCACTGGCCACCCCACTGGTTACCCCACTGGTTACCCCACTGGTTACCCCACTGGCCACCCCACTGGTTACCCCACTGGTTACGCCACTGGCCACCCCACTGGTTATCCCACTGGTTACCCTACTGGCCACCCCACTGGTTATCCCACTGGTTATCCCACTGGCCACCCCACTGGTTATCCCACTGGTTACCCTACTGGCCACCCCACTGGCCACCCCACTGGTTATCCCACTGGTTACCCTACTGGCCACCCCACCGGCCAGCCCACTGCCCAGTGTAAATTGTAGTAGCATCAGTTTAGCATTTCCTCCCATTCTGCACAGCCAGCGTTGTAACATTAAACATCCCACAGTAAACCGGGATCTGAGGAGGTGTTACTGAAGTCTTTCTCATTTCTACAGGCAGGTTTAACACTATAGTAGATTCAAACCCTGAAATTATGGCTTTTAGTTTCAGTGGCCACCCAAGGTTTTTAGTGGCCCCATCTGGCCCCTTATGAAACATTTCTTGAGGCGACACTGGACAGAACACGGGATCCTTCTACAACAGAACCAGAACTAAACCGAAGCGCTGAAGGTTTTAAACCTTCTCAGGTTAAACGTTTTAGAACATCTAATAAATTAGATTTTTTTCTGTTTTTTCTCCGTGCTGATGGTGTCTGACTGTAGCTCCTCACGCTGAAGCCTTCAGGGCAGCCGAGGCTCAGATTAGCCGTGACTCATTCATGACTCGTGCTGCTAGGATTGTCACAACATGGAGACAGAGGCAGAGCTGCTTCCTGCTCAGGGCTCCGTTCTTTAATTAGAAGCTGATGGATGACGCAGATCTTCACCCTGACGTTTCCAGCTGTGACCCCAGCAGCTGGATGTCAGAGATTTGATGAGATTTTAGATTGTCAATACAGTCCAGCAATCACTGAACTCTGATCCACATTCAAGCAGAAGAGACCAGAACCGGACCTTAAACCATCACCTTCCTCCCAGTTCCAGGCCAAACATCCAAATCCAGCCAACAGGGTTTATGCTGAACGCCAAAATGACGTTAATATGATTGATTTTTCAGTTGGACCTTTTAAGGTAGAGAAGGACTGATAGATCGGCCGGTGTTCCGTCAGATGAGCATACCCCGTCAGACCAGCATACCCATAGTCAATACCTGTTTATCCCTTTAGTTTGGTATGAAAAATAGACTTTAAACTACCTCAAAGTAATTACTTACTTTTAGGTGTTTTTTGAAGCGTATGGCGATCTGACCTTAAAAAGTTGTTTTTTGTAAATCACTAAAGGGACACACGCCCTTTAAGGTAGTTCAAAGTCTATTTCTCGTACAAAACTAACGGGGAAAAAACGCAAAACTGACATCTTACGGATGCGTATATACTATGGGTATGCTGTTCTGGCGGGGTATGCTCATCTGACAGAACACAGGCCGATATTTTTGGCTAATTCTAGCTTCATTTTTTTTTGTCTGCTAACTAGCTGACTAGAGATAATTTCTACCCCTTACCCTCTGTCCGAAAAACCAGTATAAACCCAGGAACAACGGGCTTTTAGTTGCCATGGGAACAGCTCACTGACGCACGTCTACTCGGGGCAAAAGACTCGGAAAGCGACCTGCGTTAAAAATCTCCTTGGCTCTGATCGCCTTGCTCTGGGAACCGAGATCCGGGTTGACACACTAATTTACGTGATACCATTGAACGCAACTTCGGACGTCAACACGGCGCACCAGTCGCTTCTGATCTAACAAGCAGAATCAACTATTTCCATTGGATAAACATGGAGCAGCTCTGCTGAGACGGATTCAAACAGATAATAGAGAAACAATAAAGCACACTGGCTAAGCCCTGACTTCCTGACATGATGCTCTCCATTGTTTACTTCCCTGATTTCAGTCGAACAGGTGACATCATTAACGCTAACCCAGCGTGATGATGTCACCAGACACGCAGCTGCCTGTAAGGGGGTTAGACCAGCTTTTTCTGCCAGTGGGAAGGGAGCCAAATAGCGAATGTTAGCGGGTTAGCGTTAACCTGCTATTGTCAGTGGGAGAGAGGCTAGAAGGAGATCAAATTCTCAGGATCCGGGTTTTCTTTTATATAAACATCTCAGTTATTTTCTTAATATTGGGTTGTTTAAACTGAAAACTGCATAACATTTATCATTCCGTCATTTCAATCACGTTAATGTGGAGGAAAAAAAGGGCGCTACGAATCAGCCCAAAAACGTCGGCTACAGGTATCAGGGATCAGTTAGACTGATGTCAAAAATAATCCTGCAACGCTCAATCGCTAATCATTTATTTTACATGTAAATATTTAATTACAAACGTCCTGATTCTAAGCAGCGGATTGAGAATCAGACGCAGGATGGAAACTAGCGATAGCTAACTCTTGCTACAAGCTAGCTGTCTCTAGATGAATGCGTTCTGAACTTTTAAACTATTAAACAATAAAATCAACACAAACAAAAGATAATCAATCTTAATCCGATCATATTTATTATTTTATTTTATACTTTTTACAGCCTGATTAAGCTTTTTAGCTTCACTTAGCAGCTAACAGAGGTTAGCAGACTAACCCTGCAGCTAATGATCGTAAACAGAAAGAAAATTTTAGTTTGAACCAGGAGAGGTTTAACTAAACTATTGTTCAAACATTTTTACAGACCAATGAAGGTGTTTTAATTGTAAAATACTAAAGCTTTCTATTTTTTTTTTAGTTTTTGAACAGAGTTTGTTCTTTTTCCAGGAGATTTCAGGTTTTAACGGGTTACAGAGTTGTTTAAAGATTATTTCAATAATCCGTTAATCCTGAGATATTATTTAAGCCCTAGCTGACCGCTAAAATGACCGTCTTTTCTACGGTGCCAAAAGGAGCCATGCGGTGTTTACAGTTTACAAAATTTCTGACATTTTGAACTGAAAAAGCTTCTTGGATGGGAAGAGGAACGTCTTCAAACTTGGAAACAAAGTCCAGTAGATTGATTTTTACTTTTTTGGAATCCAGAAAGAAAGGTGAAGGCTTTTTTAAGTAAAAAAAAAGTTAAAATCTCATCACCTTTTTCTAGTTTCAATTATTTTTATTTCAGATTTCTTGAGCATGCGTCTTAAATAATAATAACCCTGAAGTTTCCATTTTCTGAGTAAAATAACAGCTGGAAAAGAAGCTTTTTTTAGAACAACTAGTTTGTTTTTCCAGAAAACTTTTGTGAAATAACTTCACTCTAATTATAGAGCTAAAACATCAAAGAGAATATCATCAACATAAAATCTTTTTAAAGTGGTGATAGAATGATTCTATAGGGTATCTGGTCCTTCAGGTCTCTAATAGGGTGATAGAATGATTCTATAGGGTATCTGGTCTATCGGGTCTCTATTAGGGTGATAGAATGATTCTATAGGGTATCTGGTCCTTCAGGTCACTAATAGGGTGATAGAATGATTCTATAGGGTATCTGGCCCTTCAGGTCTCTAATAGGGTGATAGAATGCTTCTATAGGGTATCTGGTCCTTCAGGTCTCTAATAGGGTGATAGAATGATTCTATAGGGTATCTGGTCCTTCAGGTCTCTAATAGGGCGGTAGAATGATTCTATAGGGTATCTGGTCCTTCAGGTCTCTAATAGGGTGATAGAATGATTCTATAGGGTATCTGGTCCTTCAGGTCTCTAATAGGGCGATAGAATGATTCTATAGGGTATCTGGTCCTTCAGGTCTCTAATAGGGTGATAGAATGATTCTATAGGGTATCTGGTCCTTCAGGTCTCTAATAGGGTGATAGAATGATTCTATAGGGTATCTGGTCCTTCAGGTCTCTAATAGGGTGATAGAATGATTCTATAGGGTATCTGGTCCTTCAGGTCTCTAATAGGGTGATAGAATGATTCTATAGGGTATCTGGTCCTTCAGGTCTCTAATAGGGTGATAGAATGATTCTATAGGGTATCTGGTCCTTCAGGTCTCTAATAGGGTGATAGAATGATTCTATAGGGTATCTGGTCCCTTCAGGTCTCTAATAGGGTGATAGAATGATTCTATAGGGTATCTGGTCCTTCAGGTCTCTAATAGGGTGATAGAATGATTCTATAGGGTATCTGGTCCTTCAGGTCTCTAATAGGGTGATAGAATGATTCTATAGGGTATCTGGTCCTTCAGGTCTCTAATAGGGCGATAGAATGATTCTATAGGGTATCTGGTCCTTCAGGTCTCTAATAGGGCGATAGAATGATTCTATAGGGTATCTGGTCCTTCAGGTCTCTAATAGGGTGATAGAATGATTCTATAGGGTATCTGGTCCTTCAGGTCTCTAATAGGGTGATAGAATGATTCTATAGGGTATCTGGTCCTTCAGGTCTCTAATAGGGTGATAGAATGATTCTATAGGGTATCTGGTCCTTCATGTCTCTAATAGGGTGATAGAATGATTCTATAGGGTATCTGGTCCTTCAGGTCTCTAATAGGGTGATAGAATGATTCTATAGGGTATCTGGTCCATCAGGTCTCTAATAGGGTGATAGAATGATTCTATAGGGTATCTGGTCCTTCAGGTCTATAATAGGGTGATAGAATGATTCTATAGGGTATCTGGTCCTTCAGGTCTCTAATAGGGTGATAGAATGATTCTATAGGGTATCTGGTCCTTCAGGTCTCTAATAGGGTGATAGAATGATTCTATAGGGTATCTGGTCCTTCAGGTCTATAATAGGGTGATAGAATGATTCTATAGGGTATCTGGTCCTTCAGGTCTCTAATAGGGTGATAGAATGATTCTATAGGGTATCTGGTCCTTCAGGTCTCTAATAGGGTGATAGAATGATTCTATAGGGTATCTGGTCCTTCAGGTCTCTAATAGGGTGATAGAATGATTCTATAGGGTATCTGGTCCTTCAGGTCTCTAATAGGGTGATAGAATGATTCTATAGGGTATCTGGTCCTTCAGGTCTCTAATAGGGTGATAGAATGATTCTATAGGGTATCTGGTCCATCAGGTCTCTAATAGGGTGATAGAATGATTCTATAGGGTATCTGGTCCTTCAGGTCTATAATAGGGTGATAGAATGATTCTATAGGGTATCTGGTCCTTCAGGTCTCTAATAGGGTGATAGAATGATTCTATAGGGTATCTGGTCCTTCAGGTCTCTAATAGGGTGATAGAATGATTCTATAGGGTATCTGGTCCTTCAGGTCTCTAATAGGGTGATAGAATGATTCTATAGGGTATCTGGTCCTTCAGGTCTCTAATAGGGTGTGTAACATTGGTTGGGCTGAAAATGGCATATTAGCTGTTCTATGAGCCCTAATGCAGCCTGGTTAAAAGCCCTAGAATGAAACCACAGCTTTTCTTCCTTTATGGTTTGATCATGAATATTTAGATGAGCTGTGCTCTGATTGGTTGGTTTACAACGAGCCAAGCTGCTGAGCATCATCATAGCAACAAGCACTCACTCACTGAAACATCAGATTGTTGATATGGTAGGGGGACCAGACGTCCTCTTTTTCCCGGACATGTCCTACTTTTCAGACCTAAAAAAATGTCCGGGGGGAATTTCAAAATTATCCGGGATTTTAGTCGACTGCAGTGCAGCAGGTAGTGGAAACAGCTAGGTTTTTAAAGCTGTCTTCGGTAAAATGCTTCCAGCAAATAAACAGCTGAGCATCAAACTCTGCAGGGATCTTCTGATAGACCAAAATAATCCATGCTTGTCGAGTCTTTGAATCCTTGGAAACAATGTGAAAATGTTCCCCTTCCTCCAGTCAGCCAGGAATGGTGCTCCCGTGGTACTGACTCATTTTAGAGAAACTTCCTGCTTTCTAATTCTTGCAGCAGTAAACCCAACTGTAGGCTAAACAGCTAAACTGCTGTCTTCCATCTACCGTGAACCAGTGGGCTGGTTTGGATGTTAATTTGAGGGCGTGATAAAAGTACAGACCAGAACCAAATAAAGCAACATCCCCAAGTTTACGTCAACTCGTTGCTTCGTTTGGATTCACCCGTTTTATGGTGGAAGTTTAGAATAGTGAGATTAACAGATAAAGGAGGTGTTGATGGTTTGAACTTCTCTGTACGTCTATTTCACCCTCTGAACTATCGTTATTCATCTATGAACATGGAAACTCTGCATCTATGACCCCTTTATGGCTTTTTTCCCCCCTGATCCACAGAAAGTTCACTCTAACTCCTCATTATTAACTCACCTCTGCCTTATTAAACCTCATGTGGTTCCCCATGATGTGGAACTCGATGGCTCCGGGACCCCGGTAGCCTTTGACCCTGTGAGCGTTGAAGGGCAGCGGGTAGCCCAGCTGGTATCCCAGCGGCAGGGCGAAGCGGAGGTGGTGCTCATCGCCGAAGCGGTACAGCATGTTGAGCACCGTGCTGCTGGCCGTCTTGTGGGTCTTGAGGAACATGATGTGGGTGTGGGGCTGACAGGATCCCAGAGACGGGCCCTGAGCGTCAGGGGACGAAAAGATGGAGCGTGCAGCAGGTTGGACGCTGCTGTAGGAAGGAAGAGTTTCACAAGTAATTAATTAATTAAATGATTTCATCTTTTGTTCTTTGAGAAGATCTACAAGCTCCAAAGTAAGGAGTTTGTGTTAAAAAGCGGAGCTCTTTAATCATTGTTAAAGGAAAACAGTATTTTAAAAAGTTTTTCATGTCATGTTTCAAACAAGAAAGAGTTCATTGTCAGCCTGATTCAGCAAAACATAAAAACAGAGAAAAAGCTGCAGCCAGTTCAGCCAAACAGGCGGAATTTCTCCCCAATAGAAGATTTATTCTGCCAAAAACCAAGAGCACATAAATATTTGTTTCTGCTCTCACACTGCAATAAATTAAAATCTAAATAAGGTATTTTTTCTTGAATTTGGGAGGAAAAGAGAACGGGCGACGTATCGTTCTACCTCTGCTGCAGACCCAAGGCAGCTTAATCTGTAGCTCAGATTACAGATTAACGTGCAGAAAAGATTGTTTACCTTTTGTTGAAGATGACTCCCAGCAGCTGACCAGCAAAGGCGATGGCCAGAAAAAGCAGCAGAGCTTTCCACATCCAAACTGGTCCCAGACGACCACAGAGCAGCCACCGCAGCATCCTGGGAGGAAGAGGAGGAAGAGGAAGACTGCTGAAGAAAGTGGATGGATGGAGGAATCAGGAGATGCTCTGGTCTGCCTGCATCGCTGCATTTCTCCATGGCTGCATTTCTCCATGGCTGCATGAATCCATGGCTGCATGGCTCCATGGCTGCATGAATCCATGGCTGCATGGCTCCATGGCTGCATGGTTACATGGCTGCATGGTTACATGGCTGCATGGTTACATGGCTGCATGGTTACATGGCTGCATGGTTACATGGCTGCATGGCTGCATTGCTCCATGGCTGCATGGCTCCATGGCTGCATTGCTCCATGGCTGCATGAATCCATGGCTGCATGGCTCCATGGCTGCATGAATCCATGGCTGCATGGCTGCATGGTTACATGGCTGCATGGTTACATGGCTGCATGGTTACATGCCTGCATGGTTACATGGCTGCATGGCTGCATTGCTCCATGGCTGCATGGCTCCATGGCTCCATGGCTGCATGGCTCCATGGCTGCATGGTTACATGGCTGCATGGTTACATGGCTGCATGGTTACATGGCTGCATGGTTACATGCCTGCATGGTTACATGGCTGCATGGCTGCATTGCTCCATGGCTGCATGGCTCCATGGCTGCATGGCTCCATGGCTGCATGAATCCATGGCTGCATGGCTCCATGGCTGCATGGTTACATGGCTGCATGGTTACATGGCTGCATGGTTACATGGCTGCATGGTTACATGGCTGCATGGTTACATGGCTGCATTGCTCCATGGCTGCATGGTTACAAGGCTGCATGGTTACATGGCTGCATGGTTACATGGCTGCATGGTTACATGGCTGCATGGTTACATGGCTGCATGGTTACATGGCTGCATGGTTACATGGCTGCATGGTTACATGGCTGCATTGCTCCATGGCTGCATGGCTCCATGGCTGCATGGCTCCATGGCTGCATGGCTCCATGGCTGCATGAATCCATGGCTCCATGGCTGCATGGCTCCATGGCTGCATGGCTCCATTGCTGCATGGCTCCATGGCTCCATGGCTGCATGAATCCATGGCTGCATGGCTCCATGGCTGCATGGCTCCATGAATCCATGGCTGCATGAATCCATGGCTGCATAGCTGCATGAATCCATGGCTGCATGGCTCCATGGCTGCATGGCTCCATGAATCCATGGCTGCATAGCTGCATGAATCCATGGCTGCATGGCTCCATGGCTGCATGGCTGCATGAATCCATGGCTGCATAGCTGCATGAATCCATGGCTGCATGGCTCCATGGCTGCATGGCTCCATGAATCCATGGCTGCATAGCTGCATGAATCCATGGCTGCATAGCTGCATGAATCCATGGCTGCATGGCTCCATGGCTGCATGGCTCCATGTATCCATGGCTGCATAGCTGCATGAATCCATGGCTGCATGAATCCATGGCTGCATGGCTCCATGAATCCATGGCTGCATAGCTGCATGAATCCATGGCTGCATGGCTCCATGGCTGCATAGCTACATGAATCCATGGCTGCATAGCTGCATGAATCCATGGCTGCATGGCTCCATGGCTGCATGGCTGCATGGCTCCATGAATCCATGGCTGCATGAATCCATGGCTGCATGAATCCATGGCTGCATGGCTGCATGGCTCCATGGCTGCATAGCTGCATGAATCCATGGCTGCATGGCTCCATGAATCCATGGCTGCATGAATCCATGGCTGTATGGCTCCATAGCTGCATTAATCCATGGCTGCATGGCTCCATGGCTGCATGGCTGCATAGCTGCATGAATCCATGGCTGCATGGCTCCATGGCTGCATAGCTGCATGAATCCTTGGCTGCATGGCTCCATGAATCCATGGCTGCATGGCTCCATGAATCCATGGCTGCATGGCTCCATGGCTGCATGGCTGCATAGCTGCATGAATCCATGGCTGCATGGCTCCATGGCTGCATGGCTGCATGGCTGCATAGCTGCATGAATCCATGGCTGCATGGCTCCATGGCTGCATGGCTCCATGGCTGCATAGCTGCATGAATCCATGGCTGCATGGCTCCATGGCTGCATGAATCCATGGCTGCATAGCTGCATGAATCCATGGCTGCATGGCTGCATGAATCCATGGCTGCATAGCTGCATGAATCCAAGGCTGCATGGCTGCATGGCTCCAAGAATCAATGGCTGCATGGCTGCATGAATCCATGGCTGCATGGCTGCATGGCTCCATGAATCCAAGGCTGCATGGCTGCATGGCTCCATGAATCCATGGCTGCATGGCTGCATGAATCCATGGCTGCATGGCTGCATAGCTGCATGAATCCAAGGCTGCATGGCTGCATGGCTCCATGAATCCATGGCTGCATGGCTGCATGAATCCATGGCTGCATAGCTGCATGAATCCATGGCTGCATGGCTCCATGGCTGCATGGCTCCATGAATCCATGGCTGCACAGCTGCATGAATCCATGGCTGCATGGCTCCATGAATCCATGGCTGCATGAATCCATGGCTGCATAGCTGCATGAATCCATGGCTGCATGGCTACATGAATCCATGGCTGCATGAATCCATGGATCCATGGCTGCATAGCTGCATGAATCCATGGCTGCATGAATCCATGGCTGCATGAATCCATGGCTGCATAGCTGCATGAATCCATGGCTGCATGGCTCCATGAATCCATGGCTGCATGAATCCATGGCTGCATGGCTCCATGGCTGCATGAATCCATGGCTGCATGGCTGCATGAATCCATGGCTGCATGGCTCCATGGCTGCATGGCTCCATGGCTGCATGGCTGCATGAATCCATGGCTGCATGGCTCCATGGCTGCATGGCTCCATGGCTGCATGGCTCCATGGCTGCATGGCTCCATGAATCCATGGCTGCATGGCTCCATGGCTGCATGGCTCCATGGCTGCATGAATCCATGGCTGCATGGCTCCATGGCTGCATGGCTGCATGGCTCCATAGCTGCAAAGCTGCATGGCATAATGAATCCATGGCTGCATGGCTCCATGGCTGCATGGCTCCATGGCTGCATGGCTCCATGGCTGCATGAATCCATGGCTGCATGGCTCCATGGCTGCATGGCTCCATAGCTGCAAAGCTGCATGGCATAATGAATCCATGGCTGCATGGCTGCATGAATCCATGGCTGCATGGCTCCATGGCTCCATGGCTACATGGCTCCATGGCTGCATGGCTGCATTAATCCATGGCTGCATGGCTCCATGGCTCCATGGCTGCATTAATCCATGGCTGCATGGCTCCATGGCTCCATGGCTGCATGAATCCATGGCTACATGGCTGCATTAATCCATGGCTACATGGCTCCATGGCTCCATGGCTGCATGAATCCATGGCTCCATGGCTGCATGAATCCATGGCTGCATGGCTGCATTAATCCATGGCTGCATGGCTCCATGGCTCCATGGCTGCATTAATCCATGGCTGCATGGCTCCATGGCTCCATGGCTGCATGAATCCATGGCTCCATGGCTGCATGAATCCATGGCTCCATGGCTGCATTAATCCATGGCTGCATGGCTCCATGGCTCCATGGCTGCATGAATCCATGGCTACATGGCTCCATGGCTGCATGGCTGCATTAATCCATGGCTGCATGGCTCCATGGCTGCATGGCTCCATGGCTGCATGGCTCCATGGCTGCATGGCTCCATGGCTGCATGGCTCCATGGCTGCATGGCTCCATGAATCCATGGCTGCATGAATCCATGGCTCCATGGCTGCATGAATCCATGGCTGCATGGCTCCATGGCTCCATAGCTGCATGGCTTAATGAATGCTTGGTTGCATGGCTGCATAGCGGTATGGCTGCCGCCTGTTTAAAGTGTTTTTAGAAACAGTCCCATCAGCAGCAGCAGACATTTAGCAGGGCAAGACCTCTGCCATCTTTCTAATTACGGAAGCAGAAGCAGAGGTGGAACACAGCTGGGATCAAACGGGTTCATCCCAGCAGAATTCCTGACGTCGTCAGTCAGCACAAGAGATTCCCGTCCGGGCGAGTCCAGACCTGTCCCCATGCACGGCGCTCCCAGGCGCCTCGCATTGCCTCACCCACCACTGAACTCAAAGTCCCTGAAGGGTCCTGAACTGTGAGGCGTGTCTCTGTGTTAGCAAACATCAGCGGATCAGAACCCTGCAGAACCAACAGGGAATCAGGTTCTGCAGGGTTCCTGTTCCGGTTGGACTGGGAGACGCCCGGAGCTTGATGGCTTCCATGATGAAAAGCAGCTCCACTGGATTGTTGTTTAGATTACGGGTCAAACAGAGATATATCAGGTTTTCTAAAAGCACTGAACCTTTGAGGTTCTGCAGAACCAGTGGATCCGACCCAACTGGGTTTTCTTTTTCCTGTTCGGCGATGTTTGTTCTTACTCTTACATGATAAAAATGAGACAACTTAAACAATAAATAAACCTTTAAACAAAGAATACATTAACAGTGGATGGCAGGTAGAGGGATTAGCCTCTGACCTCTGACCTTTACCGATACTTTAGAAAAGGAGCCAAAACAAGACCCTGCTGATGATCCGTCTCTACACTGGAACTTATTGAATACATCATGTGATGCTAACATACAGTCACTCCCTAATGTGACTGTGGGTGGTTTTTGGCCTGGAGTTGATGTCATCAGACGGTGCCCAACCTTCACAGGGTGTTTCGACCCTTAACCGCTACACCCTCCAGCTGGCGGGTCAGCAGTGGTGGCCAGGTCACTGCCCATCATCTCCAGGCCTCCAGCCCCCCTCCTCCCTCTTAAACCACAACCAGCATGAGGCTCTCTCTGCTGCCTCCCCAATCCTGCGCACAGCTGTCTTCCTCTCCTTGCCAGATATTCCAAGTGCAGTGAGCACAGACCACATTGACTGTGCTGGGAATCCTCTGCATCCGACCTCCACTGGAAACAGCCATGCTTGCCAGCCTTTGTCTTTGCAGTCCATGATGAGGTCTTGGTATTTTAGGTTCTTCCTCTCATGGGCCTCCTCACAGCCTTCCTCCCAAGGCACAGTCAGTTCCACCAGGATGATCTTTTTGGCTTGCTCTGACCAGATGACAATGTCAGGCCTCAAGGTGGTCTGGACGATGGGTGGGAAAGTGAGCTTCTTCCCCAGGTCGACTTTCATCTCCCACCCCTGTGCCCCCTGGAGGATGTTGGTTCTGGCTCTTTTATTAGAGAGTGGCTTTTCTCCTGCCCTGATGAATTGCATTGATGGTATTTGCAGCTTAATTGGCTGTGGTCTTCTCCTAGCCTGCTCGAAAATGTCAGCCATCACTCGAAGCACTTGGTCATGCCGCCACCTATATCTCCCCTGGGCCAGAGCGATTTGGCACCCTGCTAAAATGTGGGCCAGTGTCCCCTTCTTTCTGCACAACTTGCAGAGCGGGTCCTCCCTCAAGCCCCACCTGGCTAAGTTCGCTGGTGATGGAAGCGTGTCATACACGGATCTCAGGAGGAAGCTAACACGGAAAGGTTCCAGCCTCCAGAGCTCAGTCCATGTGACCCTTCTGTTTGGGAGGTCCCATCTGGTCCATGTTCCCTGGGTCGCCAGCTCCACAGCCTTAGCCCTCCTTTTCTCCTCCTCCTGGTGACGAACTTCCACTTGTACCATCTCCCGCTTCTGCTGGACGCTTGCCTTCCTCCACCGTGTGAAGTGAGATGTTCCCAGTCCTTGTCGACCAATGCAGACACTACCAATGATGTCTCTCAACTCCAGGGAGCTCTCAGCTTGTCTGACTGCAGTGTCGGCTGCCCACTTACGGCCTGTTCGTGTTGTGACTCCTGCATTGCTTACTTGCTCATCCTTTGAGTCTCTGAGCATCATTGCGACCTTGCACTTGGCCACTTTGAACTCCTCCACCACAGAGGAAAATGGAAGTTGGAGCTGTCCTGATCTAATGTAGAGCCCAACTGCAGTGAAGCTGGGAGGGATACCTAGCCATCGCCTGAGATGTTTATTCACTCTCCTCTCCACTCCCTCCACTGCAGTCACTGGGATTTGATAGACTGTCAACAGCCACATAAGTCTTGGAAGGAGCCCATGCTGGTATATCCAGGACTTAAATTTGCCGGGTAGGCCTGACTTGTCAATCCTCCTTAGCCACTCGTCCGCCTGATTTGCAGTGTCAGAGATGTTGTTTCTGTCACTGAGGGTGTCATCGTACCACTTCCCCAGGCATTTAATGGGGTTCTCCCTGATTGTAGGGATCTGCTCTCCTTGGACATGCAGTTCGAAAGCCTCTGTTAGTCTCCCCCGCCTTATCACCATGCTCCGTGACTTCCTGGGCTTAAAAGCCATTCTTGCCCACGATGCTAAAGCCCCGAGAGTCTTTAGGATCCACCTTGCCTGCACATGCGTTGTGGTTGTTATGGTGAGGTCATCCATGAATCCTCTCAGTGGGGGTTGTCTGCTTCCTGCTGCTGTAACTGGTCCCTTGGCCTCTGCTGCTGCTGCTGTAATCAGAAGGTTCATCCCCATGATGAACAAAATGGGGGATACTGTGCATCCTGTTACAATGCCTTTCTCCAGTAGCTGCCATGTGGTGGTAAACTTGGCAGTCTGGAACCGCAGCTTGAATGACCCCAGGTAGCTGTTAATCATCTGCCTGATCTTGACGGGGATGTGGTACTGCTCCATAGCCTTGTTGATGAGAGAATGGGGCATGGAACCATATGCATTTGCGAGGTCCAGCCAGACAACTGTTAGGTTGCCCTTGCTCCCCCTGGCCTCCTGGATCAGATGGCTGAGGATGGTGGTGTGTTCCAGGCATCCAGAGAACCCTGGAATCCCCCCCTTCTGGATCGAGGTGTTAATGTATCCATTTGTTGTCATGTAGTTAGTTATTCTTCTCGCCAAGACTGAGAAAAAGATCTTGGCTTCTACACTCAGCAGAGAGATGGCGCGGAACTGGCCGATCTCAGAAGAGTCCTTCTCCTTTGGCACAAAGCAGCCCTCTGACACTCTCCAGGTAGTTGGTATGCTGCCCTTTGCCCAGATTGTCCGGAAGAGCTTCCAAAGTCTACGTAGCAGAAGTGGACACTTCTTGTACACTTTGTAAGGCACTCCGCTTGGTCCAGGGGCTGATGCTGTCCTTGCCTTTTTCACCACCTCCTCCACTTCCTTCCAGGTCGGTTCTCTGGTCACCAAAGGTTCTGAGGGGGGTGGCACCTTGATGATCTTTGGGTGGCTGCTAAGAAGTTCATACCTCTGTGGGTCACAGTGAGTCAACCTCAGAGCCTCTTCAACCTCCTCCTTAGAGCTGCTGAGTGATCCTGATCTTGCCTCTCCTAATAAGGTTTTAGTGAACCTATAAGGGTCTTTGATGAACTGTGCCCTCTTTGCCCCCTTCTTCTTTCTCTGCTTCCGTGTCTGCTCTGCCCTTCTTAGCCTGCGAAGCTGCTCACGAAGCCCTGATGTTAGGTCTCTAATTCCCTCTTTTTCCCCTTCGGTGGCATTCTTGAACTGCCTGGATAGTGCCTTTATCTCTCTCCGCAAGCTCTGCATCTCCTTTTCCCTCCGATTTGGTTGCCGGACATTAGGAGTACTGGTCTTCCTATCCTCGACACCAAACCGCTCCTTGGCCACATTATAGATGATTGCTGTCATCGTTGCCATCTTCTGTTCTGCTGCACCTACCAGAGCAGTTTCAAGAATCTTACAGAGGTCCTCATCCAGCTGCTGCCACTCCTTGTTGCTGTTCATTTTCGGCCATTTTATTCTGTCCTTTGCAGGTTGAGGTTGCTGGGAGGCATCAGAGTTGACCACTGTGTGGTTCAAAGGCAAAGCTGTTGCCAAGAGATCTCCAGTGCTGTGGGGTGCCTCCTGACTGGGGTTCTCCTGCGTCTGACGAGGTGTCTCCACCCTGCGCTGCAACAAAATTGCCTCCTTTCCACACTTGGTCTTGGCTTGATGGATCTTTAGCCCTCTGGTGTTCTTGCATATCTTGCCACATTGGCATCGCACTTCTGGTGCCGTCCTTGTCAGTGTGGTTTGGGTGAGCCTTCTCGTTAACCGTGTATCAGTCCTGGTCTGTACCGATGTGTCCGTCCTTGCGAGTCTCTCATCCTCCCCCCCTCTCGGGAGACTCTGGGGGTATTGCTCATTGTGGTCATTCGTAGCTTGATTTGGTGCCCTCTTGCGAGTGCTGTACATAAGGTTGCTAGCCTCATGCACCCATGCCAGGCTTTCCTGGAGGTCAGCTGTCTCTCCAGCGTCACTGATCTTCCTCAGTTGCCATCCAGCCTTTCCTGGACGTCACTGGTTGCCCAGAAATTACTTATTGAATACATCATGTGATGCTAACATACAGTCACTCCCTAATGTGACTGTGGGTGGTTTTTGGCCTGGAGTTGATGTCATCAGACGGTGCCCAACCTTCACAGGGTGTTTCGACCCTTAACCGCTACACCCTCCAGCTGGCGGGTCAGCAGTGGTGGCCAGGTCACTGCCCATCATCTCCAGGCCTCCAGCCCCCCTCCTCCCTCTTAAACCACAACCAGCATGAGGCTCTCTCTGCTGCCTCCCCAATCCTGCGCACAGCTGTCTTCCTCTCCTTGCCAGATATTCCAAGTGCAGTGAGCACAGACCACATTGACTGTGCTGGGAATCCTCTGCATCCGACCTCCACTGGAAACAGCCATGCTTGCCAGCCTTTGTCTTTGCAGTCCATGATGAGGTCTTGGTATTTTAGGTTCTTCCTCTCATGGGCCTCCTCACAGCCTTCCTCCCAAGGCACAGTCAGTTCCACCAGGATGATCTTTTTGGCTTGCTCTGACCAGATGACAATGTCAGGCCTCAAGGTGGTCTGGACGATGGGTGGGAAAGTGAGCTTCTTCCCCAGGTCGACTTTCATCTCCCACCCCTGTGCCCCCTGGAGGATGTTGGTTCTGGCTCTTTTATTAGAGAGTGGCTTTTCTCCTGCCCTGATGAATTGCATTGATGGTATTTGCAGCTTAATTGGCTGTGGTCTTCTCCTAGCCTGCTCGAAAATGTCAGCCATCACTCGAAGCACTTGGTCATGCCGCCACCTATATCTCCCCTGGGCCAGAGCGATTTGGCACCCTGCTAAAATGTGGGCCAGTGTCCCCTTCTTTCTGCACAACTTGCAGAGCGGGTCCTCCCTCAAGCCCCACCTGGCTAAGTTCGCTGGTGATGGAAGCGTGTCATACACGGATCTCAGGAGGAAGCTAACACGGAAAGGTTCCAGCCTCCAGAGCTCAGTCCATGTGACCCTTCTGTTTGGGAGGTCCCATCTGGTCCATGTTCCCTGGGTCGCCAGCTCCACAGCCTTAGCCCTCCTTTTCTCCTCCTCCTGGTGACGAACTTCCACTTGTACCATCTCCCGCTTCTGCTGGACGCTTGCCTTCCTCCACCGTGTGAAGTGAGATGTTCCCAGTCCTTGTCGACCAATGCAGACACTACCAATGATGTCTCTCAACTCCAGGGAGCTCTCAGCTTGTCTGACTGCAGTGTCGGCTGCCCACTTACGGCCTGTTCGTGTTGTGACTCCTGCATTGCTTACTTGCTCATCCTTTGAGTCTCTGAGCATCATTGCGACCTTGCACTTGGCCACTTTGAACTCCTCCACCACAGAGGAAAATGGAAGTTGGAGCTGTCCTGATCTAATGTAGAGCCCAACTGCAGTGAAGCTGGGAGGGATACCTAGCCATCGCCTGAGATGTTTATTCACTCTCCTCTCCACTCCCTCCACTGCAGTCACTGGGATTTGATAGACTGTCAACAGCCACATAAGTCTTGGAAGGAGCCCATGCTGGTATATCCAGGACTTAAATTTGCCGGGTAGGCCTGACTTGTCAATCCTCCTTAGCCACTCGTCCGCCTGATTTGCAGTGTCAGAGATGTTGTTTCTGTCACTGAGGGTGTCATCGTACCACTTCCCCAGGCATTTAATGGGGTTCTCCCTGATTGTAGGGATCTGCTCTCCTTGGACATGCAGTTCGAAAGCCTCTGTTAGTCTCCCCCGCCTTATCACCATGCTCCGTGACTTCCTGGGCTTAAAAGCCATTCTTGCCCACGATGCTAAAGCCCCGAGAGTCTTTAGGATCCACCTTGCCTGCACATGCGTTGTGGTTGTTATGGTGAGGTCATCCATGAATCCTCTCAGTGGGGGTTGTCTGCTTCCTGCTGCTGTAACTGGTCCCTTGGCCTCTGCTGCTGCTGCTGTAATCAGAAGGTTCATCCCCATGATGAACAAAATGGGGGATACTGTGCATCCTGTTACAATGCCTTTCTCCAGTAGCTGCCATGTGGTGGTAAACTTGGCAGTCTGGAACCGCAGCTTGAATGACCCCAGGTAGCTGTTAATCATCTGCCTGATCTTGACGGGGATGTGGTACTGCTCCATAGCCTTGTTGATGAGAGAATGGGGCATGGAACCATATGCATTTGCGAGGTCCAGCCAGACAACTGTTAGGTTGCCCTTGCTCCCCCTGGCCTCCTGGATCAGATGGCTGAGGATGGTGGTGTGTTCCAGGCATCCAGAGAACCCTGGAATCCCCCCCTTCTGGATCGAGGTGTTAATGTATCCATTTGTTGTCATGTAGTTAGTTATTCTTCTCGCCAAGACTGAGAAAAAGATCTTGGCTTCTACACTCAGCAGAGAGATGGCGCGGAACTGGCCGATCTCAGAAGAGTCCTTCTCCTTTGGCACAAAGCAGCCCTCTGACACTCTCCAGGTAGTTGGTATGCTGCCCTTTGCCCAGATTGTCCGGAAGAGCTTCCAAAGTCTACGTAGCAGAAGTGGACACTTCTTGTACACTTTGTAAGGCACTCCGCTTGGTCCAGGGGCTGATGCTGTCCTTGCCTTTTTCACCACCTCCTCCACTTCCTTCCAGGTCGGTTCTCTGGTCACCAAAGGTTCTGAGGGGGGTGGCACCTTGATGATCTTTGGGTGGCTGCTAAGAAGTTCATACCTCTGTGGGTCACAGTGAGTCAACCTCAGAGCCTCTTCAACCTCCTCCTTAGAGCTGCTGAGTGATCCTGATCTTGCCTCTCCTAATAAGGTTTTAGTGAACCTATAAGGGTCTTTGATGAACTGTGCCCTCTTTGCCCCCTTCTTCTTTCTCTGCTTCCGTGTCTGCTCTGCCCTTCTTAGCCTGCGAAGCTGCTCACGAAGCCCTGATGTTAGGTCTCTAATTCCCTCTTTTTCCCCTTCGGTGGCATTCTTGAACTGCCTGGATAGTGCCTTTATCTCTCTCCGCAAGCTCTGCATCTCCTTTTCCCTCCGATTTGGTTGCCGGACATTAGGAGTACTGGTCTTCCTATCCTCGACACCAAACCGCTCCTTGGCCACATTATAGATGATTGCTGTCATCGTTGCCATCTTCTGTTCTGCTGCACCTACCAGAGCAGTTTCAAGAATCTTACAGAGGTCCTCATCCAGCTGCTGCCACTCCTTGTTGCTGTTCATTTTCGGCCATTTTATTCTGTCCTTTGCAGGTTGAGGTTGCTGGGAGGCATCAGAGTTGACCACTGTGTGGTTCAAAGGCAAAGCTGTTGCCAAGAGATCTCCAGTGCTGTGGGGTGCCTCCTGACTGGGGTTCTCCTGCGTCTGACGAGGTGTCTCCACCCTGCGCTGCAACAAAATTGCCTCCTTTCCACACTTGGTCTTGGCTTGATGGATCTTTAGCCCTCTGGTGTTCTTGCATATCTTGCCACATTGGCATCGCACTTCTGGTGCCGTCCTTGTCAGTGTGGTTTGGGTGAGCCTTCTCGTTAACCGTGTATCAGTCCTGGTCTGTACCGATGTGTCCGTCCTTGGAATATCCGTTACCATGGAGAATCCTAATTAGGCTAGCATCATATGTTAGCGTTAGCATCGGGATCGGCCAGTGAAACATATCGGCCCGATAGAACTGGGTCAGAACTAACTACCGATATTTCTCTGCAGGTTTCAGGAGGATCGGATCAGTCATGTGGTGTTTGCTAGTTCATGTGCAGCAAAGGATTGTGGGTATTTATCTGTGGTGGTTTCTATGGCCCTCCACCCGCTCCAGCCCAGCGTTACACGATAGTTTGGTCAAAGAGCAACAAGTTTCACCACCAGCTGAAATGTGTTTGGGTTAAAAAGCTAATAAATGGTTTATGTGGAGATAAAATCGGAATAAAACGGCTGATCGGACAAAAACGCGTCACGTAAACAGGGCGATCGGAATATTCTGCTAGCAGCTGTCTAGAGCGAAATCCGCCATGATGGCGCGAGGCGCACATTTAGCTTCAAGTGTTTATATAAACGCTGATCGATCAGTCCGCGTAAATCGATCAGACGGCGTCACATGACCGATATTTTTAGTCTTTTTTTAAACCAGCTGGTTCATAATAAATAAAATCTGTAGTTTTTCTGTTTTTGAGCCAAATAACTTCATTAATACAGTAAATTATTCAGTATTCTGTCGGCTTGAAGCCAGGCGGCTCTGGTTACTGGGCTGACTGGACATCTCCCAGTATGCATATTCTAGGCCGGTCCAGGCCATCACATGATATTCTAATCAAAAAAGTTCACATTATAAATAATAATAGTAAACGGAGTTTAATTGCCGTGTAATGAAGCTATAATAAAATAAATACGGACCATATTAGTGCATTTAAGACAAGAAATTATCGTTTATTATTAGGATTTCATCAAGATTTAGGTTTAGTGATTCTGATTAATTCCCTCCTGCTCTTCCTGTTGGAGCTCCTCCTCAGAGAGGAGCAGCGTCCTCCTCTCTGCTGTGATGATGTTTCCACAGGAACGCCTCACTTTATGCAGCAGGAGGAGCGAGGAGGAGGAAGAGGAGAATCCAGGGATTAAAGCAAAACAATCCTGAGCCCATTTTATATATATATTAGGGATGGAGGATATTGGGATTTTGGCCGATATCCGATATTTTAAAACTCATGTAGCCGATAACCGATATCGATACCGATGTTAAAGCTGGACAAAAATAAGTAGTCATTGAAAATAGCAGTTTTGTTATCCATTTCTGACACTTTGAAAAATAATATACTCAAATATATTTTCATATGCTGATATCAAATAGATTTTTAAAAACGCGGTATCGATCTATTTTACTTTCAAAATCTGGTGAAATTTCATCGTTCTGTTACAAACTCTCGTGATATTTTGCAAATTCTTGTGAGATTTTGTTAGTAAAATAGATCGATACCGCGTCAATATATCAACATATAAAAATATGGCAACATTTGGTGAATTTTCGGGGGATTTCGTAGCATAACGATGACATATAGCAATATTTCATTAGTAAAAGAGATTGATATGGTGTTTTTAAATGGCAATATATCAGCATAGGAAGATATTGGGATATTTTAATGGATCAATATTTTTTCCCTCGTCTTTAGAAGTTTTTAAGTCTGTAAAAAAGAAGTTTTTGAGGAAGAAGAAGAAGTAGTATTTATTTATTTTTTTTAGACTTTAGAAACTCAGAAGCTGATCAAATATCGGGTTAAATATCGGTGGGGTGGCCGATGTCCGATATTCAGTTTTAAGGCCGATACCGATAGGGGGCCCATTATATCGTGCATCCCTAATCTATATATGTGTGTGTATTTTCAAGCCATGCCAGGGGTCAATTTTTAAGACTAAAATTGACTTTTGAAAATCCACTACCAAAAACAGCCAGAAGATGGCAGAAGTGCGTCTATATCTAGTGTGGCTGAGAGGTCGCATTCAGCGAGGAAAGAACTAACCCTTATTTTTAAGTCTCATAAACGGTCAGTTATTGACGCTAGTCCATCGGCTGTTGCCGTAGCTCCCGGCTAACGTGTAGCGTACGCTAACTCCATAGCATTCCGTTCTCTCTATCATCCTTCTCTCCAAACACAAAGTTTCATTTATTTATTTTTTGACTTTTTACTCGTCTCTACGTTAAATGGAGCCATAAACGCTGCGAAGTGACTTTCCCTTCAGCCCTGAACCACAAGCTAACAGGCGACTAGAGCAACAAGCTAGCGGAGGAGGAACACGCTTTTCTAAGACCCGCCCCCTTCTTCTACTGATTGGCTAAAACTGTTAGTTTCAGAGCCCTCCTTTGCTCCCATTGGCTGACAAACGCATTGGGGGACATTTGTCTTTTTTATTTTATTTTATTTTTTTTATTTAAAGGGAAACGCCTTTTTTTTCTTTTCCCATTGGTCCCTCGATTTTCCGTTATTCCATCATGTTCTAATCTCCCATATGAGTTTTGTGGAGCTATTCTGAAGATATTCCTTTAGATTATATCCAAATATACACACTCTGCTTTGTTTATAAAAGATATAAATATATAAAATCTAACAGCGGATGTCTGGGGGACAGTGATTGGCCTCCATGTTCTGAATGCTGGCGTACCATAAAGAATAAATGATGAACAGTTTAGTTTGGTCCTTCAAGTCGTTGCCCATAGGAAGAACTTATTTTCGAGTGATTTTTTTTACCCACGGGCATTCGCTACGAGCCGGAAATATTTAATCTTTAATCCCTGAGAATGAGGAAGAGGAGGGACGTGAGCCTGCATGATCAGAAGGAGGAAGAGTTTTTATTTTCCCTTCAGCAGGAACTGAAAATAGTTTCACTCTGAAATGAAATCGGCTTCAAATCTTTTAAAAAAACATAAAGTTGATTGTTCTGATGGATTATTAGTGAATCATTAGCAGAACGGCTAATCATTAGCAGAGGAAACACTGACTGATACGAGCCGAAGGAAACCTTCAGAAAATAAAGTTTCTAACGTATCGATTCTCTTTATTTAAAAAGTCCGGATCCTCGATCGGCTCTGAGGAACTACAGAGAACAAAGATCTGAAGCCTGCATGTAGGTCAGAGTGAGACCTCCTGTTTGAATAACAGCTTTGTTATCATTTTAGTTTCTGCTGAGCTGAATAAATAGAGATAGCAAATATAGATAACCTGCTCTACATATCTGGTCAGTGTCGTAAGAAACTAAAACATTTTTAATTGTAGTTTTATTTTTCTCTTCATGAACTGTTTTCACTTTGAAGTTTTCTAAATAAAACAAAAAGCACAAAGTTTTAATGACATCTGAAGGATTCACAGGTTCACCCAGATCTGCTCACCCTGAGCCGAGCGGATCCCTTTCAGAAATATGAGACGTACGGGGTGAGATTACTGCCAATAAAAAATGCATGCTTAGCCGTCTGAATTAGTAAAAGGAAAAAAAATATCTTTAGGGTTAGTAAGTATTCCTCCTTCTCGACTCTTAGATATATGGGATTGGGAAATGTTGCGTTTGTGAAAGTATGAATTTAGAGGTTTTTGGATACAATTTTACATCCAATACAGACTAATCAGCTGTTCTTGGCTAAAACAGCTTTTATAAATTTGTAGCTCGTCGTCATAGTTTATAATCCTGTAAATCCAGCTGAGCTTAGGTTTTATCCGTAGTTATCTTAGCCAATTAAATGAAAGAAATCTGTATGGGGTGCCATTAGGAGCAATATTTGTGTGGGTTTTTTGTGAATTTTAAAAGTAACATAGGGGGTTTATTTTTTCATTCATTTATAAAAATCTTAAATTGTTAAAAAAAAAAAAATAGTTTGGAGCGAAATATTTTGTTTTTTTAAACAAATATTTAGCTCCAAACAAAATTTAGTTTGACTAAAATATTTATTTCACAAACTAAATATTTAGTTTGCAAATTACACATTTATTCTTTTAAACAGATATTTAGCAAAAAAACAAATATTTTGTTTATTAAAAAAATATTTAGCTCCAAATAAAACATTTCTTTAAAAAAACTAAGTATTTAGCTTCAAACTACATTTTTTTAACAAAGATTTTTAAAAACGAATGAATGACATAGCAAGAAACTTGGAAAAAAATAACCCCCGTATTTTTTTCTAAAAACACGCTAAGTCATGTATTGACCCATCGCTCATACGCAAGATGTCAGATAAATAACGATAAATTTTGCTCCTCATTTTGACTGCTTCGCTTTACAAACGACGCCCCATAAATGTGACTCATATTTTAGTTTTGCAAGATGTAAACCTAAAACTTGTACTTCTGTATATTGTTGCAAAATTGTAACTTAAAATAATAATTCCCAACATTTAACTTAGATTAATAAGTTCAGACACACAAACATGTGAAATTCATCTGAAAACCTGAACATTTATGATCATTAATCCCACATTTCCAAGAGTGACACGTTTGTTAGTTTTAACTTTATATAAATCATTTAATCAGAAGTTTCGAAATTGTACATTTTGATTAAAATGAATAAATTCTAGACTTGAACTCTACGTTTCACGTTTGTTAGAGTCGGAAACAAGGAAAAAATACAGACGTAAAATGTTGAGCAGTTCCCGCTTTAAATAAAATGAATTTTTATTAAACGCGTTTTTTTACTGAATGATGCTTATTTTTGACGGTAATCTACCTCCATAGAAGTTCAGCAGGTCTGTTTAAAGATGCCAGAGGGACACAGACGGAAGATCTGAGAGAACAGCAGAGCGGGGCCCCTTCCACTGTGGATGGGGGCCCATGTGATGGGGCCAATGTGATGGGGGCCATGTTATGGGGCCAACATCACATCTTCAAGGGTTGCAACATACAAACAGCTGCCATGATGGTCCCGATCTGACTCACACCCTCCCACAGAGAGGGGGGGGGCTGCAGGAGCATGAAGCTGTTCATCTGGATGGAGGGGGAGCAGAAGAAAGGCCTTTGTGTGGGAGGGGGCCCTCCCCCTCCTCCTCTCCCCCTCCTCCACCCAAATCTCTGCATCCAGACCCCTCCGTCCCGCGCGGCTTTCCGCCTCCTCCTCCTCCCACTCCAGCCCAGCCTTACCTGGCTCTCCGTCTGAAAAACATCGCTGTGTCCCCGGGCCGGCGTTGCTCTGAAGCTGCGGGGAACTCGGAGCATCTCGGAGGGTTCAGCTGCAGCTGATCCACCGCCAGCAGCGGCCATGGAACCGGAGCAGCCACCGAACATCCACACGGAGCCCCCGCAGATCCAGCCTGAAAGCTCCGAACAGAACCGAGCGCGGCGCCCCGCACGGTCCGATAGATGAGGGAGGCTGAGGAAGGACGACTTCTTCTTCTTCTTCTTATGGGATTTTATGGCGGTTGGCAGACTTGTGAATTGTGCATTACCGCCACCAACTGATATGGAGTAAAGCAAGAAAACAGGAAACGATTCACCCCCCCCAAAAAAAAAAAAAAAAAAAAAAAAAAAAAAAAAAAAAAAAACCTGTGTAACTTAAACCAACATAATACTAAATCACATTTGCCCATATAATTTTAATTTACTCTAGGTCATCTTAACTCTGCCAGTTTCTGATGGTCCCATCGGTCCTCCCATCATACTTCCAACCATCTCCCAGTTCAAATCTTTAATGTCCAGATATTTTTCTGCAGCCTTCACTATTATTTTGATTTTTTCCGTTTTTTTTGTTGTCTGTGCAGTACAATTAATAACTTCTACCATGAAAAGAACAAAATTTGTCTTTTTAACAATAAGTGAGTCTTCATCAATTTTTAGAGATTTCTCTAGAGGTTTGGAATTTGCTGTGTGTTGAACTGTAGGTTTGGGTTTTTCTGACTGAGATGGGATCCTTTTTGCAGCTTCAGCGTAGGTTATTCCGAGCTCAAATTTCATTTTTTTAATTTCCTCAGACCTTTTGCTTGCTTCACAGCCGCGATAGGCAGCAGTATGTTCTCCACCACAATTACAGCATTTTATTTTAGCTTCTTTTCCACATTTTCCGTACTCATGTTCTCCTGCACACCTTCCACACCTCTGTTTCCCTTTACAAACTGCTGCAATGTGACCGAATTTTTGGCATTTGAAACATCTCAATGGTGGAGGATTGTAGATTTTGACATTATAGCTTATGTAACCGATGAATACTTTGCTTGGTAATTGCTCTTCTTCGAATTTAATTAGCACAGATAAACTGTCAGATCTTTCTCCGTTTCTTGTTGTTTTTAACCGTTTTACTTCTTTTACTTTTGCACCTCTTATGTTTTCCAGAATCTCTTTTTCAGAAATTTTTAGAGGAACTCCTCCAATGACTCCCCTGCTGAACTTTTTGTTCTCCATTAAGCTGCACTGAACTCTTATCCCGTCAATTTTGTTGATCCGTATTGCTTTGCCTTGCTGGGCGCTGTCTCTGCAGTTAATTAGCAGGTCTCCACTGTACAGAATTCTGGCACCTCTGACTTCTCCGACAAGTTTATTGATGGTTTTTGTTAAGTGAACCGGATTCCAATTTGTAAAAGAGTCTGCCTGATTAACGACTTTGAATATGACTTTGAATTCATTTTGTTGTGCTGTGGAATGTATGGAATGATCATCACTGGATTGTTCTGAACTAGATTCCCCTTGAACTGATCTCTGTTTTTTCCGCTTTTTCTCATTTTTTGATGTTGCTATCTTCCAACCTTCATTGTCACTATTTCCCTCTTCCATCCCACAAGAATCGCTTCCTGTTTCCTCACTACTCACGGCCCAAGACATTTCTCCATAAGCAGCTTCAAAACACGCGCCATGCACCAAACGACCATCCACATGCAATCTTTCCGGCCTTCCACCTCCGACGTTTCTTCTTCGTGGGAAATTTTAGTGCAGCGTTTGCTGTGACTGACCCTCTACCCGGAAGGACGACTTCCGGATGTTACCAAAATAAGAGCCTCTGTTCTATGGGGTGCCGTTTGGCCAGATATTAGCAGCAATAATCAGAATGGGAAGAAAAAAAAAAAAACAGGTTTTATATTTCAGAGTCGGATTATTACCAGATCATTCAGACATTTATAAACACTTCTAAAATAAATATTTTATTTAAAAAACAAATATTTAATATACAAATGAAATGTTTTCAACCTTTTAATCAAATATCTCTTTACCGATTATATATTTGGCTCCAAATGAAATATTTACCTTTACAAAAAATAAAAAAAATCTCCACTGTTAAATATTTATTTAACCAAATGAAAACGTTATTTTACAGACTAAATATTATTTGACAGCCATATTTGTTTTTTTTATAAATTAAATGTTAAATATATATTTCACATACTAAATTTATTTTTACAAATTAAATATTTAATTTAAATGTTAAATATTTATTTCACCAACTAAATATTTGGTTCCAAATTAAATATTTAATTTGAAAAATTAAATATTTCACATACTAAATGTATTTTGACAATAAATTAAATATTTATTTTAAATGTTAGATATATTTTTTTTCCAACAAAATATTTGGTTCCAAATTACTTATTTTTTTTTTACAAATTAAATATTTATTTAACCAAATGAAACCTTTATTTTTCAGACTAAATATCTGGCCCCAAATGAAATTTTTGTTTTAACAAACTAAATATTCAACCAAAATATTAAATATTTATTTCAGCTACTAGAATTTGGCTCCAAGATAAATATATATATTTCACAAACTTGTTAAACATTTAGAACAGAAAAAATGTGTAGCTTGTAAATTAAATCTTTAACTTTCTGATTAAATATTTAGTTTGGAAATGTGACATTATTAAATATATATGAATGATCTGCTAATAATCTAAATTTGAAGAATGAACCTCAGGGTTTTTTTTTTTTTTTTTGTTTTGCAGGCTGAATGCCCATAAAACATTTCTGTGAATATTTGACTAGAATGGCACCCCATACAATCAGTGGATGAGGCTGTTCATGAATGAAATCAGGACGGGATCTCATTTAGAGCAACACTTTTAAATAAGTTTATTTATTTTTTTCTGTTTTCATCATATTTACATCCTGTTTTAGGGGATCAGCGGAAGCTTTGCGTCCAGTGATTCATTTTAACGGGCTAACCAATGGGAGACGATCTTCGCTTTGCAGGAGGGAGGGGCTTACGGCAGCACTTGCTGCTCGCTGAAGACGGAAACTCAGACTGAATAAAGATTTCATGTTTCAAACAATAAAGATAGAAGTTGCAATATTTGTCATTTTGAAACAAAAAAAAAAAAAAAACTGCCGGAGTAAAAATATGTTTATATAATTTGCTACGTTGGAAAAACATGTTATGTGACTTTATCTATTCCTGTTGGTGCAGAATCCTTCACTGTCAACATAGTAAATATTTATACATATTATTTGACCCATCAGAATTCCAAATTAAAATATTATATAGCATTTCTGTTTCTTTTTGAAAAACAGTTTTAATGAAAAACTGTAGCAGTGACCTTTAATGTAAAGATAAAGTAGGAGGTTAACAAAGTTGGATTATTCAAACAAAAACCAAGAACTTGGGTCCACAGCAAAGTTAAAATAAAAATCTGTGTTTAACAGAAGTAGGAATAAACATCCTAAAGTGAAGCCAACCGGCTTGTTAAACAACAAAGGGAAACTCGGCCCACAAAGCCACAGAAAAGTGGGTCAAACTAACGTCAGTAGCAGCTGCCACTGCGGTAACACAGAAAATAAAACACTAATCAGAAACTGAAGAGGCTGGACTGAAAGGAGGGCAGTCTGATGCTTTAGATCTGTTAAAACCATCTCAGAATTAAAACATTCTTTAAATTTAAGTAAAAAAAAGAAGTAGAGAGGTGCGTGTCTCTAAGGAAGCGCTGGGATTTTTCATATGATGGGAAAAGATGTGACCCGGTGTTCTGTCAGACCAGCATACACATAGTCAACACGCATTCACAAGACGTCTGATCTGCATTTATCCCTTTAGTTTTATACGAAAAATCCACTTTAATCACCTAAACGGGTGTGTGTCCCTTTAATGATCTACCAAAAAAGCAATTTAAGGTCAGATCGCCAAGATCGCTTCAAAAGGTAAGTAATTAAATAGTTTTTTTGTCCATGACTAAAGAGATAATGTTACAAAGTTGTATTTTCTGACAACTCTTCCTAGAATCCCTTTCTTTCCTAAAATGAGGAATGTGGAGCATCGTGTGAAGTTCTACTTTAGCATCAGTTTGATAAAACAGGAAATCTTTTAGCAGCAGCATCAAACTGGGCAGGATGTCAAAGTGGACTCTGGTTGCTGATTGGTGGATCTGGTCGACCGTCATCTGATGGGTGGAGCTCCAAGCTTTCTTTCTGAAACGGGTTGTTCTCGCTAGTTTTCAACTTTATTCAGTTATTATGACTTTATTCTCGTAATTTTACAACTTTATTCTCCAAATAAAATAATAAAATCTCTAGACCGGCCCTAATCTTCCGTCGTACCAAGATGACATGCAGAGAAACATAATTTTCTCTGTACCCCATATAACACAAAATTCAGTTGTGAAAAGAGCAGAAATTCTGTAAATATCATCTTTAATGTTTGTATTTTGATCTGCATAATTAACCACAGGGTTTTAGGTGTCAAGTCATTTTATAATATATGAAAAATGTAAATGTTTAATAAGTTTGAACATTCCATTCAGAGTATTACTGCTGCTATCTGTATTAGAGGGCAACAAAATGATAGGGGTGGCCATGGCCTCCTCCAGCCCCCCATTTAGCTCCGCTCTGCAAGCTGGCGCGTCTCTACCTGCAGTCATGACAATACGACTGAGTGGAGTCTGTCTGTCCTTCTGTCTGATCCAGACACGTTGCTTCTGCTCCTTAAAGGAGTTAATCTGGGCTTAACCAAGCTTAGCCCTCCTGCTTAAATCAGGTCTGTAGCTCAGATAGTCGGCGTGGAGCTAAAAAATAACAAGGCTGCTGTTACAGTAAACAGGAAGGCTGAGAGGTTTCCATCATATATGAGGGATTGCTGAAGAGTCAATGAGTCGATGCAATCAGCTGGTTTTCCTTAGATAGAAAACTTTGAACCAATCTGACTGGATGATCTGGTGAACTGGAAAGTGACCTGAGATGACACGGAGCTATAGAAATACACTGAATAGAATTGGATATAAGCATGTAATGCAGGTGACTCTCCCATCGGATGATATGCATGAAGAAATTACCTTTATTATAAAAAAGCTGATGATAAAGAGCTGAAAAGACAAAATGCATTTTATTCCGTATGTATGGGGTAAGATATGTGCCAAAAATAAGTGTCTGAATTTGTAACTGTCGGTTAATGTTAGGAATCCAGTGTGTGTGGGCTGTGTTTGGCCGGTTGTGCTCATTACGGAGGACTCTTACGCGGTGGACTGCCACTACCTCGTCGCCAGAGTGTTTCCCAGTTTTAGGTTCTCTATCCAAGCTGAGTTTAGTTTAGTCAAACTGAGTCTTTGTCTCTCTGAGTTCTAACCTGGTTTTTGTCTTTGCCTTTTTGGCAGAAAGTCATCCTGTAAACTGGATTTTTGGCCTTCTCCCCCTGGAAGGATTGTTTAGAGCTTCACACTGAGCAGGGGATTAATCTCCACACGACCCGTTCAAGTTCTCCTGGAAATCTAAGTGGCAGTCCGCTCCATTGCTCCTCAAGGAACCGACCAAACTAAAAACCTGCCCGCCCTCCAACGAGCCCCCCGATCCCTTGATAAACCCACACCGACTGGATTCTGGGAAGAGGACCTTTTTCTGCTAACGTGAGTCCCGTTCATCTCTAATTTTTGGCAAGACGCTGTTCAAAGTTCCTACTGACCCTGAACTAACCTCTGAACTTCCCTTCTCACTTCCAGTTCCGGTTCACCAGCTCTCTGAGTTTCCCTGGATCAACCATTTTGATTATTTCAATAAACCTGTTAAACTTTTACTCTGGTTCTCTGAGTTTCCTGCATGTGGGTCAGATTTCTTACAAACATCATGACAGTTAATAAACTATTTAAGATTTGCATCTGTCCCGTGTTCTGAGCTGAAACTTACATGTGAAATAAAATGTTTTATTCCTTAAAGGAAAATTCCGGTTTTTAACACTTTTAGCCCATTTTCTGTAGTGTCCAGGATGAAATCGAATGATCGACACCAAAATTTTGACAATTGGTCCTGTCTCTGCTATTTGGCTCATGCAGAATCCCCCCCTGGCTGCTTCAGAATGGCTTCCATTGTGCATGTCCGATAATGTCCTTAAAACAACCTTAAACGTTCTTTTTTTAAAATATGCTACTCACCGGGTCGTCAGCGCTGTTCAATGACGTTCCAAAAAAAGTTTTGTAAAGAAAAAACGTTCCTGTCTTGTTTTATTTAGCATTTTGTAAATCCCATTGAGTTCTGTTGGAATAGTCAATATCCCTCCGCCACCGGAACCGGAAACGGGGCCTGTTTACGCAGTTGTAGTCTTTTCGCAAGGCCCAAGTGTTTCTGCTTCACTCTGTGTACTCCGACGTCGAGGTGCTAACGTCTCTGTTAAACACTTTAAAAAACTCTGAAAATGGAATACGAAAGGTGGATTCTTGAGGAGGACATATTCATATACATTCCCAAAGTATAGAGACATTGTCGCCAACTAGTGGTCTGGAGTGTGCAACGCTTCAGATTCCAACGGGAAGCGGAAGTTTATAAGCGGTTGTGATGTATCGGAAAAAATAGTTCTGGGATTTACAAAATGCTAAATAAAACAAGACAGGAACGGTTTTTCTTCACGAAACTTTTTTTGGAACGTCATTGAACAGCGCTGACGACCCGGTGAGTAGCATATTTTAAAAAAAGAACGTTTAAGGTTGTTTTAAGGACATTATCTGACATGCACTATGGAAGCCATTCTGAAGCAGCCAGGGGGGGATTCTGCATGAGCCAAATAGCAGAGACAGGACCAATCGTCAAAATTTTGGTGTCGATCATTCGATTTCATCCTGGACACTACAGAAAATGGGCTAAAAGTGTTAAAAACCGGAATTTTCCTTTAACATCTACATGAAGTAGGGTTGGGAATTGAAAAGATTTTCACGATTCCGATTCCCTTTTCGATTCTATGAAACGATTCGATTCTTAATCGATTCCAATTTGGGGGAAAAAGGAGAACAAACAGTTTGATTATCAGAATCAACTTTGTTTACTTAACTATTGCACAATCTTACAAACTCAAAAAGATCAAGATGTCCACAGGAAATGTGAAACTGGAGTAACATCTGTGTTTAAATGAAAAATGAATACAAGAACAAACTTAATAACCAACAATGTCTAATAACAAATGATGGGATAATAACCTATTTTAAATAACAAAAAATACTAATTATAAAACAGTAGTAGGGAAAATTAACAGTTCTTTTGCAGAAAGATGAGCATATCTGCTTTTTCTGGAAGGATACGGGATCTTTCAGCGCTTAAGGTGTCTCCAGCCGTGGAGAACACCCTCTCAGATGGGGTGGAGGAAGCCTGCACAGAGGTAGTTTTCAGCCAGTCAGATAGCAAGGGCAGCGTATCTTGCTTGTTCCACCACCACAGTGTGGCGCTATCCCTGCAGGGGATGGAGGGCAAGCTTTTATAGAGCTGGATTTCCTGATCTACCCTCTGGGCTAAGGAAAGACGGGGCTTTGATTCACAAAGTGACCGCAGCACGTTGTCTTCCTCCTCGAATAGTTCTTCCAAATTGCGTAACTTGCGTAACTTGCGTAAGTTGCGTAACTTACGTAAAAAACGTGACGTAAGTCGTGCTCCCCAGAGCCGGCGCTCTCGGCTCTGGTGCTGCGGGAATCGAAAAAAGAATCATTCAGCGAGCTGCCAAACGATGCCATGGAATCGGAAAATACGGAACCGGTTCTGAACAGGAACCGGTTTTCGATTCCCATCCCTAACATGAAGTAGTGATTCGTAAAAATATTTTCACAAATTAACTGGTGATTTCTACAAAAAAAATCCCAAATTTACTTCTACGGTTTTAAATTCATACTTAAACATTTCTGATTCTGTGTCGTTGAACCTTTTTAACCTGAATTTCTCAAACATTTCCATGACATGTTGACAGCAAGAAAAATGCAAACCTTACATTTATTTGTTTATTGGCTGACATTTACAAATTTAGACACCCAAGCATGTTTACTGACATTCATTTTACCCCATACATAACTATGGATCAGGATCGTAAATCTGAGTAAAACACATATACATATATATATATATATATATATATATATATGTATATATATATATATATATATATATATACACACACACCCTATACACTACATATTGACTCTCCTGATGATCTCTGATGCACAGCTTTCTGCAGATTTGTTTTTGCTGTTTGTTTTTCTAATAAAGCATCATGAGCAGCTCCATAAATCGGTCAGTCTGGACCCAAACGCTGCTCCTGGAAAGAGGAGGCAGTTTTTTTATCCACAGTGCCGCTTCATAATTTCATTAATTTAATACAGATATAATAACAAATCCTGATAGTTTTAAGCATTTCTCTGAATTTGTGGCAGAAGATGAACCTTCAGGCACCAGGAACGTTTTTATGAAGCGGTGCACCGATTTCTGGCCGATCACTGATCTTCAAAAAAGCCTAAAATGATCCTTTCTAACTGTTATAAGATAATACACCTTCAATGTTTTAATCTTATTTTATTGACTGAACAAATACCTGGAAAATAAAACTTGTTTTAACTGGACCAGAAAAGTTTAATGCATGTCTTCTAAATTCAGGGGCCCCCTGCCTGCCTTTGCTTAGGGGCCCCACATCGTTCGCTGCTTCTGAATAAAGAGCTTTGTGTCTGTCTCAATTCTGTGTTTGCAGAACAATTTGAAGTCACATATTTACACGACGGCACCTGTTAGTGAACTAAAGCAAACAGCTTCAAACAGGATCTGGTTAATGTCAGGCTTACCTGGACGCAGGATGTTCATCGCTTTCTCGCCTCTGTTTCAGGCTTGATGCTTTTCAGCATTTGGTGAAAAGGTCCCAAGCAGCCATGGTGGAGGAGTCGGAGTTAACCAGTCTGAGCTAACAGGGTCCAGGAGGTGAAAGGATGTAGTCAGGATCAGGCGGCAGCTTGGCTGGGATGGAGGAGAGACGATGGAGGGCAGGCTTGCTGAAGCTCTGCCTCACAGGGAGGAGGAAAAAAGAAAAAATATGTTCACAGGAGGGAGGATGGATGAACCAGCAGCAATTAGCTTGATAATAAAGTTTAAACTGCTTCTCAATCAATCAAATCATTTTTCTTTTTAACTTAAACACTTTTTTTATAAGTTATCTCTAGTTTATATTTCTTTTCTAATGTTTTTCTTCTTTTAAAATAACTTTTAATGTTTCTGTCAAGGTTGGGTTTGGTTTGGAGGACCCAGATGCAGAGGCAGAGAGGCTGAGGAGATTTAATGGGACAAAAACTGTAAACAAAGGCAGGAATCCAAAAATTCAACTAATAATGAAAAGCAAACCAGAACTGAGGAGACATCTGGGGAAACCAAACACGAGGAGCCAGGGAGAGACGAGGTAGGAGGACAACAGCATGAGAGGACAGCAAAGACAAGGAACCAACAAAGAGTGAGAGCAGAGGGAGAATATATGCAGCTGACTGAGACAAAGGGAGGGCTAACGAGCTGATAAGGAGCAGATGTGAGAGGAGACAACGAGGGAGCCAAGGGGAAAGGAACACACACAAGAGGGCAACAGAAAAACATGAGAACTAACATAAATCTAGAAATTACAACAAAACTGCAAATAAACCAATAAAACTAGAAAACAAGGTGCAAAGTAAAGCACAATAGAAACAAGACCATGACAGTTTATTTAGTTTATCTCTACTTTAACTTTCTTTTAATATTTCAAAAATATTTTGCTTTTCAATTAAAAAAAAACTTTTCAGTTTTAAATAATCTTCTTTTCAGTCTTTCTGTGCTTTAAATTTCTTTTCATATATTTATATATATTTTCTTAGTGATGCACTGATATGAAAATCTGGGCCGATATCAATATCCAATATTTTTGTCGTTGTTATGACCAATAACCGATATTTACTAATGTGATATGAATCCCTACTCTTTGGGGACGGGGTGGGGGGGGGGGGGGAGTCGGGACATTGGTTAAATCAATAATACTTTTCAGTTTAAAATGTTTTACTTTCAGCTTTAATCTATTATTGTTTGATTTTTTATTTTTTTTTACAATGTATTTGGCCCAAATGTATCTCCAAAGCGTGATTACACCAGAGAAAACAGAACAAAAACTGACAAAACTTCAGCAGTGATAGAGAAACAGCCACAAAAACAGTAACTATGGCAATAATAACAGGATATGGCAAGACAATAATGAATATAACAAACAACTGGGAAGAAGCAAAAGACAAGAAATGATTCAAGCTCATTATTTAAGCTGCAGATCATTTTCTACCAAGTAGCTTTAGCTCATAGGAGCTTTAATTTGAAGCCTCTGGCTCTTGGTAAATGTCGCCCCCTACTGATACACATTTATAACTTTATATAAATGGATATAATACATTAAGAAACATTTCTTTGTTCAGGTTTTGGATGTAGATCATAATAAAAGATTTATTTTAAACAGAGCATATGTATAAACTATATAAACTGAAACAAAGGAATATTTCACCAACTACTAAACAAAAAATAAACTTTCCATGAAGTAATTTTTTTAAACTTCTTTTGTCTTGATTCAAACATTTTGGGTAATTTTTCAACAGATTCCTTAAAAAAATCTTTTTTTAAAAGATTTTTTTTAACGATTGCTTGAGTTTAGAGAGAAAACTGAACCGACCTGACTGGATGATCTGGTTGAACTGTCTCTGTAAAATGCCTTGAGATGACAGAATGTATTTTCGCTCCATATATATAAACTGAACTCATTTATTCCACGTCTACTCAGGTGCTACAGGTGTCAGCGCTGCGGACAGGTGGCAGCAGTTTAGAGGGGAAAGCAAAGCTGGTCAAAATGGGGAGACGATCACAGAATGGAGGAGTGCAGGAAAGAAAGTGAAGAAAGGTGCTGCAACTATGGAGGCCAGCAAAGAGCTAACTATGGAGGATGGGAGGAGAGAGAGGAAGCAGTAAGAATGTATGGAAGAAAAACTGTTTCATTGGAATCTGCCTTTTCTAACACAAAATTCTAAGCACTGAATTTATTAGCACCATTTTTTTTAAAACATTAATTTATTTTACACTTTGAATTCCTTACTCTGAATTTGTATCTGGTAAATTGTGCAAAAATTTCCCTGCAAATATGTTGAACTTTTGGTGAGCTCAGGCCAAAGCAATCTAAGCTCAATGCAGTCGAGCAGCTTCTAGCCAATGAAATGAGCTGATTTGGTCACGTGACACAACGGTGGGACTTAGCTTTGTGTTTCGGCTGAATGAGGAGTTCTTCTTGTTAAATAGATATGATTACAAAACATCAGGTGATTATACGGAAGAGGATTAGGGCCACTGGAAAAAAAAAAGTAAACTGATTTTTAAATTTTATTTCAGTTTAACATGGGAAAAAAGTCAGAATTCTGACTTTTTTATTGTCAGAATTCGGTCAGAATTCTAAGATTAAAGTCAGAATTCTGATTTTTTTTCCCATGTTAAACTGAAATAAAATTTAAAAATCAGTTTACTTTTTTTTTTTTTTTTTCAGTGGCCCTAATCCTCTTCCGTAGATTAGTAATAGACAGCCATAAGAGTTTTTCATCTAATGGGTCTGGGTGTAATAACTGAGCTGATCACAGCTAGTACGGCACCCCCGTCTGCCAAGGCTCTTAGTTTGATCCGGAAGAAGCGGCCGGCAGCAAACATTTTTTTTTTTCTGACCAAATGAGCTCATTTCATTGGCTAGAATCTGCTTGACTGCATCGAGTGTAGATTGCTTTGGCTTGAGTTCACCAAGAGGTCGACATGTTTGCATGGCGAATTTATTGCAGGCAAATTGTTTGCATCTGACTTTTTTGCATCTGAATTTTTCGCAGGTGAATTTTTTGCAGATGAATTTTTTTCATCAACATTTTTTGCAGGTGAAGTTTTTTCAGGTGAATGTTTTGCATCTGAATTTTTTGCACCTGATTTTTTTGCATATGAATTTTATGCAGGGGAATTTTTTGTTTCTGAATTTTTTGCACGGGAATTTTTTGTTTCTGAATTTTTTGCAAGGGAATTTTTTGTTTCTGAATTTTTTGCAAGGGAATTTTTTGTTTCTGAATTTTCACCGGATAAAAATTGAGTGTAAATAATTCAATGTGTAAAAAAAATCAGTGGTTAAAATTCAGGGTACAAAAATAAGGTACAAAAGCAAAATAATAGTAGAAAGAGAAGATAATTTCATTCAGACGGTAGAGAAACTCATTTTATTCATAGCGTATGTAATAGACTGCACAGACCAAGCCAAGAATAAGACAGAGAAAATCAGGATGATTGAGAGGAGCTGAAAATTTTATGGGACTTAGAAGTTAGCTGGTGGGAAGAAGTGGAGCATCTGGAGCATAAAAGTTAAAGATATTGTTAATAAATAGTAATTATATTAGATAAACATATAGGATATTGGGTTATTATATTATGGATATGAAGTAAAGTACATACATTTATTTGTTAGTATAATGTCATTTTGTTCCATAATCCATACCAGTAGGTGGCGGTAATGCGCTTTAGTTTGTTTGCCAACCCACATTAAGATTCATAAAAGAAGAAGAAGACAGCGATAAGCTTAACTGCTCCCAGCCAGTAGGTGGCACACTCGCTCGCTTCAACTTCTTCTGTACTGTTTGTAAGCTGGATGCCAGGTTCGCTAATGCGAAAGCTAATGGCTACCATTTCCGAAAACCTAGAGTGTTTTTTTTTTCTCTACCTTCTCGAGATAATGACGTATCTTTGTCGTTATCGTGGTCAAACAATTCATTGTTGAGATAATTATCTCGTTATCTCGATGGTTTCATCGTACAGTGTGAGCTGTTGCTGCATAAAATGATTTTAAAAAATCGCACATTGTATGCCCGCTTTGTGTTAGCGTTAGACATAAGCTGAAACCTTACGCAGATTTCGGAATATGAACACACTCTAAACAAATCAAGAATTATTCATTGCAGGATGCTAGCATTAGCCTGCCTTCCTATCACCAAACTAACATTAGCGGTCAATTACCATACGGATCAAATTCTCGTAAGTACCGTCGTGATAATGAGCTGTAATTCAACGTTTTTTCCTAAAATTGATTAAACATGAACTTCAAGACAATTTCAGGGCTAAAAATACAATAAAAACAGGTTATGACTCAATTAAAGGAAAAGTTTGGTCAGCAAGGAATAATCAATAATCAGTTAAAAAATAAAAACAATTTTCGTCGCGATCAATGAGTCTGGGAGCGGCAATCTTTGCCCAAATATAGTAGCCCCTCCCTCCTGCCATCTCCCAGCAGTGACGTCACGGTGCGGTTAGCCTAGCGCCATTCTCCCCGCTTTACAAGCTAAATCAATGGGAACTACTAGACACATCTGCAATCAACAACAATTATTGAAGATTTCCAGAGGACTTCACCATTGAAATTCACCAGAGCTATAGTGAAACTGACAATGCCCACGTGCATGGCAGCTGGATGCTGGAATACATCGGGTAAAAGTGAAAAGAGTTATTCCACCTTTCTGATTCCTGATCCTCCACGGACGGGTTGGTCGTTGGATCGCCAACTTGAAGAGGGAGGATTTGCCATCGAACTTCTGGCCAGAGAAAAAACCCGTAATATGTAGCCAACATTTGGAAGAAGAATGTTTTCAAGATGACTTGGATAATAGCGCGTTGTGACAAACACCAGATACAGCACTGGGACTTGATCAACAGCCGATACCGCACCGTGACGTCACTAACCAGTAGGTGGCAGTAGTGTTCTTTGACAAACATGGATGCCTCCAGTAAAGCACATTCACATGAAAATGACTCTGAATTAAAAACACTGATCATTTATTGAAAGGGATGGAATCATTTCAGATTTAAAGAACTTTCAGAAATATGACTGAACTTTTCCTTTAAGGAAGGGAAGTACAATAGCAGGAAGTGAAATAATTATGCTGGTTTAAGGTGGACACTGATCATGAAAATCGCCTCCTGAGCTCGGACAGGCCTCCAGATTTAGAAGTAAAGCCTGTAATCACTTCACTAAAGAGGTTAAGAAGCAAACCACCAGCTGCTTTACAAACACACATTCACCCTTATGGCTAAACCAGAACCTGATGGGAAATGTGAACCATTTGGTCCAGTTTCAACAGCAGACATTAAAAATCATCTAACAGTCAACGTTGTCTTTTTGCTCCATCATCTCCATCATCAAACCAAATACAATCAACACATGAGGAAAACATCCAACATAAGGTTCAAATTAACATCATTAAATCAGTGAGTTTTTACTGATTTGTCCACTTCCCCCTCATTTCCTGAGGGTAGGGCTGCAGCTCCCAAAGTTTAACCTCCGACCCCCAAAAATAACAATACATGTAAATATTTCACTCGATATCTGTACAGATGAAGTGATGTCATATTTTTATATATTTGTGTGTAAGTGACATTGAATTATTTAATCACTTTAAATGTTTTTAATTATACTATACTACAATTTGCGATGCATTTAAAGGAAAAGTCGCTCATATTCAGAATTCAAACGTCTGAAAGTTCTTTAAATCTTTAAATCTGATCATGTTCAATAAATGATCAGTGTTTTTAATTCAGAGTAATTTTCATGTGAATGTGCTTTACTGGAGGCATCCATGTTTGTCAAAGAACACTACTGCCACCTACTGGTTAGTGACGTCACGGTGCGGTATCGGCTGTTGATCAAGTCCCAGTGCTGTATCTGGTGTTTGTCACAACGCGCTATTATCCAAGTCATCTTGAAAACATTCTTTTTCCTCTTCAGTTTCTCTTCATGCTTGCTCATCATTGACAGGTTCATTTAAATCTGTGTTTATCCAAGATGGACATCTATGTTCAAGCCAACCAGCAGTCAATGGACTGAACCAACTTCACTCCACCACCAGTTTCAGGCCTTGTCCTTGAATTATCCCTGTTCTCATTACAATTTAGCACTAATGTTTCCCTTATGGCACAACATTCTGCCCTGTTCTGACTAGACATGAGTTTGTGTCCGTTACTGACAACAATGGAAAGCAGTCAGAGTCAAAACAAATTAGAGACACTTTGGTTGAACAATAACATGTTATGAATAAACCTGAGAAAGAATCTGGTTTGTTATTAGAAGAAGCTCTGTCTGGTCTACAAACACCATCCTGCAGAGAATGGTGTGGCCTTCAAGGTGAAACAGACTGAGTGAAAAGTTTTATATGAGTATATGAGTAAATAGCATTAATTAATATATGAAATAACATAAATCCAAATTTTCTGACAACACAGTTTAACTATAGCTCTGGTGAATTTCAATGATGAAGTCCTCTGGAAAACACAAAGAGAAAAGACCGATACGACAGCATGCTCAGAAGGCAGTGAATGAAATCAAAGCTAAGAAAAGCAGAGCAGCAGAGTAGTAACAGTAACAGATGAGCCGCTAAGGCTTACCAAAAGAAGGCCAGGGCCAGTTGCTGCGAAGGCCTACCAAAAGAAGGCCAGGGCCAGTTGCTGCGAAGGCCTACCAAAAGAAGGCCAGGGCCAGTTGCTGCGAAGGCCTACCAAAAGAGGGCCAGTTACTGCGAAGGCCTACCAAAAGAAGGCCAGTTGCTGCGAAGGCCTACCAAAAGAAAGGCCAGTTGCTGAGAAGGCCTACCAAAAGAAGGCCAGGGCCAGTTGCTGCGAAGGCCTACCAAAAGAAAGGCCAGGGCCAGTTGCTGCGAAGGCCTACCAAAAGAAAGGCCAGGGCCAGTTGCTGCGAAGGCCTACCAAAAGAAGGCCAGGGCCAGTTGCTGCGAAGGCCTACCAAAAGAAGGCCAGGGCCAGTTGCTGCGAAGGCCTACCAAAAGAGGGCCAGTTACTGCGAAGGCCTACCAAAAGAAGGCCAGTTGCTGCGAAGGCCTACCAAAAGAAGGCCAGTTGCTGCGAAGGCCTACCAAAAGAAGGCCAGGGCCAGTTGCTGCGAAGGCCTACCAAAAGAGGGCCAGTTACTGCGAAGGCTTACCAAAAGAAAGGCCAGTTGCTGAGAAGGCCTACCAAAAGAAGGCCAGGGCCAGTTGCTGCGAAGGCCTACCAAAAGAAAGGCCAGGGCCAGTTGCTGCGAAGGCCTACCAAAAGAGGGCCAGTTACTGCGAAGGCCTACCAAAAGAAGGCCAGTTGCTGCGAAGGCCTACCAAAAGAAGGCCAGTTGCTGCGAAGGCCTACCAAAAGAAGGCCAGGGCCAGTTGCTGCGAAGGCCTACCAAAAGAAGGCCAGGGCCAGTTGCTGCGAAGGCCTACCAAAAGAGGGCCAGTTACTGCGAAGGCCTACCAAAAGAAGGCCAGTTGCTGCGAAGGCCTACCAAAAGAAAGGCCAGTTGCTGAGAAGGCCTACCAAAAGAAGGCCAGGGCCAGTTGCTGCGAAGGCCTACCAAAAGAAAGGCCAGGGCCAGTTGCTGCGAAGGCCTACCAAAAGAGGGCCAGTTACTGCGAAGGCCTACCAAAAGAAGGCCAGTTGCTGCGAAGGCCTACCAAAAGAAGGCCAGTTGCTGCGAAGGCCTACCAAAAGAAGGCCAGGGCCAGTTGCTGCGAAGGCCTACCAAAAGAAGGCCAGGGCCAGTTGCTGCGAAGGCCTACCAAAAGAGGGCCAGTTACTGCGAAGGCCTACCAAAAGAAGGCCAGTTGCTGTGAAGGCCTACCAAAAGAAGGCCAGGGCCAGTTGCTGCGAAGGCCTACCAAAAGAGGGCCAGTTGCTGCGAAGGCCTACCAAAAGAAGGCCAGTTGCTGCGAAGGCCTACCAAAAGAAAGGCCAGTTGCTGCGAAGGCCTACTAAAAGAAGGTCAGTTGCTGCGAAGGCCTACCTAAAGAAGGCCAGTTGCTGCGAAGGCCTACCAAAAGAAGGCCAGGGCCAGTTGCTGTGAAGAACTACCAAAAGAAAGGCCAGTTGCTGCGAAGGCCTACCAAAAGAGGTCCGGTTGCCGCAAAGGTCTACCAAAAGAAGGCCAGTTGCTGCGAAGGCCTACCAAAAGAAGGCCAGTTGCTGCGAAGGCCTACCAAATGAAGGCCAGTTGCTGCGAAGGCCTACTAAAAGAAGGTCAGTTGCTGCGAAGGCCTACCTAAAGAAGGCCAGTTGCTGCGAAGGCCTACCAAAAGAAGGCCAGGGCCAGTTGCTGCGAAGGCCTACCAAAAGAAAGGCCAGGGCCAGTTGCTGCGAAGGCCTACCAAAAGAAGGCCAGGGCCAGTTGCTGCGAAGGCCTACCAAAAGAAGGCCAGGGCCAGTTGCTGCGAAGGCCTACCAAAAGAAGGCCAGGGCCAGTTGCTGCGAAGGCCTACCAAAAGAAGGCCAGGGCCAGTTGCTGCGAAGGCCTACCAAAAGAAGGCCAGTTGCTGCGAAGGCCTACCAAAAGGCCAGTTGCAGCGAAGGCCTACCAAAAGAAGGCCAGTTGCTGCGAAGGCCTACCAAAAGAAGGCCAGTTGCTGCGAAGGCCTACCAAAAGAAGGCCAGTTGCTGCGAAGGCCTACCAAAAGAAGGCCAGGGCCAGTTGCTGCGAAGGCCTACCAAAAGAAGGCCAGGGCCAGTTGCTGCGAAGGCCTACCAAAAGAGGGCCAGTTACTGCGAAGGCCTACCAAAAGAAGGCCAGTTGCTGCGAAGGCCTACCAAAAGAAAGGCCAGTTGCTGAGAAGGCCTACCAAAAGAAGGCCAGGGCCAGTTGCTGCGAAGGCCTACCAAAAGAAAGACCAGGGCCAGTTGCTGCAAAGGCCTACTAAAAGAAGGCCAGTTGCTGCGAAGGCCTACCAAAAGAAGGCCAGTTGCTGCGAAGGCCTACCAAAAGAAGGCCAGTTGCTGCGAAGGCCTACCAAAAGAAGGCCAGTTGCTGCGAAGGCCTACCAAAAGAAGGCCAGGGCCAGTTGCTGCGAAGGCCTACCAAAAGAGGGCCAGTTACTGCGAAGGCCTACCAAAAGAAGGCCAGTTGCTGCAAAGGCCTACTAAAAGAAGGCCAGTTGCTGCGAAGACCTACCAAAAGAAGGCCAGTTGCTGCGAAGACCTACCAAAAGAAAGGCCAGTTGCTGAGAAGGCCTACCAAAAGAAGGCCAGTTGCTGCGAAGGCCTACCAAAAGAAGGCCAGTTGCTGTGAAGGCCTACTAAAAGAAGGCCAGTTGCTGCGAAGGCCTACCAAAAGAAGGCCAGTTGCTGCGAAGGCCTACCAAAAGAAGGCCAGTTGCTGCGAAGGCCTACCAAAAGAAGGCCAGTTGCTGAGAAGGCCTACCAAAAGAAGGCCAGTTGCTGCGAAGGCCTACCAAAAGAAGGCCAGGGCCAGTTGCTGCGAAGGCCTACCAAAAGAGGGCCAGTTACTGCGAAGGCCTACCAAAAGAAGGCCAGTTGCTGCGAAGGCCTACCAAAAGAAGGCCAGTTGCTGCGAAGGCCTACCAAAAGAAGGCCAGGGCTAGTTGCTGCGAAGGCCTACCAAAAGAAGGCCAGTTGCTGCGAAGGCCTACCAAAAGAAGGCCAGTTGCTGCGAAGGCCTACCAAAAAAAGGCCAGGGCTAGTTGCTGCGAAGGCCTACCAAAAGAAGGCCAGTTGCTGCGAAGGCCTACCAAAAGAAGGCCAGGGCCAGTTGCTACGAAGGCCTACCAAAAGAAGGCCAGGGCCAGTTGCTGCGAAGGCCTACCAAAAGAAGGCCAGGGCCAGTTGCTGCGAAGGCCTACCAAAAGAAGGCCAGTTGCTGCGAAGGCCTACCAAAAGAGGTCCTGTTGCCGCAAAGGCCTACCAAAAGAAGGCCAGTTGCTGCGAAGGCCTACCAAAAGAAGGCCAGTTGCTGCGAAGGCCTACCAAAAGAAGGCCAGTTGCTGCGAAGGCCTACCAAAAGAAGGCCAGTTGCTGCGAAGGCCTACTAAAAGAAGGCCAGTTGCTGCGAAGGCCTACCTAAAGAAGGCCAGTTGCTGCGAAGGCCTACCAAAAGAAGGCCAGTTGCTGCGAAGGCCTACCAAAAGAGGTCCGGTTGCCGCAAAGGCCTACCAAAAGTTTGTGAAGGGATGTGGGGTGATATGAGGTGAAGTGAGGTGAATGGTGATGGGAAGGAGGAGGGGATGAATGATGGGATCAATGAGATGAATGATAGAAGGGAGGCTGGTATCTGGCATGACGAATTACAGAAGAGAGATGAGTGATGGATGGGTTATGAACACAACTGAAATAATCAAACATTCAGATCTGATGAAGGATATAAATGAGTTTTGAAACAACCACCAGTATTTAGAGTTAGCTTACCCTTAAAGGCTGAAAGAATGTTAAACAGTTCGCAAGGATCAATGCGTACTCAGGGCAGATATATGAGGCATACTGTAGCCGGAAGACCATCAGCCCCGTTGCTGAGAAACTGAAGGAGACACCATGGATCACTGTTGTGGCTCCTCCATGAATGAATGGCCTGACGACACAAGCTACAGCTAATGGGTAAACCTCACTAAGCAGAGAATTAGAAATGATGAGGGCAGCAGCCATGAACTGCAAACCAACTATTGAAAGGACCCCCCCCAAAACCTATGGATGGGGCATCATCAGTAAAATTGAAGCAAGGCTGCAGACAGAATGATGATAGTACAAATTTTTCAGATCCAACCGAGAAGCAGTATAGATGAAAAGAAAGGCAAAAGGCAAACAGTGAACCTGGACAAGAAGGAAATGCAATAGCGACGCTGGGGATGATGCGCAAAAACAAAATAGCTGACCAAGCAAGGAGACAATGACGCTTGAAAATAACAATGCTGTAATGACTGTGGTGATAACAGCAATGATAGGCTGAGGCTGAACGCTCTGGCCCACCAACCACAGATGAGCTCTACATAGCGATGAGCTAAGGGTGCGAGCAGAGAACACACGCCCATGCAGCAATAAGCTGGGGACGTGATACGCGAGCCACGATGAGATGAGAAAGTGAGATGGGGACGCAATGATCTAGCTAACCCACAAGCCGTGATGACCAAAGACGAAACAAGCAAGCTGTAATACGTAAGATATGTATTCCATGATGCTAAGGGGTACGAAGTGAAGCACCTTGTGATGCGAAGGCATGGATGGGTTTGGGTGCGATGCGCCTGGAGCAATGAGCTGAGCGGCTGAAATGCACCTGCTGCGATGCAAAGCGAGCGCCATAGCGCTGCAGCAATGGTTAAAAGCACGATGCGCCTGAGGCAAAGAGCTGGGGGCTGTGATGGAAAAAGGGCGACATGACGTGCTGCTGTATTGGATAAAAGTGGGATGCCACCCGCCACAATGCTAGAAGGCGGCATATAATGCCTGCCGCGATGCTGCCAACATAAACACCCGCAATGATAGGCGCCATTAGCGCCCTTCCCGATGCTAGAAGGCGGCATAAAATGCTCGATGCAATGCTGCCGGCATAAACGGCCGCAATGATAGGCGTCATAAGGCGCCCGCCGCGATGCTAGAAAGCAGCATAAAATGCCCGCCTCAATGCTGCGCCATAAACACCGACAATGATAGGCGCCATGAGTCGCCTGCTGCGAAGATGAAAGGCGCCATGATCGTATGAGAGCTTGCAGCGATTGAGAAAGGCTGCCAGAAACTTTCACCGCAACAGATATAACGCACCATGATGCTCCTGCAGAGATGGATAGAGGGCGCCAAGAGCGTTTGTAGCAATAATGGAGGGTGCCAAGCGCCTAGCAAAGGAAAAAGGGGTGCCATAAGCTAGTAGCGATGAAAAAGGAGGCGCTATGAGGCGGCATGCAATGAAAGTGCCATAACACCTGCAGCGATAGAAATGGTGCCAAGAGCGCCTGTGCAATGGGAAGAGGGGCATCATGAGCACCAGGGCAAGAATGAAGGGTGCCATAGCACCTGCAGCGATGTGCGATGTGAAGCCGCCGCAAGTGCCCGCTGCGATGGATGGAGGGCACCATGAGCAAGTGCAGTGATGAAAAAAAATCGAGCATGGCGCCCGCCTCTAGATGGAGGGCACCTGCGCACCTGCAGCGGTAGGAAAACCATGAACACCTGCATCCAAGGGTAAAAGGGCAGCATAGACGCTTGCTGCAGATAGAGGGCAGCATGACACCTGCAGCAATGTGAAAGGAATGCCATAAGTGCTTGTTGCGATGGATGGAGGGTGCCTAGCGCGCCCGCTACGATGAAAGACGTCTACCATGGTGTCTGTGACTGTACTGACGTTGAGACACGCAGTTGATGATGATCTGAAACTAGAAGCAGAGATTATGAATGCAGTGCGCTACATAATCACCAACCAGACAACAGGCGCAGCTTCCTACAGGGTCACTAAATGACTTACAACACTTTATCTACACAATTCAAACATATAAACAATTGACGTTAAACAAGCGTCAGTTAAAAATCACTAGTAAGGTAAAAACAAATGTGGCTAAAAATCCTCAATTCTATCCAGGTGTGTGTGGTTGGAGCTGATTGATCATCACCTGCAATAAAACTCCACAAAGAAGTGACATGCTTTATCATGTGTTAACCTCTGACCCCTCCTGTTACTCCTTTGAAGTCTGATAATAAAGCAGAGTTTCACTCTTCTTCGTTTCCACTATTTCCTTCTTCCATTCCATAAGAATTGCTTCCTGTTTCCTCCTCAGTCACGACCCAGGACATTTCACCACAAGCGACTTCCGGCTCGGACAAATGCTTCCCCAGGGGTCCAGACACCATTCATAGGTTCTGGGAGAAACCATGGAAAATATGGGGGGATTTATGCACATAGTTTTGGGAATTTAGGTCTAAGTTTAAAACTGAAATGTTCATTAAAGAGTAAAGGGTAAATGTAAGTGTATATATTTGATTTAAATGTGTGTTTTTAGATGGAAGTGAGAGATTGTTCAGTTTTATGTAAATTCTCCGTCCGTCTTCTCTCCTTTTCTGCAGAAAAGTAACTTGATGTGTTTGTGTTGGTCTAATTTCTAGGAAAATATGAGGTTATTATTATTTAACCCCATCACCCCTAAGTGGCCTCAAGTGACAACAACAAAAAACAGAAATAAATGGAAAATAAAACCAATCTTGTGCCATATGCCATGATCATACTTTTTGGACAGTGGGAACCAGTGTCCATATTTCATCCTGATAGGATGACCAGAGAAGAAAACGCAGCTTTGGTGAATAACAGCTGGGGGACTTCTGCAGTGAAGACAAGCTTTATTTACTAAGGATTTAAACACTGATATAACATTAGTGTTCATGTGTTCCTCAGATGCTCGTTACATTTCCATTACCAAGTCTGACCAAGAGTCATTTAGTGGAATCCTGATGTTTATTCGCTGCTAGCTATTTCAAAGAGGGTAAAGAATCATTTAACTAAAGGTTTTTTGGTTCCTGATTAAGCAAATCATTCAATAAAACATTATTTGGCCAAATAATGTTTTATTCACCTCATGGATTTGCATTGTGAATTGGTCTGAAAACATTAAAATTTCTCTAAATTAGTGAAAAGCTAATTTGATCAGATCCCAAATTCTTCCAGATAAACTTTGGTTTCAAACACAGAATCCATCTTAAACTGTAATATGTTTTTCAACCGTTTTCCCCTTCCTCTTTGTACATAGTAGTTAGTTTAGTTTAGTTGAGTTTTACTAGTCTTAGTTAAGAGTGTTAAACTGAAATATGTTTGACTTGTAGCTGAATGATTTTTGTTAATAAAATCTTATATTTTAAACAGAAGTTGTGGTGAATTTATTCCATGTGCAGAAATAACTGTTTGACCATGATTAGTGCTCGAATCACTCTTTCATCTATTGTTCCAACACATAGTTAGTAGGACTGTGTGTCATAAACAGTCTATAAAAGCTGAAATAATATCTGATTAAATAAGATATTTTACCACCCCTACAGGGGAGGGCAATAAACATCTTAAAGTATCAGAAACATAAATTCCGAGAGGGCGGAGAATAGAAAAGAATATAGAATCACAACACCAACATTAAATAAAAAATAATAATAAAACCAAAACTTTGATGAATTAATCAAATAATCAAAATATCCACCTTTCTGTTCTATAATATGCATTACATTGACCATGAAGTCATACTTTTTATTCATATCAAATTTTTTTTTTTTATAATTTCACCTCCACATTTGGATTAATAACAAACTAAAACACTTCTTTCCAACATGACCTAAAGGAAATTAGATGCGACTCACCGTCGACCAGCAGCGGAAAGCGTCTGAGCAGATGGAGACCTCAGTGCCAGGCCAGCTAAGCTGCCAGTGGAGCAGGACCGACGGAAAAGCCTCACGCCCCCCCCCCCAACCCCCCCACCCCCACCCCCCCCACCCCCACCCCCCCACCCCCACCCCCCCCCCACCCCCACCCCCACCGTCCTGAACACACGCAGCATTCCTCCCTCTGCATCCAGCGTTCACCTCAAGCCCTTAGATCAGACTTTTAATCCACCTTTAGCGCATAAAGTACGGTTTGGCTGCTTAAGACGTTGCCTGAACATGTTGTGTGCATCAGAAAAATTGTATTCATTTAATATTTATTTAGTGAATCTTATCTAAAATTCTTGAGAAAGCAGTTGAAAAAACCAGTGTGCGATCACTTCCACCATATTGAACTTTTTGAAGAGTTTCAGTCTGGCTTTAGAGCTCATCATAGCACTGAAACAGCTCTGGTGAAAGTCACTAATGATATTCTCATGGCCTCAGATAATGGACTTGTATCTGTGCTCGTCCTGTTGGATCTCAGTGCTGCATTTGATACAGTTGGTCAGAATATTCTTTTAGAAAGACTTGAATATTCTGCAGGAATTAAAGGAACAGCTCTAGACTGGTTTAAATCGTTCACGCTAATGATAAATCTTCCTCATGCTCCAGGGTTACTGGTGGAGTACCACAGGGATCAGTGCTAGGACCAATTTGTCACGATCTTGGCATTGATGTCTGGTCTGTTTACTCTTTTCACTCACCTGCTTTCATCCACCAATCATCACTCGTCTGATCCACCTGTTTCACCCTGTATTTAACCATACCTCAAACCAGTCATAAGTGCCAGATTATTCAAGCCTGTGGTGAGAGTTCTCTAGCATACCCCAGTGTGTCTGATTGCCTGCTCTTGACCTATTCTGTCTCTGGACCTGTGAGCCTGCCTGTTCCCGTTCTGATCTGTTTGCCTGACCTGTCTTCAGACTTCTGCCAGATCTCTGCCTGTCTGTGTACCGAACCTGGAACTGTTACCCGACTCCGTGCTGGATTCTCCCTCGGCACTTCTTCGGAACTCTGATCTCCTGGCTCTTGACTACTGAGCACATCATGACTTGGGCTTTGGCTTTGTCCTTTGGATTATCCTGACGGCCTTCGTCTGCCTGGCTTCCATCTCCGGCCTGTCCTCCGACCACCAGTACATCAGTTTCTGGGACTCTCTGAGCAGTGTTGGCATCGTCCAATTGTTCTGAGTGTTGGGATCTGGAGATCTGCCACCTTTCTCCAGCAGAGGGCGCCTTGGGTCTCCTGAGCTGAAGCCACCAGCACACCTGCGGCTGATCATCTCATCAGGAGACCAGCTTTATAAGCAGCGGCTGAACTTCCCTTCAGTGCCGGAGTGTTAGACCAGTTATGGTTAGCAAGCCTGAGCCAAGCCTGCTAGTCTGAATCTCAGTCTGCTCTGAAGAATCAACCTGATTCTAACCAGTCTTTGTCCTCTCTGCTTCCTAGGAAGACCTGATTGAAGCTTGGAGCTCTGGAGGAGCTCGTTGTCTGAAACCTGTCTGCCTGCTCTGTGAAGCCAAACCTGAAGACCCACCATCTGAATCTACTTGCCAGTTCTCTAGGAGAAAGCTTGGAGATCCACTCAAGGTCTGAACCTCACTAGTCTGAAGCCAAGCCCTGCCGCTGCTAGAGCTCTCTGCTGAATCCTCTGTCTCTGGACCCACCTGGTTCCCTCCCTCCACCGTTCAGTCTGACTACCATCAGGTACAGATCAGTTCCAAGCTCTGACAAGACTCTCCAGCTTCCTGGCTAACCAAACTGTCCCTCTCTGCAGAGAACCCTGTGATACCAGTCCCGGACCCGTTCCAGCATCAGTCCTGAATAACTTTATTGTGTTTTTGCTTCAATAAACAGTGGAAACTTTTACTCAGCCTCCTTGGTGTTCTGCATGTGGGTTAAATCTATTAGATCCGTCATGACACTGAGCTCGACAGAATATTCCGGCCAATATAAAATAGAAGAAGCTGTTTCAAAGAAACAGCAAGTGGGGATGCTTTTTTCTGCTGAATAAAATTAGAAGAAGAAACTGAATAAAGGGGAAAAAAGAAAACAAAACTGATGAATATATGAAAATGTGAGAAACTTCAAACTGCAGATAACAGTTAATTCATCTGAAGATTTTTTTGGGGGTAGAATCATTTGGCAGAATAATGGCAGAAACAAAATCATCTTAAAAGCAGAACATTTTGGGAAATTTGATGAACCAGAAGAAAAATTCAAAAGCATCTGTTTACCTGGAAGAACTTAAACTGAAAATATTCTTAAAAAGAGTAAATCTAGTTCGCTGTGATGAACTTTGATTAACACATCAACAACTGTGAAAGATACAGAAACATTTTTAGATCACGACAAACAGCAGTTGTTGATGAACAACAGCACCAAAAGAGGATGTGGCCATGCTGACGATGCAAAAAGGAGAAGTTTGAAAGATTTTGAAAATTTAAAGATATAGCGGCACGGCCAAACTATAAATGATATCTAAAGCATTCCTTCACTTTGAGCATGAGAGACGTGTGAAGATGATCTGTGAAGTTTTATGTTTGGAAGAGGCAGCGATGTTCAGCCACTGTCTCCCATCCTGGCCTTAGTCGACTGGTTGATGTTGTGGCGAACAAATGCCTATAATTCTGGTATAATAAGTTGTACAGATGTCAATTTTGCACCGTTTAATTCATTAAATATAGGTGAATAAGCTTTGGGACGGTTTTTCTTCTAAATGTTTTTGAAAAATGTGTAAAAGTTTGTGTTGAAATATGTCTAATAAATCATAAACCATAAGCGATGCAGAAATAATGTTTAGACCAAAGGAATCAGCAGGATTTTATGAACAAAAATGCCTAATTTCATATTTCTACCAAAAACTATTTGACCACAGCAATGATGTAAATATGCGGTTTGTTACGAGGGATTTCAGACTGAGACTTTTTCCCAAAATCAACGTTTTCTTATGCCTGAACAGATCAGCTAATAAGCTAAACCATAAATGGTATAGGAAAAATTCCCTCAATGTGAGAGCTAGAAGGGTCTGGAGATGTTCTATACCAAGTTTCATGTTTGTATATCAAACGGTTGAGAAGTGGCAACGACACGATTTGGGGTGCAGAGGTTGTCGGCAGGCTGAGGGCTTGGTGGAGGCTGAGCTTGGTAGAGCTTGTAGATCAACAGGTTTGAGTTTCCCTTCCAGATTTTTCTGGGAGCAGGCTAGCAGATCTTTGACAGGTTTTGTTCTCCAGGGTTCTTCTGAGATCAGACAGACAGATTTCCAACAGAGAAACTCTTCAGGGAGTTTCTGGTTTCAGACAGGTTCAACCTGGGGAGCAGAGAAGACAAATGGATCAGGTTCAGGTTCAGGTCTTGTAGTCAGGAGACTAGACAGACAGGTTGGCTCAGGGTTTGCTGTACCGTGACTGACTAACACTCTGGCACCGGAGTGTTGCTCTGCCTCTCCTTAAATGCTGGTCTCCTGATGAGCAAACGAGCCGCTGGTGTGAAGTCAGCCCCAGGAGACCTAGAACGCCCTCTGTTGGAGAAAGGTGGACAGAACCCCAGATCCCAACAGTAACACAAACCCTCAGGAAGGGATCCTCAGCGCCCCCTGGTGGGCAAGCCTCAGGATCCCAACAGACATGTCCCTACCAGAATTTTGGACCGACCTACTTGTCCCTACCAACAATTAGATGTGAATAACGTTTATAATTTACAATACAGCTTTGTTGCAGCAGTAGAGGGGATGGAGAATATTGACATACAAAAACATTTTTATTTAGATGTCTTTTATTTAATTTTGGTATAATTCCTTCTCTAACTGGGTCGCTGTGCGAGCTAACGACATGTTTTAGAGTCTCTTTACTCCAGTTAACGATTAATCGATTACTAAATTTGTCGTTATTTCAGTAATCATTTATTCCGATGAATTGTTTCAGATAAAATACATGATATGGGTTAAATAGAGTAACTACAGCCTAGATGACTTGTAGAGTGAAATTAATATTTTAAATGCTCAGTTTCAGTGCTCATGTAAATACAATAAATTTAGTTGGTGTTATTTGAATCTATTATTATGCTTTGTTTCATGATACAGAGAATATTTCAGAAATCTGTACAATTGTATATCTTCAAAAGAAAAAACAGGATAAATCCACATATAACAACCATATTTAGACTATATTTTGTTAAATAGGCACATATTTACTTTCTGTCTTAGTAATTTCAAATGCAAACCATTTCAAAGTGAAAAAAGTCCTAATTCGTCATTCATCAGAGCCGATGATGCTTCAAACATTGATAAACAGCATCTAGAGTGTGTAGTGCTTATAAAATTTGTACAAATGAAGCAAGAAATGCTGCTTTTCTCTTTAGACAAAATACACCCTGATTTTCACGTCAAGCATAAAAAACTAGCGTGCATATTTCAGCAAAGGACCAATGACTGCAGACCAATGGTGTCTCTACCAAAGTTGAAATCAAACCTACGCCCTTGGGTCTGGGTCAAACTGCAGGAATACTGTAGACCCCACACCAATGAGGGTGACATTTCCTGAATCCTGACAAAAATTCCTACGTTTGAGTGAAATTAATTGAGTGAAACATGAGGGAGTGAGAAGAATTTGTTCGGAAAAACCCGGAAGAGCTCAAAAGCTAGAGCATGCAACTCTGACAGTTAAAGAATTCCGCCCATAGACTTCCATTATAAAATTGAAAACCTGAAAAAAATTTGTGTTAAGTTTGAATCACAATTTTATAAAAACCACAAAAGATATCAAAACGCTGAGTGAACTCGGAATAGCTGAAACTTTGAGGAACGATTTAATAGTTGAACGGTGTTTCTAGTTTAGACTACGCTGAAGTAGTTCAAGTTTCGTGGAGTTGGTGAAGTTTTAGCTGAATTTTGCTGAAATCTTAGAATTCTACATGCATTTCAATGGGACAAAAAAAAAAAAAAAACGCTGAATATTGCAAAAACTACAAAAAATATATTTACCAAAAGTTATAGCATAACCCTTCAGAAGAAGCTGAGAGTTTTAATATCAAAATTGTTAAAATCGGTTGAAAATTACGGGACTAGTTTAAGCCCATAAAATAATAAGAGAAAAAACAGTAAGTGGGAAAATTCCAAAGAATTCCAAAGAATTCCCACAGTTCTCCATTTTTCATTTGGATGAAATAATAGCTGCATGAATCATGACAGCAGACAAGATAGAGGAGAGCAGGAGGCGGGGTTACCAATCTACTCGCTCTGGAGAGCAGAGTTCGCTGCTTTTAGATGTTGTCTCCAAAGTCTCCAGTAGCAGAAAAAAGTCTCTAGATTTGGCGCTAGGAGCTTTTTAGAAATCAAAGTGCTAGAGGGGTCTGAAAAGTGGCTAAATATAGCGACTAAAGCGCTAAGTTGGCAACACTGCTCTTTGCATGGTTTGTTTTCAAATGGTTTGCTGCTGTCTGTTTGGACTGTCGCTACCCGATCCGTACCGGTAGCACGATCCGTACCATCAGCTCATTTGCGCCTGCGCGTACAGAATAACTTCCGGGTCGCCAAAAAATTATGTAATTACGGTACTGAAAAAACTTTATTTATATCCTTAAATAATAAAAAAATACTAAACTACATCGTAAAGACAATACTGAAGACTTTTCTGGAAGAAATGGATGCTTTTTAAATTCAATCCATTGTATTGCTTGACATCATTTTTCTGGAATAAAAATCCAAATTTTCGGGAAATGTTCCCTTATCAATGAAAAACTGCAGGTCACGAAAGGTAGCAAATGAATCCATTGTGGGATCAGTACTGCTGGAGTGCATAGTTAAGAACGGAGTAAATTAAATATTTAAACAAATTTAAATATATACGCTGTGTGACGTATATTTGCGCATGCTCAGAGCAGTCAAAGTAACTATCAGAAGGCGATTGAACTTTTTTATGTATTTCTGTTATTTTATTTTTAGAAAATGCAATATTGACAAAAATACAAAGATATACAAAAAGAAACCCATGCCTCTAAAAAATACAAAAGAATAAAAAAGTAAGAAAAAGGAAATATTGCCACCGGAAGTTATTCTGTTTGCGCAGGCGCAAATGAGCTGATGGTACGGATCGTGCTACCGGTACGGATCGGGTAATGACAAGGACCTTTCTGAACATGTGCAGCAAATGGACTGATCCAATATGGTGGACACTGAAGGGGGGGGGCTGAGACACACTTAATATTATCAGCATTCTGATGGCATTTTAGCCAAAGGATTTTTATCAAAAACATAATTAATGTGCACAAATAAGGAATAAATGTATTAAGCATACATGTAAAAGGAATTTTATGGGGCCCCCAGGATCTTAGGGCCCGAGGCAACTGCCTAGTTTTGTCTAATGGTAACTCCCCACTAATCTGTATAATGGGTCTGTTTTATGTGTTGTCTTCTTAATGGGCCCCTTGCCTGTTTTTGCCTTGGGCCCCAAATTTCCTAAATACGCCCCTGATCCAAATTACTCCAACTAGAAAGTTAACTTTATGTTGTTATTAATCCAAACCACATCTGGACAGATGTGGTTTCATTCTAACATTAAAGAGACATAAATGTGACACTTTCACAGTTTTATTATAAAACATTTAAAACAAACATCACAGACTCAAGAATGCATGAGGAATGGAATTTATATTCAACCTTTAAAACAAAATAAAAACAATCGGCAGTAATCCCAGTCAATCCTCTTGACAAGTTCATATTTTATTTATGCACAAGCAGAAAAGCTGCAGCCTGTAATTGTGATTATTGTGATTGTTGTAATGATAAACATTGGTTAAAGTGATGATGGCGAGAATAAAAGGTGGCTCTCGGCTCTTCGTCAAGAAGTCATGGTGTGAAGTACGTCCACTTCGCCTTACTGTGGAGAATACAGAAGATCAGTTATTGATCCAATAGAGCGTTTATGTAGAAAGAAGTTTAACAAATGTTTTCAAAATTCACTCTTTTTAAAAAGAAGTTCTCATTGTCTCCAAATGGACTATGACAGAATATAAGGGTCACACTGATACGTATGTTTTAAATGAAGAAAATAGGGTCATAAAATTATTTAAAAAATAATCACATTGATTAGTTTATGAGAATGAAATCATAACTTGCAGGATTACAGTCGTAAAATGACCAGATTAAAGCCCTAAATGTCATTAAACTAAAACCTTGACATCAGCGGAATAAAGTCCTTACATCAGCAGAATGATAACATTTAAAGGCGTAACATTACGAGATAAGGTTTGAATAATACAAGATTAAAGTATTAATGCCACCAGATTAAAGTTGCAACATAACTAGTGTTAAGTTTTATTATGACCAGAAAATATATTATAATAGCTCATAAAAGACGGAGCTTCTTTTATATAAAGTTTTAGAGAAAGATCTCTTTCACTGATTTAAAAAGCTCAGGGTGAATGTTGAGAAACCTTGGTTTATAACTTTTAAGGCTTTTGTCTGATTAAAGCAAACTTTTTTAAATATAATTAATTAATTTTTGTCTACTTTTAAGGCTAGGCTTAAAACTTTCCTTTTTGATAAAGCTTCTAGTTAGAGTGGCTCAGGTTATCCTGATCTATCTCTATAGTTCTGCTGCTATAGGCTTAGACTGCTGGAGGACATAGGGACCCCTTTTTCATCATTCTGCTTCATTCTATCTCTATTCTCCCACTCTGCAGAATCTGTTAGTTCAATCTCTAACGTTCTGCTCTCTCTGCTTTTTCTCATAGTAGCTTCATCTGGTCTGTTCCTGTTTGGCTGTGACTCCATCCTGGAGAGAAATATCAGCTGTGCTGCTGCCATCAACACCTTTGTTTCTAGATGTTGGAGCTTGGCCTGTTTTCCAGTGTAGTCCTGTTTCTCTGACTGTGACTAACTTCTGTCTCCTTGAACCCCAGTGGGCCTCAGCAGATGGCCGCTCACACTGAGCCTGGTTCTGCTGGAGGTTTCTTCCTGTTCAAAGGGATATGCTTTGGTGTCCGCAGTGGTTAGCCACTCTAATCGGCCACCTCGAGGACTAAGAAGGTTTCTCATGCTTGACCAATTTCGCAAAAAGTGTGCTTAATTATGAGGCTTTATTGCGGGAGTTCTAGTTTGACAGAGATTTGGCTTTAATCATCCTAGACTTACATCCTTGCCAGAGCAGGTGCCACAGCAACAGCCGAATAGTCCATTGACCATCTGGATGCCGCAGAGGATAATCTCCAGGCAAGAAACGGCCAGCAGTGTGCAGAACAACCCCAGATTGAACTGGACCACATGTTTTGGTAGCTCGCACAAATCCCATACATTTTTGTTATCCAGATAACCTCCAGAACTAAAAGGAAGAAAAAGAAGAGCTCCATTTATTACTGAAGAAAAAAATAACAATCACATTAAACATATAGGGCCTGATCTTCAACAACATCAATAATTACGATTTGTTAGCACATGAAAAGCTAATCTTCTAACTGGTTGGGAAACAAACTGCTTGTGTAACATTGGTAATAAAGATGTTTTTAACGTATGTGCATGCATGTGTGAATACTTACCATCAGCAAAGCAGTTTATCTCACCCGAGATTGATCTCTTTTTCAGTTTTTGCGTCTATATTTAGCGTGAGCGCAATTCGAGTGCAAGCTAGCATGGCTGCGTAGGGCTGAATTATGAAGGTTATTTTGTTTCAAAACTATTTGTGCTTTGTAAATATGAATTTGAAGTTGAAGAGAAAGTTACAGTCTTAGTTTTGTACTTGTAGAATTAAAGGAATAGTACACCCAAAACATGATTATCCTTCATTTTCTACTCACCCCCATGCTGAACAACACTCTGGAGTACTTTTTTGATATCTCAAATGCATCTGGAGATCTGGGAGGCTTCTTGCTGTCTGCTGACATTCAAATAATGGAGGTCTATGGCGCCCGAGGCAGAAAGGTCCATAAAAGTCCACAAAAAACGTGTCAATATTCCTCCATACTGCTCGTCCAATGTATTCCAAGTGTCCTGAGTGGGTAGCGTCCAGAATTTACTCGAAACGAAGTCATTTAGAAAGTTTTTAGAGCATAAACAGTAGTGTATAGGATTTCCTAAAAGCGCGTTCACGACGCTACGGAAACCGCGGCAGACCAAACCAGATGAAAGTGCGCATTCAGCTCGGCAAAGAACTCATGCTCTTCCTCAACACTGAAGTCCTCAGACATTTTTCTTTCGTTGTTTCTTTCTTTGCACAGGTAAACAGCACATTTCTTCTTCTACGCTTGCATTATCGGCAGAGCAGACGCTGAATGCGCACTTTCATCTGGTTTGGTCTGCCGCGGTTTCCGTAGACTCGTGAACGCGCTTTCAGGAAATCCTATACACTACTGTTTATGCTCTAAAAACATTCTAAATGACTTCGTTTCGAGTAAATTCTGGACGCTACCCACTCAGGACACTTGGAATACATTGGACGAGCAGTATGGAGGAATATTGACACGTTTTTTGTGGACTTTTATGGACCTTTCTGCCTCGGGCGCCATAGACCTCCATTATTTGAATGTCAGCAGACAGCAAGAAGCCTCCCAGATCTCCAGATGCATTTGAGATATCAAAAAAGTACTCCAGAGTGTTGTTCAGCATGGGGGTGAGTAGAAAATGAAGGCTAATCATGTTTTGGGTGTACTATTCCTTTAAAAAAAATTCACAAGTACAAATTTTTTTTTTACACCTGTTAAAATTTTTAGTACAAGCACACACATTCTGTTCTAGAAGTTGCACATCAAAAACCTTTTTCATTCTCAGTTTCTCTCCAAATGTTCCAGAACTATTTGTGGATTGTAACTTTGGTGTTTTGTAATTGTAGTTTTTTTTTTTTATCTGGCACAATTACAAAAAAAAAAAGTTACACCTCTTCAAATTCTTGAGTACAAGTACACAAATTGTGTAATGAGAATAAAATAATATGTCCAAGGAAAATTACTTACCTGTTTTGGAAAGGTCTTTGCCATTTACTCTCATAAAAGCAGACAGGCCCTTTGGATAGACCCACGGCAGCGACACTCAAACTGTAAATGGCCCCCAGGACTCCGATGGCAGCAAACCCAATGGACAGGAACATCTACACAGAGAACATACGTCAAAGTTAAAAGATGTTTCTTTAGTCCTCAAACTGAAGTCATGGTACACCAGGCAAATGGTGGTGAATTCACGGCCCCTACAGTAGAGTCAGCACGATAATGATGATTGGGTCCTTCAAATGTTTTACCTTTCCACGTTCAGATGTCAGATTACCAGGTGACTACACCTCTACCTGATTAGACTGATCAACTCATTCACATTGCCTACAGATGGTGATCAGAAGGCCTGAATCCACCAGCGTACGGCAGCCTGGCTTCTGTCAGTGAGCCCCAGTTTAGCTGTGGCTACCATGTAGCTCACCAAGCTCTTTGGCCAAGTCTCCCGACTTTAAATAGTGCTATATAAGGCCAGGCATACACTGTACGAGATTTTGCTCGTTTCAGGGGAGACTTCTCAGATTTTTTGGATCGGGACAAGTTTTACCCTTATAGTGCGTCCTGCGTCGTGTAGTATACAGGGGGTAACAGGGGCGATCAGCCTCTAACGACCACTTCCCGATCAGGAATCATGAGGTCGGGAGAAAATCAAACATGTTTGAAATTTAGTCGGCCGTCATGAGGTGTTCTTCAGCAAATCCTGCTTTTCAAGCAGAGCTACGAGCCGAATTAACTGAGCGTCCACACTGCACTGCAAACGAGAGAGTTCTTCTTCTTCTTCCAGATTGACGAGTCCAACAAGCACCATTTCTCGGCCCTGAGTCCAATGTGTGGTTTCTGGACGTGCAGTGTGAGCAGGTAGATCACAGCAGAGCGTCAGGCCATACAGTATAAGAACATACATCGTGAGCTGTGACTTTTAAACCCTGTGGTCACATCCGACAGTTTGAGCTGTAGCTGCGCACAACGATTGAAAATATTGTACAGTGTATACCTGGCTTAAGAACGGGCTATTTGCCATTTCTTTGTTAACGGAAGTGCTTTGGGCACATTATGCTCTTGACAGGATGTGGCACCAAATAAGGCTCCATGGAAGCCAATTTCTTGTTGTTTTCTTTTTAGGGACAGTTCCAAACAAAGATGTGTTGGACTTTGCACTAATAAAGAACAACTTTTTCGACCTGTCAAATCCATCCATCCATTTTCCGTCACACTTATCCCAACTGGAGTGGTAAGGGGGGCTGGTACTTTTCTCCAGCTGTGTCCAGCAAGAGGCGGTGTCCACCTTGGACAGGTCTCCAGTCCATCGCAGAGCAACAAAGAGACTAACAGGACAAACAACCATTCTCACACACTCGCACCCAAGGAGAATTTAGAGAAGCCAATTAACCTAACAGTCATGTTTTTGGACAGTGGGAGGAAGCTGGAGTACCCGGAGTGAACTCATGCATGCTCAGGGAGAACATGCAGACTCCATGCTGAGGAGCCGGGATTCCAACCCGGAATCTGCAAGGCAGCAGTGCCGCCCGCTGCCCCACTGAGCAGCCCACCCATCAAATCAGCTCTCATAAATCAGTCGCATCAAACGTCTCAAAGTGGCTTTCTGAAATCACTCACAGACATTTTGTTTTTTGGTTTTGTAACGGCTAAAAAATGCTGCTTCCTTCCACCATTTCTGTCCGACCCCAAAGAAACAGCGTCTTTGATGTTTGCAGTCTGGGTAAGGAAAGTTTGACATCCCTTAAAGCAGGGGTGGGCAGCTCCAGCTCCTCAGGGCCGGTATCCTGCAATAGTGCCTTTGGTTCAACACACCTGAATCAAGCAGGACTCTGGAGGAACTGAGTGCATCGTGAGGAGGTAACTCAGCCATTTGATTAAAGTGTGTTGTACCAAGGATGGATCTAAAAGTTGCAGAAAACTGGTGCCTAGGAACTGGAATTGCCCACCCCTGCCTTAAAAGATTGTCCCCTGAATCATCCCAGGATGCATTACGCAGGTCCAGTGGGCCAACTACACTATTTGGGCTATTTTAGTGACATAAAGATCAAATTGTCAAATTAATGAACAAAGTTAGATAATTCAGGATAAACATTAACCACCTGGCGACCTTTACTTATTAATATGAAATGTTTACGATATCAATGACTAATCTCAGACTAGAAATGTTGACTTCCTGTTCCCCCCAAATGAGGAAACCTGAAACTTTAATCGGTGCAAAAGGAACACACTCACCCCACAGCGGTTGGCACAGCAGTTTTTTGCACTTGTCAGATGGATGTGAATAGCAGGAATGAGCACCTTGGATACAAGAGACAAAAGAAAAAAGTTGTTGTAATCAGGATGTTTATGTTGGATGTTTCTTTAAGAAGTCTGTAGTAGATGGTGAGAAGTGCTTGATGGTTCAAAGAAATGACAAAAGAAAAACCTCAGTCTAGACTCAAACTAAAGGCTGGTTTATGCACAGAAACCAGGTCGTCTGCATGTGTCGCAGTTAACGGAGATATGCCCCCCCCCTTATGCAGACACTGTGGTGCATCTCTCCAAAATTGTAGGTGACCGCAGACAGAAGGACTCTGATTGGTCAAATCTACTTCAGCTCTACTCTATGCGTATTTCCTGTTTGGTACCTAATGGCAGAAACTCTGGCCAGAACGCCTAGCCCACCTTGGACACTATCCTAGAGACCATGCAGGACGCTAGTTTGTAGCTTTGTGCGACGCTCTGTTAGTTTGTACATGAAGCCAAAACACGCTAGCCTGACTCCGCCAGATGGATTTGCTCCGCATATCCATCTGGAAACCTTCCGTTGAAGTAATTTTGGTAAGGGGCGAAAATACTGGTTAGCTGATTGGCCTATGTTGGTGATAGACCAATTAAACCAATCAGATCAACGAAGCATATGACGTACTAACAGAGCGACGACGAAGAGGAGCCAATTGATAGATCAAACTCTTGCCGAAACCAGTCGGGAGAAGAGCAAAAACATCTTTTCCTCTGATAAAGCCTCCAGAGCAGTGTTTTGCTCTTCTTTCAGTGAAGAAATACTCTGTAATTCCCATAAAACTTGCTCGATAGCCACGCTAACGCTAGTTTCATCGGCTGAAGCCGCCATGTTCTTTAGACTGAACTGTCGCGCTTCTCGTTGCGTCACACCTCAACCCGCCTCAAAGCCAACGCTGATTGGACGTTCGTTTGGTGAACGGCTCCAAATTTTCTTTAACGGAGAGTCTCCAGACTGATCTGCGAGTGAAAGCTCGCGAGATCAGGACGGTCTCACGAGGCTGAAAAACATGCAGTGCCACGGCCAGTCTTTGGGGAACACTCACGGGTGAACTGTACGTCGTCCGGGTTGTAGACGACAAGCTAACTTTGACACACTGCTGCGGGAGTATACACAGCCCTTAACGGCCCACAAGAGTAAAACACGGGGGTTGTAATAAGCGGCTACGGTGTGTTACGCTATCACCATATGTTAGCTTTATCGTGAGCATCCTGCCAACCAGCTTAAGATAGACAGAATAACGGCATTTTTTTTGTGCTGGCAAAGAAATGCAGTAAAAAGCAGAAGGTTTACATTTTTGGTACGCCAATCCTTATTGATGGGAGTTAATGCGGGATGAAGATGAATCTGCTAACACGTGTTCAAGAGTCTACGAAAAAGAGGATGTCAGATTTTTGACTCAAATTAAAGAACTAAATTATGGGAGTCACCTAAAGATATAATTGTTAGCAAACAACTTACTAACCTGATGGCTTTAGGCCTACCTGGCTGAAGACGACATCTTATGTCCTTAAATTAACTAAACTGCTCTGTGCTCATCTCCCCAAAAACTGACTTTTTTCCATTTAACCTTGTGTCGGTGTCAGGCTTCGGTTAAACCCTGCCGGAAACTCCGCAGTGCGAAATAGGTTTGGGTTTTTCACGTTTGGACTCTTTATTAGATCCAGAAAAACGCAGAAGGGATCGCTCTCCAAATTGTTCTTCCTCAAGATTGTCGTCATTCGTTGAAGGGTGCTAGCGTTAGCCAGTAGTCTAGTTGTAAACTGTAAAGTGCCTTTAGATGACATGTGTTGGGAAATAAACTGAATTGCATTGAGTTAAATCGTGCGTGGAACTGTATTGAAGAACTAGAGTTGCTTACGCACCACACCCACTTCTAGTGGAGCTAATGATTTAGTGTTCCCGCTTTTTACCTATTGTTTAAGAGAACGCAAAACGATGGTAAACCAACCATAGCTGGCTGCTAATGTCGCTAACCCTACATCCAGATGAACACGCATACACAAGGCAAAAAAAAAAGGTGTTCGAATGAGCGCTTTTGAATTATTATTATTTTTCTATGAAAATGATTTAACTTAAATTAAAAAACAATGTCAGAAGGTCTCCACCTTAACAAAGTAAATAGCAGGTCTACTCACCAGGATTCCTCCTCCAAGAACACCTCCCATATATTTGACTTCAGGCGTAAGCATGGGAATGTCCTCCCTGTCATTGCTGGCAAATTCAGTTTTAAAGTCGGGAAAGAAGAGGATGATGTTGCAGATGATTGAAATAAGAGCCAGAACATAAAGACAGACAGCGATGACCTTAGAACACGCCCCCGTGCACATGATGCCTGCAGTGGATGGATACGCTACCCTAAAATAAAACTAATCAGCGTCTTTATAGAGATCCCAGCGATGAAATGTTTCTATCGCAGAATGAACTCAATCACACTGAATGGGACCGAGGAAGTTGATGAGATGTTTAAATATTGTTCTTAGGGTGGGGTACTTTAAGGTGTAGCAACAGGGCATCAGTCAATACAAGTTAATTATCATCTGAATTATGACCTGGACTTCAACTTTTTTTTTTTCTGCTTGTTCCGGTGATACAAGTTTCCATTACAAATATGGTTTATTAACTACTATATTCCTCTTGTTTTTCTGTACATAATTAATTTTTTTATTTTAAAATAACTTGATACACTTTGTAGAAGTAAATGAAACAAAACATTTAGAAACTTCTGTTTTAAACCTTTCAAGTGAGATAAAGTTCTTGATTGGGGAATAATGATTTTAATTGTGGGAAGTTTTAGTACCTTCAGCTGACTTTGTTGTTGTTTTTACCTTTTTTTTGTGTTTTTTTTTGTGTCGGTTTGTGCTCTGATCAGGGATGATCTCAGACCGCCTGAGTCAGAGCTATTTTCCACTACCTATCGTCAGAATCACGGGACATTGATAAAAACCAATCTCATGTTCCTATGAGGCGTGCATTTATCTAATCAATTGTTGGACTTTAACCACACATGTAGAACATTATGCAATAGCTAAGAAGTAAGTATAGCTTCAATGTATGAATCAAATTCTGCTTGCATTCTGCTAATTTCAGGCAGAAAAGTGCCAGGATTATGTCCAATTAAGTAAAGGTGACAATTAAGATGAATGAAAGCTGAAAGCTAAAAATGGTGGTTAAGTAGTTGGGCTTTGGACAAAACCCAAATCCTACAGGGTGAAGAAATCAAAGACTAGTTAATTAATTTGACAGAGACGACGGTTGACTTGGTATTAGTCCAGCAAAAAAATCTATTTAATTTTAGAAAGAAGCGGTTGATTTTGTTTCCAAGTTTGAAGACGTTTCTCTTCCCACCCAGGAAGCTTTTTCAATTTAAAATGTCAGAAATAGCGTTTAGTTCCAGGTTCGATTTTAAAATCTAAAGTATTTTTTGAAGTAGAGAACAACAATCGTTCAGTTTGGTTTATAGATAATTTCCTGATTCCCATATTTTCTCAAACCCCTGAACTGATCGTTTGTTATTTTCTTTCTTTTTTCTGTCTTAATGTTGGCAGTGGGCTTTAGGCTGCCCTGCAAGGCTTTAAACCTGGGTTTAACCAGAGACTAAGCCATTCTCAAGCACATATCTAGGAGCTCATTTTGAGCCTGGATCCAGATTTATTGTTGATTCTGTTCATGGTGGAGAATCCTGCTTCACAGCAGCAGGTTGAGCCAAACATCCTCTAAATGTGCAGGGTCACCTTTGAGCACGTCATTTCACTTTTCTTTCACCAGTTCACCGCAGTTCTTCCAGCAGTCCACACTTTCTCTGCTCTCTTTTTCTCATGGTCTTCTCCTTCTTTCCCATCGCCCGGCTTGCCACAGGTTTGCCTGCTGTGTCTAAAAGTAGCAGCAGCAGCAACCCAGACTGACAGCTCATTGGCTCATTTGGATCACGTGCAGCCTGGAGCCGGACGCTCCCCAGGGCTTTACCGTATTAACAGGAGAAGAGGCGCAAGTGAATTTAGACACTGTCGTTGGACAACATGCAGTAATTTATCCGGATACGGACTGCAGCCCACTAATCAATGACCTCTGATTTATCCAGCAGCCCAACAAAGCCTGGTTTTAGTTTAGAAAACATGCAGATAGAAACGGATGAACGGGTCCCCCCCTTTGGAATGGGGGTCGTTTGGCTTCCTTTGTTAGCCTGCAATGCCCCATACCTGTCTATGTCTCTGAAAGGGGGGCATTGAAGGGAATTGTTGGCCTGGTGAATAGGCGAGGTCTTCTGTTGTCCTGTAAAGGGGTTTGAGCTGCGATGATAGCGGGAAGGAATCAACTCTTACAGGAGAAGTCAATATATATATATGTATATTAGGGATGAAACGGTTTATGAAAACTGTCCGAACCGTTCGGTTCGACTGTCTCGGTTCGGTTCGCGTGTGTTTCGTTCGGTTCATGCGCTGCTCCTTTTTCTCATAGGCGAAGCGTTTACACTCCAGAGCAGAAGGTGGCGTTACTGCGATCAAAGCCAACCACCAGTAGTAAACAAGAAGAAGAAGAAGTGAAGCAGCGTAGCCGGGTGTAGCAGAAAAAAATCAGTTGTTGTGGAGAATTGTGTGGGTATGGCGAGTGGGAAAGAACAGGAGTTGGAAGACGCGCCAGCAGCACTTTATAGGTCTGCTGTATGGGACCACTTTGCATTTAGAGTGACCTACGATGACGGCGGAAAGAAAGTGGTGGATAAAAGAGCAACAGTGTGCAAGCATTGTGCAACACGTTTTGTTTATGCTAACAGCAACATGACCAACATGTCAACTTAAAGATTTTCCTAACAATCAACTTATACCGAACTGAGAACTGTGACCACGAAACCATGAACTGAACCGAACTGTAGATTTTGTGAACCGTTCCACCCCTAATATATATATATATATATATATATATATATATATGTATATATATATATATATATATATATATATATATATATATATATATATATATATATATATATATATATATATATATATATATATATATATATATATATATATATGTTTAAGTTGTGTCAATATGCTTTATATTGCAGGCTAAAGTTATTTGCGGTTATGTGATCTTGTGTTTGACAGATGCTGAGGAGACAGCTCCACAGTCAGAGTCACCTGCAAATAAAGATACTGACACTCAGTGGGTAATTTCAGCCACTGATGGATCTCACCTACATATCAGGAGAAAGGACGGATGTATGCCACAGAGAAGAATGGTTTTAGACATCCAATGTTTCCATCCCAAAATCTGAGTCCCCCCGCCCCTCCTTTTTAAGGTTGGTTTTTCTTTCTTAACATAGATGGCTTCCTTCACGCCCCTCTCAAACCACCTGTCTTCTTTGTCCAAAATGTGAACATTTGGAAGGAAGGTTTCAGCTTTCAAAAACCTCCAATGCAGAGAAAAAGAGAGCAGAGAAAGTGTGGACTGCTGGAAGAACTGCGGTGAACTGGTGAAAGAAAAGTGAAATGGCGTGCTCAAAGATGACCCTGCACATTTAGAGGATGTTTGGCTCAACCTGCTGCTGTGAAGCAGGATTCTCCACCATGAACAGAATCAACAATAAATCTGGATCCAGGCTCAAAATGAGCTCCTTGATATGTGCTTGAGAATGGCTTAGTCTCCGGTTAAACCCAGGTTTAAAGCCTTGCAGGGCAGCCTAAAGCCCACTGCCAACATTAAGACTGAAAGAAGAAAGAAAACAACAAACCATCAGTTCAGAGGTTTGACAAAATATGGGAATCAGGAAATTATCTATAAACCAAACTGAACGATTGTTGATCTCTACTTCAAAAAATACTTTAGATTTTAAAATTGAAACATTTAATATATTTTTATTTAAAAATTCATGGATGCATAAACACCTGCATTTTATTTCAGTGCTAAATTCTGTTTAAAGTAACAGATTATAATGAAAAAGTGTCTTTGGACCTTTACTGGTTGATGATTTTCTTTATTAAGATCCCCCTGATTTTTAATTGGTGCCCCTGATCTATACCTTTAAACAGAGGCAGGAGCAGGTGGACCCATGAGAGGAAATGAGCAACCAGGCAGAATCAGACAGGTTAATGAAATGAGTAATTAGTAATTATTGAGTTATTCCAAAGGAGTGGACCCGTTTGTCTGCTTTAGTTTCCAGGTTTTCTAAACAAAAACGGGTCAATTTTTTGTGTCCAGACTATAAAACCCGGAACTCAACGCTATTTCTGACCTTTTGAATTGAAAAATCTTCCTGGATGGAAGAGAATCGTCTTCAAACTTGGAAACAAAGTCCAGTGGATTGATTTTTAACTTTATTTGGAACGACTCTGACCTGGATGACACTCATCACGCTAATGCTGACAGAGACGTCATTTAACTCGTCCAACTGCTGTTTCAAACACCAGGAAACAAATATTTCCACTAATTAAGAGCCGAATAAATTATTAATCCATCAGATCTGGAGTTTGGACCGATAGCGTCTCAGATAAAAGAAGTTAATGATTGTCTTTTTAATCTAGAGGTAAATAAATGTCTGTATTTAGCCCTTTATTATGAAAAATCTGAGCTCATCTAAAAGGCTTAGCTCTCTGATAGAATTAGAATAATAAATCAGAGATCAGCTGCCAGCGTATCAGAAAGGCTGAGCAGCTCCTCCCTTTTCTTTACGGTTCCTCTCCAGTCCGGCCGTTCCTGCAGGTATGAGACACTTTGAACCCGTTTCAGGGTCTCTGCTTTAACACTGCAGCTTCAGGGAAACTAAAACTCTTGTCTTTATTTATCTGCAGTAGAAATCATAAAGAACGCCACACCTGCTGTGGATGTACGACTCATTACACCTCCATGTTAGCTAATATCTGATTTCCAGCTATCTTTATTACACCCAGGGAAGCATTTCCTTCTCCACACAACAGGAAAAAAAATGAGAAAAAGCAGAAATTTAGACGATTCTGTGTTTTCTCTTTGACACCAGATAGCTGATACAGGGGCGGATTTACCATTAAGGCAGGTGCCTACGGCCCCAAGTTCCTGGGGGCCCCATAAAACTATGTTTTCATGCATGGTTAATGCAACTATTCCTTATTTGTGCACATTAATTATATTTTTGATAAAAATCCTTTTTTTAAAGCGTCATCAGAACCAGTGGCGGCTGGTGCTGTTTTCCCCGGGGGGCGCTATAAATTAAAAATAGACGTACACCAAAAAGCAATCAAAGGTATACTAATAACTAAGTTATAACCCCGTATATTTATATGAATGCCAACAACAAAACATTATGAAAAAACGATGTATTAAAAACAAAACATAATTTCATGTCCAGGTTTACTTTCTGTCCATAAATCCTGGTAAATCTGTGTTTTAGTCCAATATTGTGTTATAAAGCTAAAAAAAAATGATGAACCAGTTTAATAATGGAGAATCTATTAGTCAGCTTTAGATTTTTTAATATATAAAACTATTTATTTCCTGAGAATGTGTTTATTTAAAGTCGTAAGGAAATCATATTTAAATGTCAAATCATTCTGGCTTAAACATGTATATAAATGTACTTTTTATTGCCCTGAAAGTTGCCCCAAAATGTAGAAAATTTCTATTTCTAAAAAATTGTTCCTTAAAATCTGTGGGGTTTTTCTTTATTTTATGCAGGCCAGTTCGTACGACGGAGAATTAGGGCCAGGCTAGAGATTTTTTTTTCTTCTATTTCGAGAATAAAGTGGTAAAATTAGGAGAATAAATTTGCATTTCACAACTCTTCCAAGAAGCTCTTTCTTCCCTAAAATGAGGAATGTGGAGCATCATGTGAATTTCTACTTTAGCATCAGGAAATCTTTTAGCAGCAGCATCAAACTGGGCAGGATGTCAAAGTGGACTCTGGTTGCTGATTGGTGGAGCTGGTCTGACGTCATCTGCTGGGCGGAGCTCCAAGCTTTCTTTCTGAAACGGGTTGTGGTTTGATGACTTTATTCTCATTATATTACAACTTTATTCTCTTAATGTTGCGACTTTATTCTCAAAATAGAAGAAAAACAAATCTCTAGTCTGGTCCTAATAGTCCATCGTAAGTTAGTTCTACGTCAGCCTGAACACCTAAATTCAGCCAATCATACACTCACCGGCCACTTTATTAGGTACACCTGTCCAACTGCTCGTTAACACTTAATTTCTAAGCAGCCAATCACATGGCGGCAACTCAGTGCATTTAGGCATGTAGACATGGTCAAGACAATCTCCTGCAGTTCAAAGCGAGCATCAGTATGGGGAAGAAAGGTGATTTGAGTGACTTTGAACGTGGCATGATTGTTGGTGCCAGAAGGGCTGGTCTGAGTATTTCAGAAACTGCTGATCTACTGGGATTTTCACGCACAACCATCTCTAGGGTTTACAGAGAATGGTCCGAAAAAGAAAAAACATCCAGTGAGCGGCAGTTCTGTGGGCGGAAATGCCTTGTTGATGCCAGAGGTCAGAGGAGAATGGCCAGACTGCTTCGAGCTGATAGAAGGGCAACAGTGACTCAAATAACCACCCGTTACAACCAAGGTGGGCAGAAGAGCATCTCTGAACGCACAGTACGTGGAACTTTGAGGCAGATGGGCTACAGCAGCAGAAGACCACACCGGGTGCCACTCCTTTCAGCTAAGAACAGGAAACTGAGGCTACAATTTGCACAAGCTCATGGAAATTGGACAATAGAAGATTGGAAAAACGTTGCCTGGTCTGATGAGTCTTGATTTCTGCTGCGACATTCGGATGGTAGTGTCAGAATTTGGCGTCTACAATATGAAAGCATGGATCCATCCTGCCTTGTATCAACGGTTCAGGCTGGTGGTGGTGGTGTCATGGTGTGGGGAATATTTTCTTGGCACTCTTTGGGCCCCTTGGTACCAATTGAGCATCGTTGCAACGCCACAGCCTACCTGAGTATTGTTGCTGACCATGTCCATCCCTTTATGACCACAATGTACCCAACTTCTGATGGCTACTTTCAGCAGGATAATGCGCCATGTCATAAAGCTGGAATCATCTCAGACTGGTTTCTTGAACATGACAATGAGTTCACTGTACTCAAATGGCCTCCACAGTCACCAGATCTCAATCCAATAGAGCATCTTTGGGATGTGGTGGAACGGGAGATTCGCATCATGGATGTGCAGCCGACAAATCTGCGACAACTGTGTGATGCCATCATGTCAATATGGACCAAACTCCCTGAGGAATGCTTCCAGCACCTTGTTGAATCGATGCCACCAAGAATTGAGGCAGTTCTGAAGGCCAAAGGTGGTCCAACCCGTTACTAGCATGGGGTACCTAATAAAGTGGCCGGTGAGTGTATATCAACGGTCATCTGTCAATCAAATGTTTTCAGTCATAGCATCTTGATTCATGTGTCGCAGCTAATATACGCAACGGTTGAAACCAGAATCCTTTCCTTTCCCATTGAGTTGCGTCCCAGTGTTCACGGGGATGGACGTCTGTGTCTCCGGCAGGCGTAGAGCTAACAGAACTGGCAGGGTTGCGAGGCAAGGGCTCAAACATGTACGGCTGGAAGCCTTCTACACCAAACCAAGCTTCTGCCGCCCTGGCGTCCTCTTCCACAACATCTTCGTCCCCGCTTTCCTCCTCTAAATAAAAAATGGATGACGGAGGAGACTCATCCACGACCTCCGACACTAAACTCTCCTCCTCTTGCATGTTTCCGCTGTCCATAGCGTTCCTTGACAGCGTCGTTTCTAAGTCACCAATTTAGTGCTACTTGGTCCCAATGGAATTTCCCATTGGGAACCTGCTAGCACTAAGATGCTAACTGGTTAGCAACTTAGTGCTACTTGGTCCCAATGGAATTTCCCATTGGGAACCTGCTAGCACTAAGATGCTAACTGGTTAGCAACTTAGTGCTACTTGGTCCCAATGGAATTTCCCATTGGGAACCTGCTAGCACTAAGATGCTAACTGGTTAGCAACTTAGTGCTACTTGGTCCCAATGGAATTTCCCATTGGGAACCTGCTAGCACTAAGATGCTAACTGGTTAGCAACTTAGTGCTACTTGGTCCCAATGGAATTTCCCATTGGGAACCTGCTAGCACTAAGTTGCTAACTGGTTAGCAACATGCTTCCCACAAACCGGCCACAACCAAACTTGCTTGCGAACCTCCCGCCACAACAATCCCGCCCCCTTGATAATCGACCAATCACATTCACTTTATTCACTCGTGTAAAGTCGTGCACCACTCGGGAGAATACGGAAATGCAACGGTTGGAACGGCCGCTTCCCTACGACTTTAAGAGCAACTATGCAAATGATCAAACATCTAGAAAAAATAGGATATATTCTATTATTTTCCACGTGAATCCCAGATTGTTCATTCTTCTGGGCCTTTTCGAAAAAGTGCTTTAAATCAGTCCTAGCTGTCTTTATCAGATCCTGACATTTGAAAACGGGGAGGAAAGAGCCAAAATTCCAGGGTCCCCAAAGCCATTCATTTTGGCGATGCTGATTGGCCAAATATTTATCATTATTTAGCGTCAAATCTAGTGACTTTTTTCTGCTACTGGAGACTTTGGAGACAACATCTAAAAGAAGCGAACTCTGCTCTCCAGAGCGAGTAGATTGGTAACCCCGCCTCCTGCTCTCCTCTATCTTGTCTGCTGTCATGATTCATGCAGCTATTATTTCATCCAAATGAAAAATGGAGAACAGATAAGCAGATCATGGCTTGTCTACAGTGAAAAGAAGGACTGGGTTATTTACTTTGGCCTTTTTGGAAACACAGGAAGGAGCAATCAGCTAAGTGAGCTTAGTGCTTGGAAAAAATCTTTCATTCCTTTAGAGACAGCATGAAAAGTCAGCTGAGTACAAAACATAGAGAGGAAAACAAGAAGAAAAGGGACAAGAAGAGAGGGACACAACCTAGAACAGATAATGGATGTCTATTCTATTAACATTTCTACATCTGGAGAATGGGGCTGTTTGATGTGTTGTCTTCTCAGTTCAGAGGGCCCCCTGCCTGTCTTAGCCTAGGGCCCCATTTTTCCTAAATCCGCCCCTGGCTATACATGCTGCAGATAAGAGAGTTGAGCTTTTTGAACCTGCTTCCTGTTTGGACCAAAGCTGCTCAGCCAGACATGGAATCAAACTTCCTTAATCTGCCCCTGAGCTTATGTAAGTCAGCGGTGGGTTTTATTTTTATTGCCATTGACATTTATTGCCACTGAAGTCATGACTTTCGACTGGTACTGCCACTCTGACATCATTATGATGCATCGCATTGGGAAAAAAAAGCGACTTGAAATTGAAACTCTGTATCTCAAACCTATGATTAGAAGAGTGATCAATGGAAATTAATGGAAATTAATGAGAAGGAAGCAATTGTTGGGAAATAAAAGAATAAAAGAAATAGAAAAAAGTCATTTGATTGCCCCAGTCCAGAGTCCAGTGTTTAATCTTTAGTCATGGGTCACGGATTATGATAAAACATGAAAGGACATCAGTGGAGGGTTGGGAGAATGGATCAAGCTGCCGTGGCAGCCATTAAAAATGTTTCCACTTTCCTTGATTTGATGGGCACCTGGCTGGTCCTTGGCTGTTCCTAGGCTAGTCATTGGCTGGTCCCTGGCTGATCCTTGGATGGCCCTTGGCTAGTCCTTGGCTGATCCTTGGGTGTCCCTTGGCTAGTCCTTGTCTGGTCCTTGGGTGTCCCTTGGCTAGTCCTAGGCTAGTCCCTGGCTGATCCTTGGATGGCCCATGGCTAGTCCTAGGCTAGTCCTTGGCTGATCCTTGGATGGCCCTTGGCTAGTCCTTGGCTGATCCTTGGATGGCCCTTGGCTAGTCCTTGTCTGGTCCTTGGGTGTCCCTTGGCTAGTCCTTGTCTGGTCCTTGGGTGTCCCTTGGCTAGTCATTGTCTGGTCCTTGGATGGCCCTTGGCTAGTCCTTGGCTGATCCTTGGGTGTCCCTTGGCTAGTCCTAGGCTAGTCCTTGGCTGATCCTTGGCTAGTCCTAGGCTAGTCCTTGGCTGATCCTTGGGTGTCCCTTGGCTAGTCCTTGTCTGGTCCTTGGGTGTCCCTTGGCTAGTCCTAGGCTAGTCCTTGGCTGATCCTTAGGTGTCCCTTGGCTAGTCCTAGGCTGATCGTTGGCTAGTCCTAGGCTGATCCTTGGCTAGTCCTAGGCTAGTCCTTGTCTGGTCCTTGGCTGATCCCCTATAATTCCTTTTTAACATCTAATTCAGTAAAGGATGGAGTCAGAGTTAAATATTCTCGCCCAGCAGGAGGCCAGTGGCTGGAAGTTGGAGGGGATTTTGTTGCCATTCGGCTGCTTTAGACAGGGAGGGGCCATTTTGAATGGCTGCTGCTGTAGCTAAATGATAATAATGATCAGAATTAAATTATTTATAACTATGATAACCAACAACCGTCTAGACCCGTCTATACCGCAGCTATTCCAGAAAAACAAAAGAAAAAAAATCAGACGTCTGTAAACGTATAAAAACTCTGACCAATCCCCGACATTCGGCCCAAATGAAAATAAAAAAACAATCAGATGTCCGTCCTCCTCATCAAGCTCGTCAGGTTCGGCTGTTTTTCATAACAGCTCCTCCCAAAACTTATATTTCTAAAAATAACATAATAAAACTTGCATGGTTCCGTCTTTCTGCTGGGAGTCAAAAATATGAACGTCAGAAAATGTAAATAAACTGAATGAAATGAATATTTAAGTTCATTCAGAGTCAGAAGTAGCTCTTTGGTTATGCGGCTAACTGGAAAACCAAAATATACCATGTAATACATTCATGTTAAAGTCTTATGAAATTTAAGATATATTTATCCAATTTAATGCTCCATTAAATTGTCAAAAGTACAATTAAATATTGTACTTTCAATAAAGTGTAACATTTATTTTGTTTATATTCATAAATAAACACAGCAGCGAGGTGTGTGTGGTATTAGCAATTATAATTATTTAAAAAATGAATAAAAGTAGAGGGGGGTAATAGGGGGCAGTTGCCCCGCTGTAGATCCGCCCCTGGTTAGACCCCCCCCCCAGGCTAATTATGCTGATTGAGCCTTTAGGTTTGTTTTTTTACGACTGAATAAAAATGTTCAGACGAGTCCAGACAAGACGAGCAACTTTATTAAAACTCTGAATTTTATTCCTTCACAGAGACGCACAGAGGTTTGTTTGGGGACGGGGCCCAATGTCCCCCCGTTAGACGTGTCCTTTCCAACCCAGCCCTGTGGTCATGGGCTCCTGACGACTCTAAAAGGAAGTCCGTGTCCAGGGATGATGACATCAGCGACGTTCAGGGCCTTCTGCCGGCTGACCTCCTGCGCCGCTGCGTTCAAACTCAGATCCCTCCAGGTGTCGTCATCAGAGCAGCGCTCGAATAAGTCCCCCGCTACGAGCACGGTCCCAGCGGACGTCCCCTTCACCTGGACGCTCACGTCCTGTCCCGTGTGTCCCGGGGTGGGAATTACTGACACCTGTGAGCGAGACAGACGGACCAGTTCAGCCTGGTTTCTGCTAAACCGGAGGTTTACACCTTCCTTATAAAATCACGACAAGTAACTGATGTTTTTTATAGTGTATAAAATATAATAATGTTAAATATATAATGTTTTCAAGCATCAGCAAGTGGGAAAAAGATGAAACTGTCACTTATTTGCTGCGACAGAGGATGTTGATAGGGAGTTGAATTTAATCCATTATTGTAACAAAGAACATGTTCTGTAAAAACAAGATCTGAACTCCAGAAATTAAACTTTTTAATCAAAATAAGTTTTTATAGAGAAACTCTGCTGTATTTCTCTCAAATTTATTTTTATATATTGTCATTTTTTGGTTGAATTTATGTAATTAAAATTCAGGAGCAAAAAGTGTTGAGCTTCCTTAAATAACCCCCGTTGCCGGGTCCTGAGAACCAGTGGGAACCGGTGGGAACCGGTGGGAACCGGTTTCAGCCAGTCCCACAGCATCCGGACTAAAGCAGGTAAAAAACTAGAAGTTATTCTTTGGTTTCTATGTTTTTAAGGCAGATTTCAGGCGTTCAATTTGTGTTACATTTCTGTATGAGAAATTCTACAGGTGAATTTTTCGATTTAAATTATTCAAGAGAATTTCTGAATGAATTTCTGCAGATACATTTCGTAGTCGTATTTGTTGCGTGAATGTTTGTACTTCCGTTTTTTTGTTGTATATTCGCAGCTTGTTTTCCTTTTCAAAAGAATTCTGCTGTTGAATTTTGCTATTTAAATTTTAGCAGGTGATTTTTTAAGGTGAATTTTCAAAGTGAAATTTTTGCAGATACTTTTTTGTAGTCGTATTTTTTGCGGGAATGTTTGTACTTCCATTTTTTTTGTTGTATATTGGCAGCTTTTTTTCTTATCAAAAAAATTCTGCTGTTGAATTTTTCTGTTTAAATTTTAGTAGGCGATTTTTTTACGGTAAATTTTTTCGATTTAAATTATTCAAGAGAATTTCTGAATGAATTTCTGCAGATACATTTTCGTAGTCGTATTTTTTGCGGGAATGTTTGTACTTCCATTTTTTTTGTTGTATATTCGCAGCTTTTTTTCTTATCAAAAAAATTCTGCTGTTGAATTTTTCTGTTTAAATTTTAGTAGGTGATTTTTTTTAAGGTGAATTTTCAAAGTGAATTTTTTGTAGATACTTTTTTGTAGTGTTTGTTTTTTACATGAAGGCAGATTTTTGTAGATTTTTTTGGAGGTGAATGTAGCTGAATATTGGACCCTTTTTTCCTTTTTTTTCTTATTAAAAATGTCTTCAATTGAATTCAGTTGAAATTTAAATCTCTGGTTGACCTTTGGTGACCTGGAGGCTTTAATTAATATAAAAATATGCTGTTTGCTCAAACAATTAACATAATTTTTCTTTGTTTTGAATAATGTTTGGGAATTCTGAAATTCTGAAACCTCCGAAGGTTTGTGAATCAATCCATCGTTATTATTTCGATGTATTTTGTAATTTAAACGATTTGTTTCGGCCCATTAACAGCCGCCTACCGTATAATTTGTAAAATGACAGAAATTTTCACTGGATTAAATTTTCCCGCCAGTCTCTTGCTTCTCTTTTCTTTATTTGACATAAAAGCAGAAAGACGCAGGTTTTCCTCTCGGCTAACAGAGATGTAAATATCGTCATGGCGACTGTTTTTTCTCTCTGAAGTCAGCCGTCTGGATTCGGTCGGCCTCCTTCCTGCCCGTCCCTCATTATATAAGCAGAATCAGGTCTTTAGAAAAGCCATAAATGATAAATCTTTTTATATCGCAGCCATAGTCCTCTGCTCTTATCTGTTTATTTCTGTTTTATATCTTTTACTCTTTTATTATACATCATTTAGGTGATTGAGGAAACAGAAGTTAAGGGCGGTTCTAGACCGAATGTACCGGGGGCCATTTTTTAATTTCTATTCAATTAGTTTTAATTAAAATTCTGTCTTCTAGCTGAATTTTTTTTTTCTTTAAAATGATGATTTGGATTATCGTTAAAATCGAAATAAAAATCCATTAGCAAAGCAAAAAAGCAACAAAAAAAATAGTAGCTATATAAATACCTAAAAGATCAAATAAAGCTTCAAATTCAGGAATTTTGCATATTTTTTTACTTAATTTAAGTTAAAAAAAATTGTTTTCTAGAACTTAAGACAAGCTAAAAAGGGTATTTTTTTATTGTCATTATTTAATATTATTAAAATATTTAGTAAAACTAATTTTTTTAAAGAAAAAAAAATGAAATAGATCCAAAGGACCGATCAGTAACCGTTTCTGTTCCTGCAAAGATCATCAGTAGAATTTCTTTTAGTGTTCTGTCTGCAGTACTGGGGCCATAACGGGGGCACTGGCCCCCGTTATCCCCCGTCTAGAACCGCCCATGAATGGAAGGGATTTTAAAATGTAAAAGTCACTGAAAAAAATAAACCAGCTTTGAATCTCAGGATTAATTTGTAGAATAAATGTGAGAGAACTGAATTTTTTTCTGTGACCTTTTTCACTGACAGGTCGTTCAGTTTGAGTATTTCTGCTTCAGTCGGCGACTTTAGCGAAACAAATGGACGGTTTGTTACGGAATTAATCACCGTTTGGATTTTAAGCTGTGAACAGGGATTATACGGGGTGCCATTGGTACAAATATAATAATAATCGCAGCCATATTTTAGGTTATTTAGGCTGTAATAAGCGATAAAAAAATTACAGTTCATTTTTCAAAGTTATATGATCCATCAGACATTTACGCATTTCATTTTTACAAACTAAACATTTTATCATAGCTTTAAAATATTTAATTTAAAACAGAACATTTGTTTTTTTTAAGCCAATTACTTTTCTTTTAATGTAATATTTATTCAGAAAATGTCAAATATTTAATTTGGAGGTAAACATATAGATTACAAAATAAATACTTGAACCTAACTATTTAGGTTTAAACAAATGATTTTATTGAAAGCGAAATATTTATAAAATTAATATTTAATTTTAAGCTCAATGTTTTGCTTTATGAATAAATACTAATAATTTTTTATATTTAATTTAGATAGAGGAATAAAATCTTTATTAATCATTATTTTTCCTTTGGGAGTAATACAGGATTTTTGAATTCAATTGAAATAATCGAAGGTTAAGTTTGGTTATACATATAAGTATATAAATGATCGGCTGGTAATCTGATCTAAAAATAAACTTCTAAGTTTTTACAGGCTAAATAACCCATAATATTGGTGTGAAGGTTTGGCACAATCAGCACCCCAAAGAAGTCTTCCAGGGTGGATTTACTTTAATTTCAGCGAAAATTTCCAGGAAAATTCAGGCGGTTTAATAAGACGGAGTATGAGGGCCAGGCTAGAGTTTAACTTTAAAAAATTACAAGAATAAATTCATAATTTCACGAGCTGTTGCAGAAAATAGATTTATAGTTCTGATTCTGATCATAATTTAATGCTAAAAGACAATATTTCCTCAGAAGATGCTTGACATTAGAGGTGGTTCTCACAGAATACTGACACCTGCTGGACATTTAAAGACACTACAGGCAGCTGATTGGACAATAAACTGAATGGATCTGATGAGCTAGAACAATTATATCATTGAAGTTATTGGAGGTTATATTCTATTGTTTCATATCTATGTTTAAATTGAAAATATCTTTGATATTTTTAGATGCAGCCAATAAATAATGTAAACATTTATGCTTACAGGAACATTTAGGGGAAAATGTGAATGTAGATGGTTGTGGACTAGGATTTTAAATCATATTTTTAAAACTAAAAGTCAATAAACTAAGAGTCAGTTTGAAATTAACTTTAGATCAGAGAAGTGATTGGTAACTGAGAGGAAAAGGATGAGACAACGAAAAAAAATTAAATAAAATCACTACTTGACATTCCTCATTTTATGGCAGAGAGCTTCTGGTAAGAATTATCATAAAAAACAACTTTATTCTCATAATTTTCAGACTTTATTTTTGAATCAAACCCAGAGTACCTGCTCATCCACAGGGTAGGGCTGTCCCTCTGCCAGCTGATTGGCCAGATAAACGTCTCCCTCACTGACGTCATAGCCCACTATAGTCAGGGCGGAAGGGAAAAGGTTGAGGTTTCCGATGTGGTCCGAGTGTCCGTGGGTCCCCACCACCAGCCTAATGTCCCCCGGGTCCATACCCCGCTGCTTCAGGGTCTGCAGGAGGAAGTCCCGGTCCCAGGGCCCCCCGGTGTCCACCAGGATGTCCTGGGGCCCCCTGATCAGGGTGATGGTCCCGTCGGCTTTGGACGCCCCCCCGGGCTGAGGGACGCAGTATCCGACCTTTAGGACGGACACGGAATAAGGCTGGCCCGGGAAGTCCAGCTGGTTCTGGGACAAACACACCTTCTGGTACCGGTCCGGGTCCGGGTCCATGTCCAGAAGCAGGCTGCTGCCGCCGCCTCTCCTTCTCGGGCTCCTAGTGGAGTCTATCGGCGGTAGGTTGGAGCTTTACCGCCACCTGCTGGTCTGAGTTGGTCATGATTTCAGTTCCGGAGCGGAAAATGTTTTCCCCAACAAATAAAAATACTTTTTACATCTTTGCTCCTTAATTCCTTCATAATAGAATAATAATTTTGTAATTATTTTATCTCCTTTCTTCTCCTAGTTCTTATTTCGCTTTTATTTTTTATTTTAAACCATTCCAAAAAGATTTTGCAATTAAAAATGTCAGAATAGCGTTCAGTTCCGGGCTTTATGCAGTAGCCAAATAAAGCCTTTTTTATGTTTAGAAAATATGTTTATGTTTAGAAAACATGACATAAACATGTTTTTCTAAACATAAACATGTTTTCTAAATATAAACATTGACCTTTTGACTGTTTGAATTGGGAAAAGCTTCCTGGATGGGAAGCAAATGTATGGAAGCCTGTTTCTGCCATGTAAAAAAAAAAAAAAAAATAGCAAATATAAATTAATAATTATGTGATTCAGAATCATAAATATGACTTTTTCAAGTCATGATTATAAATGTAATTCTATATAATATATATAGTTATAATTATTACTTTTAAAAGTCAAAATGATATCAATCCCAACATCTGCTCTACTATCTGAGTGACTTCTCTGCAAACTGATTAGTGACGATGAATGTGAACCAATAATCCTCTCAGGGGTCTTATTTCCTCTACCCTTGTTCTATAAACAGAATTTCTAGCATTCCTCCTGTGTATACTGGTATATTATGACTGGTCCTCTTTCCTGTGATAATATGGAACTGTGGGATAGATACTTCTATCTCCTTAACTAAACCTTTTGATGTTTCTGTGTATGGCTGGATGAAGCTGTAATAACTATTAATATATGCCTGTAATGTATGTTAAAATACCTCTTTTATCCTTGTTTTTCCTGTCTAGTAGTATAAGGTCTACTTTTGCTTCAGGTAGCATCCATGGTGGTATTCTAGTCCCCTCTATCCACACCTGTTCCCTAGCTTCATCTGGTCTGTTCCTGTTTGGCTGTGACTCCATCCTGGAGAGAAATATCAGCTGTGCTGCTGCCATCAACACCTTTGTTTCTAGATGTTGGAGCTTGGCCTGTTTTCTAGTGTAGTCCTGTTTCTCTGACTGTGACTAACTGGATGTGCTCTCTTCATCCTCTGACATGGGAGCTGGCTCGGAGCTCGTCTGCCTGGCTGTGTGTTTCCTGGACGGGGCCGCCTGTGGAGCTTGTTGACAGTTGCCTTTTGTATCTATGCTTCTTTTTCTATGTCTGCTTCTGTCTCCTTGAACCCCAGTGGGCCTCAGCAGATGGCCGCTCACACTGAGCCTGGTTCTGCTGGAGGTTTCTTCCTGTTCAAAGGGAGTTTTTCCTCTCCACTGTCGCTACAAGCATGCTTAGTGTGAGGGATTGCTGAAGAGTCAATGAGTCGATGCAATCAGCTGGTTTTCCTTAGATAGAAAACTTTGAATCAATCTGACTGGATGATCTGGTGAACTGGAAAGTGACCTGAGATGACATGATGTGAATTGGAGCTATAGAAATAGACTGAATAGAATTAAACAGATAAAACAGCCCCATTCTACAGATAGAGAAATATTAATAGAATAGCCATAGGTTTTGTCCCTCTCTTCGCGTCCCTTTTCTTGTTGTTCTCGTCTCTATGCTTTGTACACAAAGCTGACCTCTGCCCTCCAGCCTGGACGCACAGAGAGGTTTTATCTAATATAGAGCAGAAAGTTCTTTACCAACAGCTGCACAAAAGCAATAAACCAAAGACACCTTCAGAACCGGCCGGTCTGGATCTAGACAGAGAAACTTCAGGAAGATGGACCCAGTGGAGGACTTTATACGAGCCTCCAATCAAAAACCAACCTGCTGATTTTACACGTTGCCATCGCCACAAACTGGTTTTTATCTGTTATTAATGGGGGGGGTTTAAACCAGTTCACTTTCTGAGGTCCGTCTGAAAATATGTTCCATATTTTTATGGAAAGGACAAGACTAAAGACCATTTTTAGCCTTTTAAATTGCGTTTTTAGTCTTTTTGGGGACGGTTTTTACAAACACTCTTTCTATAGGAGGAGTTTAAAATGGGAAAAATAAGCCAAAGGCCTGACTTTTAAATGTTTTAATCAGTGAAGCAAAGATGGCCGTTTATTGTCTTGCAGAGACAGACTGCAGGAAGGAGCTCAGCTATGGAGGTTAAAGCCAGAATAAGGCTGGAGTTTAACTTCCACACAGAACATGGAGGATTTATTCAGCTGTGAGGTTTTAATAACATTTTATGTTCTGGGTCAGATGATGGACAACTACAAGCTCTTCATTTAATGATTTTTTAGCTGACACTTGTTTTTAACTGACTGTTTTACATCAATAATTGATTCTAAGGTCTGAATGGTGCAAAAGTCTTTAAAAGTTAAAAAAAAAGTCAAGAATATTGGCGAAATGAGAAGAATTATAGTTTAATTTAAAGAATGTGTAATAAAAAGAGTCAGTAATTGAAGTTATTCCAACTCAAACTAAGAATCACAGTAAATCTACACACCAGCAGGTGGCAGTAGTGCGCACCTTTCGTTTTTATGCTAACTGAACCAAAAATAAGACGAAGAAGAAAAGGGAAACGCAACGTCACTGAACATGGCGGACACGTCAGATTATCCCAGAGGTTCTTCCTTCATGGATCCATTAAAAGGGATTTTAGTGGCTTATTTTATGCCAGAATTGTGCTACGATAAGTTCTTCCTGGATCTGGACTTCCTGGACGGTGAGTGGGTCCGTCCGGGTTTTCATTCCCCCTGAACACAGAGAAATGTTCAGGTTCCGGTTTATTGGACCTCCGTGTTGGTCCAGACTGGTTCCCCTTTTATCTGGATCTCAGAAGGTCGACATGTCGAAAGAAAAGAGAGAAAAAAATAACGATTATAATTAAATTAAAAGGAATAAATACAAAATTTAGACTTCGGGGTTAAAAGGATGCGTTCAATTGCTTTTAATAGCTGTTGGATTTTCAAGTGAATTTTACTGTGATGCAGTAGAGCTGCAGGTTCAGTTTGGTTTCCATGTAGTTTTGCTTTTATAGGAACTTTTTCTCATTAGGAGCTGAATGAAATAAATAAGACTTTATTCTCCAAATAAAGTAGATTTTTTTCTCTTTTTCCTACTTTAATTGCATTCAGTGGTTAAATAAATGACAGAAGGCTTCAGTCTGTTGCTCTCTAACAGTACATGGATGATCGATACACATTCCTTCCATCCATCCATCTTCTTCCTCTAATCCAGGGTGGGGTTGTAGGGGTAGCAGCGTCACTATGGAAGCCCAGACGTAGGAATCCCAAGGTGCTCCCAGGCCAGCAGAGAAACATAGTCCCTCCAGCGTGTCCTGGGTCTCCCTCTGGTGGGACGTGCCTGGAACACCTCACCAGGGAGACGTCCAGGAGGCATCCTAACCAGATGCCCGAGCCACCTCAACTGGCTCCTCTCAATGTGGAGGAGCAGCGGCTCTACTCTGAGTCCTCCCTGGATGACTGAGCTCCTCCCCCTTTCTCTAAGGGAGAGCCCAGCCACCCTACGGAGGAAACTCATTTCAGCCGCTTGGATCCGGGATCTCGTTCTGTCAGTCATGACCATAGATGAGGGTAGGAACGTAGATCGACCGGTAAATCCAGAGCTTTGCTTTTTGGCTCAGCTCTCTCTTCACCATAACAGACCTTGATTTTAGTAATTAGGCAACATTTTTCTAGAATTACCGTAAATCCTCTAATATAGGACGGGGCCTTTATTTCACTCAGGTGCATCTTGGTCCAGGCCATTATTGGAAAAAGGCCAGAATTAGAAGCAGGTCTCTATTTCGCTTTGAGCCAAACAGACTGAATGTTTTGTCTCTTTGAACCTATAAAAAGTAGGTTTCTTTATTGTAAAAGTACAGTTACCATGACGATATAAAGAACAGGGATGCGCGATATTGGGATTTTGGCTGATATCCGATATGCCGATATTTTAAACTCATGTAGCCGATAACCGATATCGATACCGATGTTAAAGCTGGACAAAAATAAGTAGTCATTGAAAATAGCAGTTTTGTTATCCATTTCTGACACTTTGAAAAATAATAAACTCAAATATATTTTCATATGCTGATATCAAATAGATTTTTAAAAACGCGGTATCGATCTATTTTACTTTCAAAATCTGGTGAAATTTCATCGTTCTGTTACAAACTCTCGTAATATTTTGCAAATTCTTGTGAGATTTCGTTAGTAAAATAGATCGATACCGCGTCAATATATCGACATATAAAAATATGGCAACATTTGGTGAATTTTCGGGGGATTTCGTAGCATAACGATGACATACAGCAATATTTCATTAGTAAAAGAGATTGATATGGTGTTTTTAAATGGCAATATATCAGCATATGAAGATATTGGGATATTTTAATGGATCAATATTTTTTCCCTCGTCTTTAGAAGTTTTTAAGTCTGTAAAAAAGAAGTTTTTGAGGAAGAAGAAGAAGTATTTATTTTTTTTTTTTAGACTTTAGAAACTCAGAAGCTGATCAAATATCGGGTTAAATATCGGTGGGGTGGCCGATGTCCGATATTCAGTTTTAAGGCCGATACCGATAGGGGGCCGATTATATCGTGCATCCCTAATAAAGAACTTTATCATCATGTGCTGGTAATTCCGACGTCTTCCAGAAACGGTGATAATTCTTCATAACAAAAGGCTTTATACGAGTCCGGCCGTTGTTAGAGTCCCGGCCGCTAATGGAACACAGGCCAATATTAGAGCATTTACGGTAGCCAAAGTTCTAATTGAAATGTTGAATAAAATCTCCCAGAAGGCAGATCTATGTTCTGATTGGTTTAATAAAAGGTTCATTTTGAAGGCATCGGTTCCACCAATCATTACGCTGCTGGGAGGCCGATCATTAGTGAATGCTCCATTAGCCCCGATGCGTGGGCGTGTGCGTGGAGCCCGTAGAGCTAAACGCTGCATCGGCGCACTTCAAAACATCATGTGACCGATCCAGGAGTGACCGACTCATAAAACTGTGTTTAAAAACATATCCGTCAACAGATAGGCTACATATCTGATTAAACAAAAACAAAAAATCGCATCTTTTATCATTTCAGTGTCCATATAATTATGAACATTTTCCACATTTTTAAAAATAGGCCTGTAAAAGTTTATAACAAGAGGCTTCAGGTTTATTTACTCAGATAGGTGAACAAACACAGATTTCTGGCAGTAATTTCCCCCCGTAGGTCCGCTGAACTCTGCTTCAGAGAATCTTTACGGTTCCAAAAGGAAAAACTTTTGGTCTGTTTTAAAGTTTGAGGAATAAAAAGAGAGATTTATTTATTTTTTTTAACGGGAATATCTCTTTATTTTTCCTTGAAGATTTCAGGAGTTTCTTTTTTTTCTGGGTTCATGCAGCGCCACCTGCTGCCGGCGGCGAGTTACTGTCTGCTTTCCATTTAGACAGCTTTTATTGTAATTTTACAAAGAGTGTATACGAAATAAAATTTAATTTCTTACAGCTTTCCAGACAGTAAATGAACATTTGTCTGTAAATTCCTAAGTACCTTTTCCCCTTTTTAATCCACTTGATGATTAAAAACAAAACAAAAAAAGCAAACGGGATCCTTTCTGATAAGTTCAACCTTTTACTTCCAAAATAAAAAAATAAAAATACAAGTATTACATTTCCATAAAAAATGAAATAATAAAAGAAGATTAGGAGAAAAATAAATGGGGTCCAGAAAAAAACTGTGCGGCTCCAATTAGCCGACTGACTGAAGCAGAACCTAAACATCCAGAAACAAACCTGCACATTTACAAAAGAACATTGAATGTCCGAACACATGAAAACCTTCTACTTTTGGACATTTACTGTGACTTATGACCTTAACTTAAACTGAATTTAGGCTCCTATAATTTCCATTCCATAAATTGCAGCAGTGATCAAATGTAAACAGTGTGGGAGAAAAAAAAAAAAAAACGCATTGATGTGGAAGTTCATCTTAGTGATGGATGCATTAGCACCGATGTGTGGGTGCATGCATGGAGCCCATAGAGCTAAACGCTGCATCGGTGCGTCTGTCGTCTCCAGAAAGTCATGTGACCGTTAGAGGAGCTCTTTCTAACTGACCGACTCAATAAACTGTGTTTAAAAACTTATCTTTAAACATAAAAAAAAAGTCTCATCTTTTCCGGTTTATCATTAAAATGATCCAGAATCTCTTTTATCGCTCAACTTATCTGATTTAAAGTTCATTTCAAATTGACTCTTAGTTTATTTACTGTTTTTACTTTACTTATTGCGATTTAAAATCCTAGTCCAGCAGCATCCTCGTTCACATTTTCCCCTAAATTTCCATGTATTGATAAATGTTTAAATTGTTTATTGGCAGCATCTAAAAATATCAAAGATGTTTTCAATTTAAACATAGATATGAAATAATAGAATATAACCCCCAATAACTTCAACGATATCATTGTTCTAGGTCATCAGATCCATTCAGTTTATTGTCCAATCAGCTGCCTGTAGTGTCTTTAAATGTCCAGCAGGTGTCAGTGTAGAGACAGTATCACGATGCCTCATTAAACCATCACCAGTTCAGAGCATTAATATCTATGGTGCTATTTTTTGGTTTGTTGTTATCAATGTGATGCAGAGTCTGTGAAATGATTTAGAAAAATAAAGTAAAAATAAATCTCTTTTTATTCCTCAAACTTTAAAGCAAACCAAAAGTTTTTACTTTTTGAACCGTAAAGATTCCCTGAAGCAGAGTTCAGGGAATCTATGGGGAGAAATTACTGCCAGAAATCTGTGTTTGACTCAAAAAAGGTGGAAAATTTCTGTTTGCCTCTTGTTATAAACTCTTACATGGATGACTTACGGATAAAGATTTTCTAAGAGCCTGTTTTTAAAAATGTGGATTAATTTGAATTGTTAAAATTAAGTTATTTTTTTAAATCTTTGGTTTGTCGTAAATAATTGATCCGCTACATTAAAATATGAATTCTATTGTGACTGTAATTTATGATTAAATCAATCAAATTAAAATATGTTTTAAGGGAAAAATCCGTTCAGCGACGAATAATCAATTGATCATTATTTATACCTAAAACTAAAACCAATTCGGTGATTTATTAAATTTAGTGTTAATTAGTAAAAAAATTATAATTTTTCTTGTGATCACTGAGTCTGGGAGCGGCCATTTTTTACCCAAATATAGTAGCCCCTCCCTCCTGCCATCTTCCGGCAGTGACGTCACGGTGCGGTAAGCCTAGCGCCAAAAACCCGTAATATGTAGCCAACATTTGGAAGAAGAATGTTTTCAAGATGACATGGATAATAGCGCGTTGTGACAAACACCAGATACAGCACTGGGACTTGATCAACAGCCGATACCGCACCGTGACGTCACTAACCAGTAGGTGGCAGTAGTGTTCTTTGACAAACATGGATGCCTCCAGTAAAGCACATTCACATGAAAATTACTCTGAATTAAAAACACTGATCATTTATTGAACAGGATGGAATCATTTCAGATTTAAAGAACTTTCAGAAGTTTGGATTCTGAATATAACCGAACTTTTCCTTTAAAGATTGTTAAAATCTCCTAGAATGTGGAAATCTTCTGTCAGTGCTGGAACTCACCAGCAGGGGGCGATGTTGACTCATACCTGGGGCGGCAGGAATCCTGTCTGGTTGAAGATTTTAGGATGTGATTAAAGCTGAATAACAAACTGATCCATTTTAACATCTGCTGTTTTTGTTCCAGTGCCATGTGTGAAGATGGTAGTGAGCAAAGCTCTGGGAATCGGCATCATCCTGGGATCAGTTCTGGGTAAAACCTCCATCTTCCATCTTTATTGCTTCTCAGTCAATTCTAGGTGCCATTTTATAGGCTGATGATAGAACTCTGGGTCCCCCCCCCCGTAAATGTGGGGGTCCAGGGGTTTCATTGGTTGGTCCAAAGAAAGAACAAATGTCGATCGATCCTTCCTTCCTTCCTTCATCCTGTCTTCCTTCCTTCCTTCCTTCATCCTGTCTTCCTTCCTTCCTTCATCCTGTCTTCCTTCCTTCCTTCCTTCATCCTGTCTTCCTTCCTTCCTTCATCCTGTCTTCCTTCCTTACTTCCTTCATCCTGTCTTCCTTCCTTACTTCCTTCATCCTGTCTTCCTTCCTTCCTTCATCCTGTCTTCCTTCCTTCCTTCCTTCATCCTGTCTTCCTTCCTTACTTCCTTCATCCTGTCTTCCTTCCTTACTTCCTTCATCCTGTCTTCCTTCCTTACTTCCTTCATCCTGTCTTCCTTCCTTACCTCCTTCATCCTGTCTTCCTTCCTTACTTCCTTCATCCTGTCTTCCTTCCTTCCTTCCTTCATCCTGTCTTCTTTCCTTCCTTCCTTCCTTCCTTCCTTCCTTCCTTCCTTCCTTCCTTCCTTCCTTCCTTCCTTCCTTCCTTCCTCCTCCCTCCCTCCCTCCCTCCCTCCCTCCCTCCCTCCCTCCCTCCCTCCCTCCCTCCCTTCCCTCCCTCCCTCCCTTCCTTCCTTCCTCCCTTCCTTCCTTCCTTACTTCCTTCATCCTGTCTTCCTTCCTTCCTTCATCCTGTCTTCCTTCCTTACTTCCTTCATCCTGTCTTCCTTCCTTACTTCCTTCATCCTGTCTTCCTTCCTTACTTCCTTCATCCTGTCTTCCTTCCTTACTTCCTTCATCCTGTCTTCCTTCCTTACTTCCTTCATCCTGTCTTCCTTCCTTACTTCCTTCATCCTGTCTTCCTTCCTTCCTTCCTTCATCCTGTCTTCCTTCCTTACTTCCTTCATCCTGTCTTCCTTCCTTACTTCCTTCATCCTGTCTTCCTTCCTTCCTTCATCCTGTCTTCCTTCCTTCCTTCATCCTGTCTTCCTTCCTTCATCCTGTCTTCCTTCCTTCCTTCCTTCATCCTGTCTTCCTTCCTTCCTTCATCCTGTCTTCCTTCCTTACTTCCTTCATCCTGTCTTCCTTCCTTACTTCCTTCATCCTGTCTTCCTTCCTTCCTTCATCCTGTCTTCCTTCCTTCCTTCATCCTGTCTTCCTTCCTTACTTCCTTCATCCTGTCTTCCTTCCTTACTTCCTTCATCCTGTCTTCCTTCCTTACTTCCTTCATCCTGTCTTCCTTCCTTCCTTCCTTCATCCTGTCTTCCTTCCTTACTTCCTTCATCCTGTCTTCCTTCCTTACTTCCTTCATCCTGTCTTCCTTCCTTCCTTCCTTCATCCTGTCTTCCTTCCTTCCTTCCTTCATCCTGTCTTCCTTCCTTCCTTCCTTCATCCTGTCTTCCTTCCTTCCTTCCTTCATCCTGTCTTCCTTCCTTACTTCCTTCATCCTGTCTTCCTTCCTTACTTCCTTCATCCTGTCTTCCTTCCTTACTTCCTTCATCCTGTCTTCCTTCCTTACTTCCTTCATCCTGTCTTCCTTCCTTACCTCCTTCATCCTGTCTTCCTTCCTTACTTCCTTCATCCTGTCTTCCTTCCTTCCTTCATCCTGTCTTCCTTCCTTCCTTCCTTCCTTCCTTCCTTCCTTCCTTCCTTCCTTCCTTCCTTCCTTCCTTCCTTCCTTCCTCCCTCCCTCCCTCCCTCCCTCCCTCCCTCCCTCCCTCCCTCCCTCCCTTCCTTCCTTCCTTCCTTCATCCTGTCTTCCTTCCTTCCTTCATCCTGTCTTCCTTCCTTCCTTCCTTCATCCTGTCTTCCTTCCTTCCTTCATCCTGTCTTCCTTCCTTACTTCCTTCATCCTGTCTTCCTTCCTTACTTCCTTCATCCTGTCTTCCTTCCTTCCTTCCTTCATCCTGTCTTCCTTCCTTCCTTCCTTCATCCTGTCTTCCTTCCTTCCTTCCTTCATCCTGTCTTCCTTCCTTCCTTCATCCTGTCTTCCTTCCTTACTTCCTTCATCCTGTCTTCCTTCCTTACTTCCTTCATCCTGTCTTCCTTCCTTCCTTCATCCTGTCTTCCTTCCTTACTTCCTTCATCCTGTCTTCCTTCCTTACTTCCTTCATCCTGTCTTCCTTCCTTCCTTCCTTCCTTCATCCTGTCTTCCTTCCTTACTTCCTTCATCCTGTCTTCCTTCCTTACTTCCTTCATCCTGTCTTCCTTCCTTCCTTCCTTCATCCTGTCTTCCTTCCTTCCTTCCTTCCTTCCTTCCTTCCTTCCTTCCTTCCTTCCTTCCTTCCTTCCTCCCTCCCTCCCTCCCTCCCTCCCTCCCTCCCTCCCTCCCTCCCTTCCTTCCTTCCTTCCTTCCTTCCTTCCTCCCTCCCTCCCTCCCTCCCTCCCTCCCTCCCTCCCTCCCTCCCTCCCTCCCTCCCTCCCTCCCTCCCTCCCTCCCTCCCTTCCTTAGATAATAATGGATCAAACTTCTCTCCGTAGATTAGCCGTGATCTTTAGCTCCGTCTTTGTCCAGAGGACCTGAATCTAACAGGATCCATTCAGGTCTGATCTTCATGTCCGAGTTCCTCCAGGTCTCGTCTTCTCTGACGTTTCTGCTTCGGTTCCTTCTGGCAGTGAAACTACCTCAGATCTTGAAGCTGATGGGAGCCCGCAGCGCTGAGGGGCTGAGCTTCAACGCCGTGCTGCTGGAGCTGCTGGCCATCACAGGAACCATGGTCTACAGCGTGACGCACAAGTTCCCCTTCAGGTTTGGACGCTGCCGCCTCTGTTAGCTTCCAGCGCTATCGTAGCCCAGCTAACGCTCTGAATGTTGCCGCAGCGCCTGGGGAGAAGCTCTGTTCCTCATGCTGCAGACCGTCGCCATCGGATTCCTCATCCAGCACTACGGGAAGAGGACCGGCATAGGTGGGACGGCGCCCCCCGCTGGCCGCAGCTCGCCCTGTTAGGACTCGCTGAAGACCAGATGCTCCTCTCTTCCAGGTCTCCTCTTCCTGGCGGTTTACGCGGGCCTCCTGCTGCTCCTCCTGTCTCCGGTCACTCCCATGTCGGTGGTCACCACCATGCAGGCGTCCAACATGCCAGCCATCATCATCGGCAGGGTAAGCCCGCCCCCCAGGGGGAACAAACCGAGGGGGGGGGGGACCTCATGGCTGCAGCTCCTGATTTCCTCTGGTTTCTGCAGCTCATCCAGGCTGTAACCAACTTCCGCAACGGACACACGGGCCAACTGTCGGCCATCTCCGTCTTCCTGCTGTTCGCCGGATCCCTGGCGCGGATCTTCACCTCCCTGCAGGTACAAAGGATGGAGTCACAGCCAAACAGGAACAGACCAGATGAAGCTACTATGAGAAAAAGCAGAGAGAGCAGAACGTTAGAGATTGAACTAACAGATTCTGCAGAGTGGGAGAATAGAGATAGAATGAAGCAGAATGATGAAAAAGGGGTCCCTATGTCCTCCAGCAGTCTAAGCCTATAGCAGCATATCTATAGAGATAGATCAGGATAACCTGAGCCACTCTAACTAGAAGCTTTATCAAAAAGGAATTTATTTAATTTAGCATCCATGCTCTTTTTCTACGTGGCAAAAATATATATGTGAGTTTAATATCTGAGCCGATAATCAGCTACGGCAAGAAAGGAGGGACAAATCAATTCTGTCTTTAATAAACTGATTATGTTGTTTGCTTCGCGTTTTTTCTCTGCTGATAGGAAACGGGCGACTCGCTGATGGCGCTGACCTACGTCATTTCCTCCACCTGTAACGGCATCATCGCCCTGCAGGTGCTCTACTACTGGAACAGCAGCCCTGAACACAAGAAGAAGAAGAAGAAGAAAGAATAAACGCTAAGGACTCCCTGGGAATGCACCTGGGAGATTCTTTTCTATGTTTTCGTCTCATTTTAGACGATTTCTCCTCCTCTTCAGGCCCTCGATGCAGGAAGATGGGAATTTTCCAGAACGGCTGAGCTGTTGCTGTTGCTGTGTGGGTGGGTGGGTGGGGGGCGTGGGTGTCGTCACATTCCAGGAAATGTTCCTAATCATGACATGTTCAGATGATCTGAATGAATAAAGGTTTTGAGCTCTGATCTCGTGTTAAAAACTCAGATTTTTGTTTCATTTTTAAATTCGTTTTTTTGTTCTTCTGAACTCAGGATACAGTAAAAAACCATAATTTGAACAAAAATCACATTTCAAAGGTCTGAAGAGGAATGAATTAAATTCAGAATTCAAACTTCTGAAAGTTCTTTAAATCTGAAATGATTCCATCCTGTTCAATAAATGATCAGTGTTTTTAATTCAGAGTAATTTTCATTTACTGGAGGCATCCATGTTTGTCAAAGAACACTACTGCCACCTACTGGTTAGTGACGTCACTGCCGGAAGATGTCAGGAGGGAGGGGCTCCTATATTTGGGAAAATGATCCATTTACAGGTGCTGGTCATAAAATTAGAATATCATGAAAAAGTAGATTGATTTCAGTAATTCCATTTAAAAAGTGAAACTTGTATATTATATTCATACATTACATACAAACTCATATATTTCAGATGTTTATTTTGTTTAATTTTGATGATTACAAATGACAACAAATGAAAATCTCAAATTCATCATATCAGAAAATTAGAATATTGTGAAAAGGTTCAAAATTGATGGCCCCTGGTGCCACACTCTAATCAGCTAATTAACTCAAACCACCTGCAAAAGCCTTTAAATGGTCTTTCAGTCTAGTTCTATAGGCTACACAATCATGGGGAAGACTGCTGACTTGACAGTTGTCCAAAAGACGACCATCGACACCTTGCACAAGGAGGGCAAGACACAAAAGGTCATCGCTAAAGAGGCTGGCTGTTCACAGAGCTCAGTGTCCAAGCACATTAATAGAGAGGCGAAGGGAAGGAAAAGATGTGGTCGAAAAAAGTGTACAAGCAAGAGAGATAACCGCACCCTGGAGAGGATTGTGAAACAAAACCCATTCAAAAATGTGGGGGAGATTCACAAAGAGTGGACTGCAGCTGGAGTGAGTGCTTCAAGAACCACCACACACAGACGTATGAAAGACATGGGTTTCTGCTGTCGCATTCCTTGTGTCAAGCCACTCTTGAACCACAGACAGCGTCAGAAGCGTCTTGCCTGGGCTAAAGAGAAACAGGACTGGACTGCTGGTGAGTGGTCCAAAGTCATGTTCTCTGATGAAAGTAAATTTTGCATTTCCTTTGGAAATCAAGGTCCCAGAGTCTGGAGGAAAAGAAGAGAGGCACTTCATCCACGTTGCTTGAAGTCCAGTGTAAAGTTTCCACAGTCAGTGATGGTTTGGGGTGCCATGTCATCTGCTGGTGTTGGTCCATTGTGTTTTCTGAGGTCCAGGGTCAACGCAGCCACATACCAGGAAGTTTTAGAGCACTTCATGCTTCCTGCAGCTGACCAACTTTTTGGAGATGCAGATTTCATTTTCCAACAGGACTTGGCACCTGCACACAGTGCCAAAGCTACCAGTACCTGGTTGAAGGACCATGGTATCCCTGTTCTTAATTGGCCAGCAAACTCTCCTGACCTTAACCCCATAGAAAATCTATGGGGTATTGTGAAGAAGAAGATGCAATACACCAGACCCAACAATTCAGAAGAGCTAAAAGCCACTATTAGAGCAACCTGGGCTATCATAACACCTGAGCAGTGCCACAGACTGATCGACTCCATGCCACGCCGCATTGCTGCAGTAATACAGGCCAAAGGAGGCCCAACTAAATACTGAGTGCTGTACATGCTCATACTTTTCATGTTCATACTTTTCAGTTGGCCAACATTTCTATAAATCCTTTGTTTTTATTGGTCTTCAGTAATATTCTAATTTTCTGATATGATGAATTTGAGATTTTCATTTGTTGTCATTTGTAATCATCAAAATTAAACAAAATAAACATCTGAAATATGTGAGTTTGTATGTAATGTATGAATATAATATACAAGTTTCACTTTTTAAATGGAATTACTGAAATCAATCTACTTTTTCATGATATTCTAATTTTATGACCAGCACCTGTATAATTCCTTGCTGACCAGATTTTTCCTTTAATCTACATATATATGGAGTGAAATAAGATCCATTATTTGTTCTTAAAAATGTTAAGTCAAAGAAAATGTAATCCATAAATGAAACTTTGAAAAGACTTGGTATTCAAAAAAGTTTTTAGAGGAGATTAAATTTTTTTCACTTTTTAAAATGTTATTCTATTTTTTTTTTTTTTTTTTTTTTCAGATTTTTTTTTCACTGGCTTCATTCTTTAAAATTACAAATTTCAATTTTTTCACTTGATGGCCCCCCAAAAAATATTTTTTTAGTATTGTTTCTGAAGGACTGGAGAGGACATGTCCCCACCAATAATTTCCGCTGATTTCCTCCAGCCAGCAGTAACTGGGTGCAGCTCTCTGTGTTCAGATTGTTTCAGTCCGTGTTTTTTTTCCTCGCTCTCCAGTTCCTCCTCTGGGTGAAATATCCTGGGATCTGCTGCTTTGGGACAGAATATTATTTGGGGTCGTAATTCAGTTTTATGTCAGAGAAGAAGAACAAATGAAATTAAAACTTCACAGAAAACCTTAGTTAAACTGATTTTACTGCACAAACCTTTGATTTTGGTTTTACTTTTTTCTCAAGTTTCATGATTAAAAAGTGAAAAATTTACTTTCATTCCTGTAGAAATCTAGCTTTTAATTAAACCATTCCTTGAATGGATTTACCTTCAATAAGACGACTCTATATCGTTTATATCTAGATGCTCTATACGTTGCAATATTACAGATAAATGAGCCTAATTAAAAACTATGAGGAATTTCTAATAATTATCAGAAATGTGTTTTTTTTATCATCATTATTGAGGCGTTTCTTGGCAGCCATCCTCTTTGAAAAACTCTGTGTTTCAAGACACTTTTTCTCCAACCTGCTTTTTAAAATAATAACTTCCTTCTTCCTTTTACATGAATTATTTCCTGATATTTAGAATTCAAAGAGTTTCCTGCTTGTTTGTTTGTTTTTTTGTTTCCGGATGTCTGATTTACAGCATGTCTAATAAACTGGAACTGTATTCTGTTCCATTGAAGCTAAATTTAACAAAAGGACATCAGTGTTCAGCAGTCTATGGAGGACCAGAAGAGCCACAGCAAAGAAGGAAAAAAAATTTATTTTACGTTTAAATCTAAGATAACTTTAACTAAACGATGGTTTGTTAGGGAAGACCAGAAGAGCCACAGAAAATAAATCTAATTTTACATTTAAAGCTAAGACAACTTTAAAACATACCGCAACAACAAGTTGGGGCAGCACTGAGTCCAAAGAAATTAATTTTCTAGATTAAACTAATTATTTTGATGTTATTTTTTTTTTATATACAAACAGGCCATAATAAAAATGAGCTTTAATGAAACAAAACTAATGATTCTTATTTTTAAAATGTCAGGAGTAGAAAGTAAAAAGTTGTTTAAAAAATAATTACTCCAGTAAAGTAAAAAACATTTCTTTTTAAGGTAAGAAAGTATTTGTACTGGTATGGTTTGTATGGTTATTATTTTGACACGTCTAGTCTGTATTTATTTTGTTTCTTCCTAATCATCTTTTTTATTTTGTTTGCTTTTTCTTTGTTTTATTATTGTTCTGAAGAGGAGAGGAAAAAAGCAATAAAACAATCTGAACATTTAAATCCTATAATTAGTAACCCAATCATTTTGTTTTTTATTTCTATTGAGAAATTTTATTTTCAAATTGGTCCATTTTAATAATGGATTAATAAATAAAACTTACAATTTATATTCACAAATATAAAATTGTAATAACGGTTTCTCTAATAATTCAATTTAAGTTTGGAATTACAAAACACTTTTTAGATTGGATTTAAATGGTTATTCCTTTTTCATGGACTCTCCTGGTCCTCCGTAGAAAATCCAACATTCCTTCAGATAGAAATTAGCAGCTGGCTTCTCTAAATATCTCATTTTCTAAACATGATTTCTAATTCCTCCTGCGTGCTGAGGAGCTCATTTAGGACAGAAGAACAAGAAGCGCTCATGAATAAAGGAATGAGAATTAAAAAAAGGCTCCAATTGGAATCCGTTTACTTCAAACAGGTTATGACTGGATTGTGTCTTCAGTCGGTCTTTAGTAGTCTCCTGTCGGTGACTGCGACCCTTTTCCAAAACACAAAACTCTCCCAAACACTGGGAATGACCACCACTCTTTGTGGACTCCTAAGTCACTCTCAGCGGATCCATGGCAACCACTTGTTGAAGCTTCACTGCTTGTTGCCGGGTAATGTGATGTAGTGGAGCAGAAAATCCCTCCATTGACACGCTCTCCGCCTCCTCCTGCCCGCCCCATCCCTGCCCTCCCACTGACCGCTGCCAAAGCAGGCCCGCTTCATGGGATGCTCTGCATGAAATGCATTTCTTTGGATTTCCCCTGAGCTGCCGCGCCTCGGTATGGGGTAAAATAATTGTCGATAAAAATGTTTGTGTAGGTGTCTGAATGTAAGTCAAACACTGGGAGTAAAGGTAGGATTTGCTTCTTGTAATCAGTTCATCCATACATGTGACTCCAACTTTAAAAGTTTTACTCACAAATTTACTACTAAAATCACAACTTCCATCCCGATGAAGCCGTTCCACTCCTTACCAGATGGTGGCAGTAATGCACCCAAAGGTTCACCAACAGCCATTAAAGGAGAAGACGAAAATGAAACCAGGGATTGAACGTTAGACGCCTAAAGCCGGACGTACACTGTACGATTTTTTTGCCCTTTTCAGGCCGAAACGTTTGTCCAAATACGTCGTCTCCTTTTCTTTTTAGGGCTTTCAGCACAAAATCGCACAAATATCCAAGGCAGCGCGTTTCACTCTAGTTAGCTTCATATTCCTTTTCTACTGGTTTGGCTTCAGGATAGACGAGTCAGAGTAGCGCCATCTCACTGCGGAGCTGAGTCCCACCTGGTTTTTAGACGTACAGCGTGAGCAGGTAGATCGCATCAGAGCGTCGCAGTGTGAGAACAAAAACATCGTGAGCTGGGAACTTTTAAACTCTGCGATTTCATCGTACAGTGTGAGCTGTAGCTGCGTGCAACGATTGGAAAAATCATACAGCTTATGCCCGGCTTTAGCCATGATGGAATTGCGCCATAATCAGCGCTAACTGAATGGTGCTAGCAGTGAAGAAGAAGAAGCTAGGACCAGCTGTCTTTACCCAAACTGTCCTGCTAATGCGCGAATAGTGTGCATAAATAATGAAATTCTGGTACTAAAACTACTTATTTATATCCTTAACTCACTAAAGAATGCTAATACACATATGAAAAAAAAAGTTATATGGCTTTGGTGAGACAATGTTTATGCTTTCTACATTTTCTCTGTTAAATCGTGTTTATCTGCATTTTAGTTGTTTCTTTCTTTAGATTACGCACTATATAGCATAATGTGAAAACAAAAGGAAAACATAAAACTAAAAAAGACTAGATTTATGTTTAAATCTAAAGCCGAAAAAGTTAGCTCCAGGAAGTAGCATAGCATCCCATCTCAAGAAATAAATTATTAACCTTTAACACATTATAGTTTAGTACTCTTACTGTTTTTAGGGAGGGAAAAATGTAATTTAGGTCTTTTTTTAAAAATAAAATCGAGGGCGACCCAGATGGCAGTGAACGGTTTCCCACAATCCTTTGTGTAACGCGACGTATAGCCACAGCCCAGCTCACAAAGTAAATAAAAAAATACAATATTTTGTTCATGTAGTGTATGAGATACATGCAATTATCATAACCTTCATATAATTCTGGTTTTATAATAAAGATTTTTTGATTAAATATGTCCCAATTTGACCAAAACGCCTCCGTTAGCGCGATAACATCCATATAGCTAAAGGGTGTCTGGATTCAGCACAGCAGTAGGAAGTTCCTTTCCTGCCCTGGATAGAGATCTAAATGTTAACCTCGCCAAAGGTGAAGGGGAGGAGCTTGGAGCTACACTCTCAGGTATTCGGATTGAGCCACTGATCAAAGTATGCACAGTATGACGTTCTATGGTTCTGTTATCCTTCCTCTTGCTATGTTAGAAACTTCTAGGTGTTTTACCGCCACCGAGCGGAAAGGAAGGTAAAAGCTACATCAGTGGTTTTAGATTGGAGCTTGGAACTTTTTGTAAACTTTTTGTACAAATTGTACTTTATACTTCTGAATTTTTGATTCCTACTCTGGTGAGCTGGGGATTTGTGACTCATCTCTAATAGTGAATTTCGGATTTGTACTTCTAAATGTGTTATTTACAGATTTGTACTTCAATATTTATAAATTCCTACTTGTAAGTTTTGGGTTTGTGCTTCTAAATCTGTGACTCCCACTCATGAATTTGTGATTTGTACCTGTAAATTTTTGATTCTGTTTTGTAAATTTGTCATTTATATACGTAAATGCGTGATTTTTACTTGTGAATAACATAGTTTAGGATTTTTACTTCTGAATTTGCGAATTCTATTGGTAGATATGGGATTTGTACTTCTAAATTTTTTACTTAAGGATTTGTACTTCAATATTTCTAAATTCCTAATTGTAAGTTTCAGGTTTGTGCTTTTAAATCTGTGACTCCCACTCATGAATTTGTGATTTGTACCTGTAAATTTTTGATTCTGTTTTTGTAAATTTGTCATTTATATTTGTAAATCCGTGATTTTTACTTGTGAATAATATAGTTTAAGATTTTCACTTCTGAATTTGCGATTTCTATTGGTAAATATGGGATTTTCTACTTCTAAATTTGTTACTTATGGATTCATACTTCAATATTTCTAAATTCCTATTTGTAAGTTTTGGGTTTGTGCTTCTAAATCTGTGACTCCCACTCATGAATTTGTGATTTGTACCTGTAAATTTTTGATTCTGTTTTGTAAATTTGTCATTTATATACGTAAATGCGTGATTTTTACTTGTGAATAACATAGTTTAGGATTTTTACTTCTGAATTTGCGATTTCTATTGGTAGATATGGGATTTGTACTTCTAAATTTTTTACTTAAGGATTTGTACTTCAATATTTCTAAATTCCTAATTGTAAGTTTCAGGTTTGTGCTTTTAAATCTGTGACTCCCACTCATGAATTTGTGATTTGTACCTGTAAATTTTTGATTCTGTTTTTGTAAATTTGTCATTTATATTTGTAAATCCGTGATTTTTACTTGTGAATAATATAGTTTAAGATTTTCACTTCTGAATTTGCGATTTCTATTGGTAAATATGGGATTTTCTACTTCTAAATTTGTTACTTATGGATTCATACTTCAATATTTCTAAATTCCTATTTGTAAGTTTTGGGTTTGTGCTTCTAAATCTGTGACTCCCACTCATGAATTTGTGATTTGTACCTGTAAATTTTTGATTCTGTTTTGTAAATTTGTCATTTATATACGTAAATGCGTGATTTTTACTTGTGAATAACATAGTTTAGGATTTTTACTTCTGAATTTGCGATTTCTATTGGTAGATATGGGATTTGTACTTCTAAATTTTTTACTTAAGGATTTGTACTTCAATATTTCTAAATTCCTAATTGTAAGTTTCAGGTTTGTGCTTTTAAATCTGTGACTCCCACTCATGAATTTGTGATTTGTACCTGTAAATTTTTGATTCTGTTTTTGTAAATTTGTCATTTATATTTGTAAATCCGTGATTTTTACTTGTGAATAATATAGTTTAAGATTTTCACTTCTGAATTTGCGATTTCTATTGGTAAATATGGGATTTTCTACTTCTAAATTTGTTACTTATGGATTCATACTTCAATATTTCTAAATTCCTATTTGTAAGTTTTGGGTTTGTGCTTCTAAATCTGTGACTCCCACTCATGAATTTGTAATTTTTTTATTCTGTTTTGTAAATTTGTCATTTATATTTGTAAATCCGTGATTTGTACTTGTGAATAATATAGTTTAGGATTTTCACTTCTGAATTTGCGATTTCTATTGGTAAATATGGGATTTTATACTTCTAAATTTGTTACTTATGGATTCATACTTCAATATTTCTAAATTCCTATTTGTAAGTTTTGGGTTTCTGTTTCCAAATGTGAACTCATTCATACTTAGAAATCTGTAAATTCCACTCATTTGTTAGTTTAGGATTTTCACTTCTGAATTTTTTATTCCTACTTGCAAATTTGGGATTTGTATCGTTGTAAAACTGTATTTGTAAAATCTAAACCAGTATTCTGAGAGATGAAACATGTATGAATGAGATGAAAACAGGAAACAAACATGAATCTTATATTTATTTACTTTTACTAATTCAGACCGGTAAACAGACATTTTTGACAGTAATTTCACCCCATAGAAACTCATATCCTGTAGTGGCAGAGCTGCTCCCAGCAGACTGGTTAGTTCCCAGTAATCCCGGTTTAATGCTGTAGATGTTAATTAGAGGAGATGACGCAGCTAATAAACAATAAACTGACTCCCCCCTCTCCCTCCCCCATCTCCTCCCCCTCCCCTCGCTGACCGATTAGCCGGTGTGGGGTTCCCTCCTATTTCCATGAGAAAGGCGGCGGTCGGTGAAAGGGTTAAGCCCCCCCAGAAAGCAGCCCTAATTTTCTGCTCGGTGGGGGGGTGAGGGAAGCGGGGCGAGGGAACAAAGACGCCCAGGGGAGGAGCGGAGACTCCGGCTTTACTATCTGCACCTGCGGCCTGAAAAGCCGCAGACAAAGCGCCTCTGAAACGGCCAATTACGGAGGGGGGGGGAGTAGGGGGGGGGGGGGGGGGGGGGGAGGAGGAGGGGGGAGGAAAGTGAAAACAGGTTAAAGATGAGAAAGTAAATAATCAGTGGAGACAGAAATGTCTGCTTCAGTTTCTTGGGAAGATCCGTTGAAGCTGCAGGCAGGAAGAGGTGACCAGTTTAACCAGTTTAACTAGTAGGGCCAGCTCTCCCAGTTCAGAGCAACCACCCATCCCAGAATTAAAGGCCTTTTTGAACAGTTCAGCCTCAATCCTCCATTTCAAATCTGTTTTTCTGCTTCATTAATATTTTCTAATAAATTTATTTATTATCAATTTAGTGAAACTTGGAAGAAAAAGAAAAAAAAAATCAGACTTTTTTCAGTTTTTAATGTATTTCTTTTATTTTCTGTTGTAATGCAGCTGCTGTGAAAACATCTGGATATTCTATTCTCTGTAAACTAGAAGTTCTTTAAATAAGTCCAGAAATAAGGAAATAATACAGAAATAATACCTAAAAGGTCTATTTATCCATAATTATCTTACTTTAGGGACCAAACACTAATTTATTAGAAAACTAATTGGATTTAATTCTTTTAATTATGGCAAACACTTTGATTTTCTGAAAGTTTAACTCATTTTCTAGCTAAATGTTTGTATTGTGACCCTAAAAGCAGCAGCGGGTTTATTTTTTAAAGAGACGGGGTGGGGGTGGGGGGTCTTTATCCGCTCTGGGGTTTAGCAGCAGAGTTAAACTAAAACCTCTATGATCTTTTATTACTGAATAAACAATCTGATCCTGAACCTCCTGACTGATCCAGAAACAGATGGAAAAATCATTAAATAAGAGTATTTGAGCTGAAATATAATGTAACCCAAACAGGATTATTTTTGCTCTTAAAGATTTCAAATTTAATTTAAGTTTTTCTATCCAGAATATTTTTGTGAGCTGAACCAAATCCACATGTATTTGTCATTTTATTCTGTTCAAAACTATTTTTTTAAATAATCTGATTGGTTAAACTTAATAAAATCTAATTCTGTTGACCTACATTTCTCCCTACATTGAATAAAGTTATTTTCAACTAACTCATAACATTTAAATAACCCAATGACCAATAAATCGGTTTTATCAACTTAATTGTTTTTAGTTTAAGAGCAGAAACAGTTTTTGTTAACAAAAATGAATGAAATAACCAAAGATAGATCTGCCTGTGATCCTGGATCTCTGCCTCATAACTGATGGTGTCATCTGTGTAGACTACTAACTCCACTATAGATATAGATAGATCTAGAATGACCTGCCATGCGGCTCCTTCTATGCCTGAAGTGGCCCAATAAATTAGGGGTGTTCATCTTAACAAGGACCAGTTTTAACGAGCATTACGAAGTAACCAAACATTCTTAAATTAATTTAAAAGACCATCATTAAGCTCACAAGGCAGCCTTTTAGTGGACTCAAGACTTTTAGGTTAATTTGCATCGTCCATAAAATGTTTATGTTCCTAACAGAGCACTTCGCTCTCAGTCTGCAGGTTTACTAGTGGTTCCTAGAATTTCTAAAAGTACCAGTTTTAGTCCGTGAGGCAGACACCCTGTCTACTTTTAAGGCTAGGCTTAAAACTTTCCTTTTTGATAAAGCTTCTAGTTAGAGTGGCTCAGGTTATCCTGAGCTATCTCTATAGTTCTGCTGCTATAGGCTTAGACTGCTGGAGGACATAGGGACCCCTTTTTCATCATTCTATCTCTATAGTCATGCTGCTATAGCCTGGTTCTGCTGGAGGTTTCTTCCTGTTCAAAGGGAGTTTTTCCTCTCCACTGTCGCTACAACCATGCTTAGCGTGAGGGATTGCTGAAGAGTCAATGAGTCGATGCAATCAGCTGGTTTTCCTTAGATAGAAAACTTTGAATCAATCTGACTGGATGATCTGGTGAACTGGAAAGTGACCTGAGATGACATGATGTGAATTAGAGCTATAGAAATAAACTGAATAGAATTCTTACATATTGTGTTTCATCAATTAAATATTACTATATAATTCTGGAACCATTTACGCTAGGTGCGGTATGTTAAAAGGCAAGAAGCTTCGTCTCCTCAAAGAGGGGCTTGAATCATTTTTTCGAGTGTGTAATATATTGGACTTGTTTTCTCCAATTTAAACAAATATCTTATTCTGTTAGGAAATTGTCTGTAAACAAGAGGAAAATACGCTTGAGTAAAAACTGACTCATATTTCAGCTTTTGCATTAAAAGAACCTGACCCGTTTAGACCCATTTAAACTTAGCGCAGTTCACGGGAAGATCGTTGTGTAGATTCTGGACAATGTTATCACATGCAATGTAAACCGAATGACTGCCCATCCACCACTCGAGCGCATGTCAATCTAAGGTCTCCGTTGCATTTCCGAATTCTCCCAGTGGTGCCCGACTTTACACGAGTGAAAAAAATTAATGTGATTGGTTGATTATCAAGGGGGCGGGATTGTTGTGGCGGAAGGTTTGCAGGCTCTTTGGTTGTAGCCGGTTTGTAGGAAGCATCTTGCTAACCAGTTAGCAACTTAGTGCTACTTGGTCCCAATGGGAAATTCCATTGGGACCAAGTAGCACTAAATTGGTGACCGTTGATATATGATTGGCCAAATTTCTGTGTTCAGGCTGACTTATAACTGGCCTGCATAAGATAACGAAAAAAAACACAGAATTAAGACAGGATTTTTTTTTTTTTTTTTTTTTATAGAAATTTTCTAAATTTTGGGACAATATGGTCTGATAAAGAGAACATTTATATACATGTTTAAGCCAGAATGATTTGAACTTGTTGCATATGTGGCAACCTGAAAGTTTTTGAACCCAAAGGCTCGTTGTGATCATGTCAAGATATGTGGACCCAGACCAGTTCAACTTTCGAACTCGCAACCTCAGGATTCCAAGCTCTACGCCCTAACCACTAGGCTGCCCCCCCTCTTTCTGCATGGATGTGTCCATGTACTATCAATTTTTCCTACAAATTCAGATTGCGCTAGCAACACGTACAGCAGTGATAAACTGACATTTAGCCACGCAGACGTTTCAAACATAAACCAATTTTTAACCTTCATTTAGGTTTCCTTAGATTCACTGCAGCGCAGACCAATACGACATATCCTTCCTGCCCGCGAATTTTACTGTCCTTAAATACCGTTTAGAAGTCAGAGATTCAGCATTTCATTCGACTTTAATTTGATAGCAAGTAGGAGTTAAAGCTAATGTGTTGTTAGCCGTTTCTGTAACAAATATGCACCAAAATGTTGCAATATTTTGTAAATGTTAAAGAAAAAAGACGTGGCGTTTACATTCAATAAATTACAAAAAAGTAAATATGCTACGCTATCAAACTACTAGCTCCTGTTGATCATGTGACTAATGTAGAAAAACTGTTTTTCAGTTATTTCACAAAATACAGCAGGAAATAAAAGTGATTAAGATATTTGCAAGTTTCAATTAGGCCAGTTTATTTCCATAAATACAACTTGATGGTCGATAAAAGTACATTTAATGTTTTGTAATTTTTTTTTTTTTTTTTTTTAAACAGGCCGCTGTTAGCATGGCGGGAGCAAGACAGGCTAATGTTAGCATCCTTCAAGGAAAGATGTAAACACATTAGGGTCAAAATAAAAAAATAGAGTATGCTTTTTTTTTGGGGGGGGGGGGGGGGGGGGGGGGGGTTTAACAAAGAGTCCTTATAAATAACTTAGCTGCTCTAGCACGGTGGATATTCCAGCTTCCTTTTGAAATCTAAGGCCTAGCATGTGACGCTAATGTCTTGAGAAATTGGCACTAAGTTGCTAAAAACCTCCAGAAATATTTCCCGAATGCGTCCGTTCGTCCGGGATTCGTCTTTGGGACAAACTGAAACGGTCGATAAAAACATTAAATCATGTTGTAGAAAAGAAAAGTACTTTGACAAATGTGCCACAAAGAAGTTTTAATCAAAAAAATCAATAAAGACTGCATTAGAGGCTAAAAATATGGACATATTTACATCAACAGCATTTCCAGTGACTACGTTGTGAAGCGTTCGCATAAACATTTACTCTACAACGCATTCAGTAGAAAGGTTACCTCTTTATAGCATCGGGTAGCAATGTAAACATTCACATATTAGTTTCATGGAAGCCCTTTTCAAACACTTTTGGTTTCGGTTCCCAGCGGAAATGTTTTAATCGCAATCAACATTCCTTCTGCGAGCTGCAGGGAAACCAACGGAAAACCTCCACTTCGGAGTTCAGAACAAAGATGGCCGACGTCCGACGTTTTAAGAAGGGGTGCGTCCAAACAAAAACATAGCAGTTCGTAGCTGGCGGGACAATGCAGTTGGATATTTACAAAGAAAGAGTCAATCTAAAAACAACAAAAAAAAAAACCCTAAAAAAAGCGATTGAAAAGAAACTAAAGGCAACAAAAATAAAATCTTAAACGGCACGTCGAAATTAAAATTGGAATCCAGTGTTTTAATGAAGAGGCTCCCACTGTGTTCCGGTTACGTTTATAGTGGAACTCGGATGGAAACCATGAGTCCATTTGTCCTGTAGATGTGGAGCCGATTGTCCAACAGGTGGTTTGTGCTTCAGAAACAGGATTTCTATGATATAAAAAGATCTAAAAAGGTCGATTCCAAATTAAAAAAGTGTGAGAAGTTTTCTTCTATCTGCCGTTGATCCGCAGTCGCCTCACATTCAGTAATTCGGTGGTCAGACTACATGACTTCCTGAAACAAAGATCCTTTTAGGGCCACGGAGGCCAGGAAACGTCGGGCTGTGGCTCTGAAGCGGGGAGCCGAGGGGACGCCAGATAGTCAAAGGTTTTCTAAAATAACCCAAACAAAGATGGCGACTCTGCTTAAATTTGCACCAGCTACCTTTTTCCTGCTCGCTCCTCACCTCAGTCTCCCTGTCTGAGCCCCCCCGCCCCCCCAGTGCACCGGTTCTTTTTGTTTCCTCCCAATCCCACCCCAGGGTTTCCCGCTCCAGTCCTAGATGTGCGTCAGCGGGACGGTTCCGCTGAGGTAGTGCTGCTGGACGCTGGCGTAGCCCCTCTGCGCACTGGCGGGATCCGAGGAATCCCCTCCGGGTCCTGGTATGTACATGCTAATCATGTCCCTTAGGTCCCCCTGCAGAGGCCCTCGGTGGTGGTTCGGCGTCGCCGTGGAGGGCGAATGGGACACCGGTTCCGCCTTCACCATGGGCATGTTGACGGGGCTCAGCTGCTGCGGGCTGCTGCTGTACGACATGGGGCTGCGGAGGAAACAACAAAAAAAGACAGGAAATTAAAACATATTCTAACTGGAAGCACTGATCTAACCTCAATATCTCCAACAGGAAACAAAATGCAGAAATGATTTTAAGATGACCAGAAATAATCAGGTTTCTGGTTTCACCCAGAAATAAGGCTGCTGGACATCAAGTTTTTTGGAATCTGGTGTAAAATAAAAACATAAAAACCTGCGGAGGAGTCTAAATTCATGTCTGCTTGAACCCCAGTCGGCCTCAGCCGGTTTCATCCTGTTCAAAGGGAGTTTTTCCTCTCCACTGTCGCTAAAAGCATGCGTGAACCAATCTGACTGGATGATCTGCTGAACTGTAAAGTGACGTGTTGGAAATTGGCGCTATAGAAACAAAATGAATTCTATTCCATACAAACGCGTCTTTTTCTGAGCGTAAAAGTTTAAAAGAAAAATGATAACTTTATACTTTTACCTTCTATATCTCAGGAATTAAACATTTCATGCCTCATGTTTGTTTAAATGAACAAATATCAATTTTGACTTCATCAGTATAGGTTAATTGAATTAAATCCACTAATATAGAAACTTGTTTGTTTATTATTGGCAGTGATGTCACCCCAAACAGGAAGATCAGGAAGTGGGACCGTCCTTCCTGAAGGCTGGAGATTAATAATAATTAGCGTTTGCATGTCGAGGCGATGCAGGGATTATAGTTAGTTAAACACGCCCCACTAACTGCAGGCCTTCATTCCTCGGCTCTCTAAACCTGATCTGACATTTAAAACGTCGTCGCTGCCAAGATTCTGAGCAGCAGCATTCAGCAGCGCCGCCTTAGAACAGAGGTTACCAAAGGTTTTCTACGGCCGGGGGACCCCCGCCCCCCATGCGCAGAGAAGCACACACATTTTATCCCCCTTCAGTTATTAGTGTTTGGCATTGGAAAAAAAAAAATCTTTTAACAAGTTATTAGTTTGTTCAACCGTTATTAGTTTTTTTTTTTTTTTTTTTTTTTTTTTATATAAAGGCTTGAATAGTTTGACTTTATTCAAGCCGATCCCCAATATGTGATGCCAATTTTTTGGGGGGCAATATTCCGTTCTCTTCCTCCATTTACATTATAAAAAATTAAGCAATAAATGTGCGAAAAATTAAAAAAAAACTTAAAAAAAAAAAAACATACCGTACAAGAAAAAATAAATCTAAATGACGCCAAAAAATACTGACCAGCCAACGTATCAGTCCATCCCTACACTTGGATAATAAAAACTCAAACAGTTGATAAGAACAAAACAAAGGAAATCAGACCTCGCAAGTGTGTGTGTTGGAAGGGGGCGTGGCCTAACATTTTATTTATTTATACGTTTGACAGGCCCAAAGGATTAATTTCACCTGTGAACATGTCAGGTTAGTTTTCAACCAGAGTTTGAGGGAGATTTTAAAACTTCTGCCCCAAACATGATCTGGCAGAGTGATCCATGACCGACTCCTCCGATGGACGAAACCATTTGGCCAAATTCGGTCCTTCGATGCAGAACATCACAGTCTCCCCTGGTTATAGCCCTGCTCTTTATTCTAATAATACCTTATTGCTTCTAAAATCCTCCTGAGGAGAAGCAAGTCCATTTCAAACTTTAAAAACACGCGTCCAAAAATATCTGATATTCAAAGTGTAAAATGTTGTACTTACTTCAAATGTTACAATAATAAAAACAAATCTTTTTTGTCAAGAACTTTCAGAGTTTTCTTGAAGAGACGTCTGTTAGCAACAACAGGTAATGTTCATTTGAACCCTTTCAGTTAGCCTCAAAGTTTAGCTTTAAATCAACATGGATTTCATGTTAATGAAACATTAATCCAAGTTTTATTTAATAATTTATGATAATGGGGGAAAAAAATAAACAAAAATAATGTTTACCAGTACTAGTAATCGAAAACTGCTACTTTAGAAAAAAAAAGCTAAATAAATTCAGGAAAAACTAGAGGGAGCATAAAGAGGAGGGGAGCGTTTCCAAGCTGCGTAGAAACAGGAAGTGTTGCAGCGAGTGCAGTGGTGCGTTCACAGACACCGCTATCCTTCATCCTTTAGACACATTTAAGGAAAACTTTCAGGTTTTTAATTAGTTTTTAATTAAAACTCGGCAGCAAATCAAAAGGGAAAACGACATGCAGGGAATTTAGGAGTTCATTAGCATCATTAGCGAGATGCTAACATCCTGCAGCTCTGCCCTGTTTGACGCTTCATCAGGTCGGCTTGATCAACATTCCTAGCAGCGGCCCAGCCCAGAATCACGGCCCGCAGCATGACAAGCAGCAAACAGTACAAACCGTGCTCCAGGTTCCAGGAACCGAGTCTTAGGAACCCGGCTGGGCCATCTATTCATCTAAAATGAACTGAAAGTAAAACAAACTTAGTTAGGACAACCTGAAGTTTTCGTTTTTGGACTTTCTGATCCAAGAGAAACTTAAATTAAACGACTAAACCCTGTTGACTCATTTGAGCCACAGCGTCGACCTCCATCGGAGACACAGGTCTTTCTGCCTGAAATAAAAACCTTTTTTATTCCAGTAGCACCTTTATTTAATATCAACCAACCAATTGGAAAAAATGGAAATCTATTCTTTAAGCCAGTAGGACTGATTATCTGAACGCACACACCTTCTATAAGTGGGGAAAAAGTGGCAGACATGTTGCCAAAATGGCCAATTCTGGCTTTACTAACCTCTAAAATATGCATTTCGCTTTGTTATGTGCATGAAATATGTTAAAGCTGTTAGCCAGATCCCAAATAATGGATCCCTAGATGACTTTGATTGCTAATAAACGCTTTTAAAGACGTATTTACATCACAAAAAGCCTTTTATTGTAGGTCACTCTGATACAGGACTGATCGTTTTTGGACGTTTCAAGTTTTCTTTGAAGTTATTTTAATTCCTGTAAAAGTTTATTAATAGGAGGTCTGGAGAACAAAGAGTTAAAATAAACTATAAATGCATAGAAATATATACTTTTATTGTTTCTTAGTGGAAGCCGTAGGTTTGTTCGTTTACAGAAGTACTCAGCAGTAGTAAAAGTATTGATACTCAAAGTCAAATTTTACTCAACTACACGTAAAAGTTACTTAGTCAAACAGCTAATCAAGTGAAAGTATTGAAGTACTCGCATTTAAAAGTACTTCAGTATTTAAAAGTACATGCATTTAAAAGTACTTCAGTATTTAAAAGTACATGCATTTTAAAGTACTTCAGTATTTAAAAGTACATGCATTTTAAAGTACTTCAGTATTTAAAAGTACATGCATTTTAAAGTACTTCAGTAGTTAAAAGTACATGCATTTTAAAGTACATGCATTTTAAAGTACATGCATTTAAAAGTACATGCATTTAAAAGTACTTCAGTAGTTAAAAGTACATGCATTTAAAAGTACTTCAGTAGTTAAAAGTACATGCATTTAAAAGTACTTCAGTAGTTAAAAGTACATGCATTTAAAAGTACTTCAGTAGTTAAAAGTACATGCATTTAAAAGTACTTCAGTAGTTAAAAGTACATGCATTTAAAAGTACTTAAGTAGTTAAAAGTACATGCATTTAAAAGTACTTAAGTATTTAAAAGTACATGCATTTAAAAGTACTTAAGTATTTAAAAGTACATGCATTTAAAAGTACTTAAGTATTTAAAAGTACATGCATTTAAAAGTACTTAAGTATTTAAAAGTACATGTATTTAAAAGTACTTCAGTATTCAAAAATACAAATTAACTTTTCTAATATTAGAACATTTCTGCAATTTAAAAAAAAGCTGCAACTTTCAGAAACCACCTGATTTATTCAAGCGTAGAACCGCCTGATATAGATTCAACACCACCTGGAAAGAACTTTGGCAGAGAAAAGCAACAAAAAAAATAAGGACTATTATTTTGATTATCACTTCTAATTTAAAAACAAACCAAAAATAAGCAGGAGCATCTTTATTCTCCTCATTTTTCCTGGAATAGATGTTAGAGATTGAATCTAAAGAAACTAGAACTCTGATCTGAGATTCATCCTAATGAACAACTTGACCTCATGGCAACAATTAACGCCTTAATAAGATAATAAACTATTAATAATATCTGCTCTGAGTTTCTCTCATTAGAGGAACGTCATTAAATCTGTAGATCAGTGGCGTCCAGATTCAGTCCTAACGGCTGCTATCCGCCATGTTTGCGTTTCAGCAAAGGCCTAACTTTCTGTAGTACTGGGGTGGACACGTCCCCACCAATAACTTCAATACATAGACTTTGGCTTTCAACGATGTGTGGGACAAATTCCTAAATTTGATTTTGCCGCTTTTGAAGGAAGATGATCACTGATGAAGCTGAAAAGAGGAAAGAAAAAATAAATCCCCATTTTTCTGTATAGATAAATAAAACTGTGGTCACACTAAGGACGCCTGATATATTACTGCTGGCATCAGCTGGTATTCATATTTTAACACATTAATGTCCAAATATCTATAAATATAATATCAGCGTCCCCACCAACCTTCACCACCAAGTTACATCCTCACATTCCAAGAGAGAAAAACAGTGGATTAAAAAAGCTTCCTGGAAATGGAGGGAAAGTACTCAAAAAAAAAAAAAACTACTTAAATGTACTTTCCAGAGGCATCACGTAAAGTACAAATACTTTACTTAAGTAGGAATTATTGGCTATTTATACATTACTGAAGTAATTATTTCTTTAGACAACTTTTTACTTTCTACTTCTTACATTTTAAAAATAGACTCTAGTTTTGTTTGATTTAAGCTCATTTTATTACGGCCCGTTATGGTCAGTCTCAACATGTTTGAAGGAAATTAATTCGAATTGGAGCCTTTTTTTATTCTCATTCCTTTATTCATGTTTAGAAAATTAGAGATATTAAGAAAAGTCAGCTGTTCATTCATATCTGAAGGAATGTTGGATGTTCTACGGAGGACCAGGAGGGCCCATAAAAAAGAAATTAACCATTTTAAATTCCATTTAAAACTATAAAATGCATTTATGAATCCATTATTAAATGTGCCAATTTGCGAACATATTTTAAAATAAAATTTCTCAGTGGGAATAAAAAACAAACCGACTGGGTTACTAACTGTATGATTTAAATGTTAATGTTATTTTTATTACTTTTTTCTCCCTCTCCTCTTCAGAACATTAAAAGAAAAAAAAATGTGGAAATAAAAATGGGGTTCAATAAGAGATCTAAAAAACAAAAAATAAATAAATACAGACTAGACGTTTCAAAATTAACAACCAGAGGTGAAAAAAGTACAAATACTTTGTTGCCTTAGAGTAGAAATATTGGCCATCAATACTTTCCTGCAGCAATTATGTTATGGACAACTTTTTACTTTCTACTCAGTTTTGTTTCATTTAAGCTCATTTTCATTATGGCCTGTTGGCATTTAAAAAAATAAAAACCATCAAAAAAATTAGTTTCATCCAGACAATGAATTTCTTTGTGGCTGGACTCGGTGCTGCCCCAACCTGTTGCTCTCCACATGCCAAAATAAATCGTTTTTCAAGATGATGCAAAGTTAAATGTGACGCTGTTAGCATTAGTTATAAAACTAAGAAAATAAAGTTATCCAGAATTGTATAAAAATGTTCCTTTAATAGGGTAGAGCAGTAAAGCTTCTGCCCTTAACAGTTTTCCTGCATTACTTTTATACTTTAAGTAGTTTTTAAACTGGTACTTTTACACTTTTACTGGCGTAAAAAGCTTACATTGATGCTCTAACTTGTATAAAGTGTTTCTAGGCAGCAGGTTTTATGCTGGAGGAACGATAGTGAACAGTTTGTGTGGTTCCTGGTTCCTTGCCAGCAGTTTGGTTTCTCCTCAGTGAATGAGGCGGACCCACCTGTAGGAGTTGGCTCCGCTCATGTAGCTCTGCGCCGCCGTCATCGCGGGCGGGTACTGCAGCGCGGACAGGTCGTACCGGTGCAGCTGCTGCGTGTAGCTGAGCGCCTCGCTCTGCATGCCGGCGTAGCCTCCGGCGGGAGCCCAGCCGTAGCCCTCCATCCTCGGACTGCCGCCCTGGCTCTGCGCCGCCGCGCTCAGCAGGTTGCCGGCTGACAGCGGGTACTTCCCCACCTGCGCGTCCTTCTTCAGCAGCGGCTTGGTTTTGCGGCGCGGCTTGTACTTGTAGTCCGGGTACTCCTTCATGTGGACGGCCCGCAGCCGCTTGGCTTCATCGATGAAGGGCCGCTTCTCCGCGTCCGTCAGAAGTTTCCACTCCGCCCCCAGCCGCTTGCTGATCTCGGAGTTGTGCATTTTGGGGTTTTCTTGCGCCATTTTCCGCCTCTGGCCCCTGGACCACACCATGAAGGCGTTCATGGGCCGCTTGACCTTATCCATGGGGTCGCCTCCGGGCGCGCACGCCGCTTTGGGCAGCGCGCCGCCGTTGGTCCCGGTGATGGGTGACATCCCGGCGGCCTGGTGGCTCTGCGGCTGCCCGCTGGGCTCCATCAGGCTGTACATGTCTGACCGGACGTGTTTTGGAAAAGTTAAAATCACAGCCGCTTTAAAAAGCTCTGCCTTCCTCCCAGCAGGTCGAACCGGGTGATCTAAATTAACTGGCTAATTATCCACGTCACACCCCGGGTTCCACAGAGCACACCTTTCTGTTTACCTGCGACGCGCGTGGAGCCTCATCACTTTAAGTTTGACTCAGTGGAAGCCTGAAGAAGTCCGCGTCCAGTCAGGGAATCTGTCAAACGGCCCCAACATCCCAGACTGAAGCTGCTCCTCTGGTTCACACCGACTCTGCGCTCAGGGGCCAATGGGAAGGGCCACGACTCTACAGGGGCCATTTGAATGAGAATAGCTTCCCAAGCTGCACAGACACTTGTTGATGGCTGCTGGGAAATGGGGCGTCCACGGTGCAGGGGCGTTTCTACTGTCCTGGGTGGCCCAGACACCCCCCGGAATCACTCTATGGTTAAAAAAAACTAAAATTATGGTTCAAAAAAGTAAATAATAAATAAATCTCTCTATGATTCATTAATTCTTTACAGCTTAAAAACAAAATAATGGAATAGTGAGCTGGTTTTATGGAGCAAGATATATGTCAATAAAAACATGCATAGGTGTCTGAATTTATGAATTAAATTCAATGATACTTTATTAAACAAATAATAAACAACATTCAGGTCAGATGGATGGATGGATCTAGTAGAGGCATTTCAATCCTCGTTATTGATGAAAATAGCAACTCACTAAAGAAACAACACTTGATCAGAGGTTATGTTAAAATATTTGTTCATGTAAATGTGGACTAATGAGAGGAACATAGAAACACTGTAAACTAGCTCCACAGGTGGCGCTGTCTGGGAAAGAAACGGTTAAACAGACAAGAACCAGTTTTCATGTCAAAGGATGAAAGAGAGAACAGAGCCTATAGTTCTGTCTAGCAGAGAAACAGGACTACACTGGAAAACAGGCCAAGCTCCAACATCTAGAAACAAAGGTGTTGATGGCAGCAGCACAGCTGATATTTCTCTCCAGGATGGAGTCACAGCCAAACAGGAACAGACCAGATGAAGCTACTATGAGAAAAAGCAGAGAGAGCAGAACGTTAGAGATTGAACTAACAGATTCTGCAGAGTGGGAGAATAGAGATAGAATGAAGCAGAATGATGAAAAAGGGGTCCCTATGTCCTCCAGCAGTCTAAGCCTATAGCAGCAGAACTATAGAGATAGATCAGGATAACCTGAGCCACTCTAACTAGAAGCTTTATCAAAAAGGAAAGTTTTAAGCCTAGCCTTAAAAGTAGACAGGGTGTCTGCCTCACGGACTAAAACTGGTAGTTGGTTCCACAGGAGAGGAGCCTGAGAACTAAAAGATCTGCCTCCCATTCTACTTTTAGAAATTCTAGGAACCACTAGTAAACCTGCAGATTTAATATCTGTGAGTTTCTGATTCCTTCTTCTAAATCTCTGAATCACGCAGCCAAAAATCGGATTTCTACTTGCAAATTGCGATATTTATTCACTGATGCTAATTTGAAAGAAAAGAAAGAACAGAACTACAGAAAGTTCTGCATCTAAAAGTCCTATAAAAACCTATGAATCTTTAAATTAAAGCCTATAACATAAATACATTAGAAATATGAATTAAATTACTGCAAATCACATACATACATGTACAACTCACACATTTAGAAGTGTGAATTAACCACAAATTAGCAAGTAAGAACTGCAAATTTAGGACTACAAACACACATTTACACATAACAAATTAGTATTTATAAAAGCAGATCATAATGTAGAAGTACCAATCACAAATCTATTAGCATGAATCACAATTTACGACTACAAATCACAAATTTACCTCTGCAAAAACGATCTAGAAATAAGTAAAAATGTCTTAAATTAAGTGTATTCACCCTTAATTAGAGTAGGTAAATGAGATAGTTTGCCAATGGAATGAGTATTTTTACTCTTAAAATAAGATAATTAGATAATATGCACTTGAAATAAGACAATGTAATTGTGTTTTCTTATTTTAAGTGTAAATTGTCTTGATCCATTGGCAAAATGTCTCTTTTACCTCCTCAATCCAAGAACAAATGCACTTATTTTAAGAAAGAATGAGTTATCTAGATTTTGATTTTTTGCAGTCTGAGAACGATTCACAATGATATATGCATAATCACAAATTAACAGGCCTAAATCAAAATTTAGGAGTTCAAATAAAGATTTTAGGAGTACAAATGACAATTTTTGCTAATAAGAATCAGAAATGTGCAAGAACATTAAAACTTGTGTGCATGAATTAGAAATGTATGAGTAGGAATCTTATATTATTAGAAAGAATCACAAATCACAAATTAGCCTTCTTCTTTTTTAACTTTTTATGTCAACCAAGATCTTTATAGTATTTCTGCAAAATTGTCAAATAGTTTAGTGCTACTTTATGTTTTAGGGCTTATTTTCCATTGAATTAACTCTGCATCGTTCAACCAAAACAAAGAAATCGTAAGAGGACTTTAATGAAAATACTTGATTTTTTTTTTTTTGCCCTCACCCTAATAAGCAAACATTGTAAAGAAACAAATGAAGTATAGTTCCCTTAAATTATCTGAACTCCGACTATGTCATGAATGTGGCAACAACAGACGTCCTTGTTGCCTTAAAGTACAATCCTTGTTTTTTTTTTTTTTTTAGAAGAAGCCCGCCCTAAATCCAGGTTAGATTTTAAAGTAGATTGTTATTAAAGGAAAATTCTGGTTTTTAACACTTTTAGCCCATTTTCTGTAGTGTCCAGGATGAAATCGAATGATCGACACCAAAATTTTGACAATTGGTCCTGTCTCTGCTTTTTGGCTCATGCAGAATCCCCCCCTGGCTGCTTCAGAATGGCTTCCATAGTGCATGTCCGATAATGTCCTTAAAACAACCTTAAACGTTCTTTTTTTTAAATATGCTACTCACCGGGTCGTCAGCGCTGTTCAATGACGTTCCAAAAAAAGTTTCGTAAAGAAAAACCGTTCCTGTAGTGTTTTATTTAGCATTTTGTTAATCCCATTGAGTTCTGTTGGAATAGTCAATATCCCTCCGCCACCGGAAACGGAAATGGGGCCTGTTTACGCTTAGTTGTAGTCTTTTCGCAAGGCCCAAGTGTTTATGCTTCACTCTGTGTACTCCGACGTCGAGGTGCTAACGTCTCTGTTAAACACTTTAAAAAACTCTGAAAATGGAATACGAAAGGTGGATTCTTGAGGAAGACATATTGGACTTTGAGTTTGACGGTAGAGGATACCGTCGCCAACTAGTGGTCTGGAGTGTGCAGCGCTTCAGATTCGAACGGGAAGCGGAAGTTTATAAGCGGTTGTGATGTATCGGAAAAAATAGTTCTGGGATTTACAAAATGCTAAATAAAACAAGACAGGAAGGGTTTTTCTTCACAAAATTCTTTTTGGAACGTCATTGAACAGCTCTGACGACCCGGTGAGTAGCATATTTTAAAAAAAGAACGTTTAAGGTTGTTTTAAGGACATTATCGGACATGCACTATGGAAGCCATTCTGAAGCAGCCAGGGGGGGATTCTGCATGAGCCAAATAGCAGAGACAGGACCAATTGTCAAAATTTTGGTGTTGATCATTCGATTTCATCCTGGACACTACAGAAAATGGGCTAAAAGTGTTAAAAACCGGAATTCTCCTTTAATAATGTAAAAGAAAATCTTTTTTCAGTTTATATTCCGAGACATTTGCAACAGCTGCCAGATTCCATCTGAGCACCGTCTGTGACTTTAAGTCAGGAATGCACTGTGTGATTTTTTTCAATCGTTAAATAATGACATTTTTTTCAGTGCAGTTTTCTTTTGTATCTATGCTTCTTTTTCTATGTCTGCTTCTGTCTCCTTGAACCCCAGTGGGCCTCAGCAGATGGCCGCTCACACTGAGCCTGGTTCTGCTGGAGGTTTCTTCCTGTTAAAAGGGAGTTTTTCCTCTCCACTGTCGCTACAAGCATGCTTGGTGAGAGAACTGGTTTTCCTTAGATAGAAAACTTTGAATCAATCTGACTGGATGATCTGCTGAACTGGAAAGTGCCTTTAGATGACATGATGTGAATTGAAGTTATAGAAATAAACTGAATAGAATTGAACTTTAAGTCTAATATAAAAAAGCCAAGCAATTTAATTAATTTTGTTCTAATAAAATGCTGGATAATATATTATTTCTAAATCAAGTAGCAACAACCATGATGCTTTAAACGGACTATTTTTCTCTCTTTTTTAGAATTTTCCTTCTTTCTCGTGGCGGAAAGTTAAGCAGAAATCTTGAACTTTTTCAGTGTTGCCATAATATCGCCTGTCGACTCAAAATGTAGATTTTCTCTTGACGACAGCATCAAGTCACATGCCTTCTTTTAGTGTTAAAGAACTCTGACTATGGGATTATCATAATGGATCCCCATTCAGCATCCCGAGCAAATAATGAGAGGATTCGACTGCTTTGGAACCTCACGAAAAGGTGAAAACAGCTTGATGGAAAGAAGGGGAAATCTGAATGAACAGAAATTAAGTAGGATAAAATAAGGAGAAGTAAGGATGGCAGCAAAATGGGGGTGAGGGGGGGGGAGTAGATTCAAGGGTGAGAAAGGGCCAGTGAATATGGTCCAACGAAACCCCCAAATAAAGGAGAATGGGTAGGCAGTGTGGAGGGAGAACAAGAGAGGAGGAGGGTTGAAATGATGAAGGAATGGATGAAGGGTTGGTGTAAGGGTTTGGAGCAGGAGGGTGGTTTTGGGTGACAGGCCTCATTCAATAAACCTCTATTCTTCCCCCTGCTGCCTTCTCTTTTCATGCAAAACAGGCCTGTTCAACCTCCTAGCCATCCGTCACACAGAGAAAGACCATGGCAGGCCTTTTGCGAGTCTCACACTCACATAATCCACCCACCCCACTCTACGATCCAGCACCCAACAGGGGGTGGAGTGGGTAACAAGATGGTATATGTGTGTTGGACAGCTGGGGGATGGGCATAAAGTACCTTCGCCACAGAAAGTGAAGAAGGGCCACCTAGGCTAAGAGGCAGATTAAAAAGTATGGAGGGTTAATATGTTTAGAGGTCGTTATATCGGGGCCCCTGGAGAAAACTAAGGGTTAACCTGTCTGTGATGCAACAAAGCATCTCAGCTTATTCTGGTTCACACACTCAGTTAAAACAGCTACATGTTATTTGTTCTTCAGAATATTTTGTTGTGATTTATAACTTTTAAATTACGTTATGTAGCATTGATTGAGGCTAGCCACAATGGGACTACAGCGTTCTGGAAAAGAACTACAAAAAAATGCTAAATGCATTTTTCAAAACAAAACCTGAAGCTATGTATATTAGCATCAGCCACACAGTGACAAAGCTCAGTGAAGAAATTATGAGGCTATTTCTATACGTTCCGTCATGTAAAATCTGGCATCTCTTGGCTTCTGTATGGCTCCTTAGTTATATGGTCTCATAATAGTGGTAAATACCAAAAACCATAAATTCCCACTCAAGTTGTCTTTTCTATTGGGATCTGAAAACATTTAACAGGGAGGGGCGGCCTTGTGGTTTGGGCATAGAGCTTGGAATCCTGAGGTTGTGAGCACGAGACCCACTCCCACAGACTGCCCCTCTGGGCCCCTGAGCAAAGACCCTTAACCCCAAACTGCTCCCCGGGATCCTGCAAATGGCAGCCGACTGCTTCCTAACCTCTTACACCCTCAGGGGGTATAAATAAATTTCTGCCTGACAAAAACACACAAAAGTAAATAACTTATAGCCTCACAGCTATTAGATTTAAGAAGAAACTTTTGGTACGTCTGTAAAGGTAAGATGTCATAAAATGGTTTTCTGGTGTCAGCACCATTGTAGCTTTGACCCTGCCTGAAATATTAGGGACAAAATACAAAATATTTTGCATTTTTTGAACCTCGCCAAAATTTTCTTTGAAATAAACATTGCAAAACACTACCAAAATATTATTTATAGCACAAAAATGTAGTACAGACTTTCAAATCTAAATGTTGTGTAAAAATATACCAAATTTGGACTCAATCAGATGAATCATATTTATTTTAGAATGGTATTAGTGAGAAATTTCTTAGGCGGAGAGGCCATTTTGGCACATTTATCCATAAATGTCACCAAACTGTGCCAAATAGGTTTTTTACATCAATACTGGGGGTTTGGTAAAATTACGAGGTCACGTAGCAGCTGGACCCGCCGGCGGGTCCGTAGGGTTCAAGGGGCTAAGAGGATGAGTTAAACGCAGGGAGCAAATTTCGTTGCTCTGTAGTTGTGAAAGTGGAATGACGTTTAAAAAAAATGTAAAAATCGCTGGAAAAAACCTTTTATGAAACCTGAGAAGAAGTGAACTTTGACCTTTTATCGTGGCTGTTAGGATTGGTGGATACTTGTTGAGGACCCAGAAGCACAGACAGAGAGGCAGAGATGATTTATTGATGAAAGACATGGGGGGGGGGGGGGGGGGGGGGGCAGCAATGTAGAAACACACAGGAGGTGTATATATGGCAGATAGAACAAAGAATGGGCTAATCAGCTGATAGGGAGCAGGCGTGGATAGAGCAACTAGAAGGGTGCTAGTAACTAAAAAGTACAACACTAGCCCCATTTACACCACCAGTCTGAGCACGGTAACCGAGATAACCGTTGAGTGGAATTGGCATGCACAACTGAACCGGACAGTGCCAGACACAACCAAACCGCGCTGACATGGTACTAGTTCATCAGTAGGTCTCGGTGCGGTGCGGTTCGGTTCTCAGATAACAAAGAGTGCATGAGCAGACCGCGTCATCTCCTTACTGTCAGAAAATTCAGACATTCATAAAAATCCTAGCTTTCCAACCGTGCCGTACGATTTCCAGTGATGATTCTGCTTAGCAGTGTGATGAACCTCAGTGTCTGTTGTTGTTTTGTACGCCTCTAAGCCTGGATTAGACTATCGTTTGTTGTATCCACTTCCAAAGAGCCGACTCTGTGAAGTAAATTCACCAAAGGCAGCCTTCTTCGCCTAACTCTACGCAAACTTCCTGAGTGTTACGGGTGCCACCATGTTGATTTGCTTGTTTACCTCTAGAGAGCAGTAGTACCTTAGATAACCACTAGGAGGGGAGGAACCGTGCTGGAGTGGTGTGGAAATGTTCGTGAGAGGCTGATCGCCCCTCGTTACCTGCTGTATGCTAAACGACGCAGGATGCACCATGAGGATGAAACTTTGGCCGATCGAAGAAATTCTAGCATGACAGGAGATTTGGCCTGAAAAGGGCAAAAACTCAGTGTTCATCCGGCCTTCCATCTTGCTCTCCATTGTTTACTTTCCTGATTTCTGTCGCACTGGTGACATCATCGATGCTAACCCAGAGTGATGGTGTCACGCAGCTTCCAGCGAGGGGATAGACCAGCTTTTTTGCGAGTGGCAAGGGAGCCAAATGCCGATTGTTAGCGAATCGACTACTGTGACCAGATGAGGTTGGCAGGAATTCGGGACCGGGTGGGTAGGCTAACTTACATGTGCACTAATAAAAAATAGCATTTTCTAATCTTGTCACATATAGGCCTATGCTATTCAAGTCTTTAGCCATACTTACTACTAGCACGCAATTTCAATTTCATTGACTCTCCTCTATGATAAACCTGCGATTCATCAGTCAATGAATTGCTAAACCACGAATATTTCCCCTCCCATTCCTTCCTGTACCTGCATTGTCGTTTCTTTTTTTTTTTTTACTCCCGTGGTGGGAATCTTTGTCTGCCATGTCGCTATTGTCAGTGAAAGTGAAAATTTGCGCCGGTCATTATTCGTGTTTTCCTGTGGCAATCACATGGAATTAGAATGTCAGAAAGATAACTAAAAAGATGCATTGTAGCCGGGGCGGTATGCAGCCACTTAAAAAATTTGGGGCCACGTAAGAAGCCTCTCGGCGGCACAGGCAGCAGAAGCAAACAGTTTCAGATGTGTACCTGGAGTTCAAAATGTATCATTTGGTATAAGTTTACATGTCGGGACATGCACAGCCAGATCCAGGATTCGGGACAAAAGCTTAGAATTCGGGACTGTCCCGAATTTTCCGGGACATCTGGTCACCCTAGGGTCCACCCATGAAAAACACTTTTTAACCTCCTAATTTCAGTGGGAAAGAGGCTATACAGACTCCTCTTCCTACCTCCTTCCTCGTTGCTAGCGCTATTCAGACCACACTCTTCATGATGACCGCTAACACACCTACGTTTGGCTGGAGAGTCTTTACAGATTTGTTTTATTCTTCCTCTTGGAGTGCATGAGTGAGATAGCTGTCCTTCACACCCATCTGCAAACTGCTTCCATCCACATCAAAGGACACACCTTGAAAACACCAACAGAACAACAACATCTTCATAGAACTTAAGAACCATGAGGACCCCAAAGCTTACACCCTACATACTGAAACCAAAAATATTCCATTAAACCCAAACACAAAAATCAAATGTTGCAGAATATACAGGTTTCATACAGTCTGTCTAACTGGGGACCTAAAGAAGCTTCTGACTGAAGACAAAGAAGATCAGAGATAGTGAGCAGCCCTTGGGGAGACCCACCCGCACCTGCAGCAGGCTGTAAATGATGCAGAGAATGTGGACCATTGGTTCACATGTTAAAGATAGACTAGATAGGCAATAGAAGGAGCAGGGCAGGATTTAGGACATTTGGAGCCCGAGGTAGAGACAGGCAGGGGGCCCCTCTGAGTGGAGAAGACAACCCATAAACAGCCCCATTCTCCAGATGTAGAAATGTTAATAGAATAGACATCCATTATCTGTTCTAGGTTGTGTCCCTCTCTTCTTGTCCCTTTTCTTCTTGTTTTCCTCTCTATGTTTTGTACTCAGCTGACTTTTCATGCTGTCTCTAAAGGAATGAAAGATTTTTTCCAAGCACTAAGCTCACTTAGCTGATTGCTCCTTCCTGTGTTTCCAAAAAGGCCAAAGTAAATAACCCAGTCCTTCTTTTCACTGTAGACAAGCCATGATCTGCTTATCTGTTCTCCATTTTTCATTTGGATGAAATAATAGCTGCATGAATCATGACAGCAGACAAGATAGAGGAGAGCAGGAGGCGGGGTTACCAATCTACTGGCTCTGGAGAGCAGAGTTCGCTGCTTTTAGATGTTGTCTCCAAAGTCTCCAGTAGCAGAAAAAAGTCTCTAGATTTGGCGCTAGGAGCTTTTTAGAAATCAAAGTGCTAGAGGGGTCTGAAAAGTGGCTAAATATAGCGACTAAAGCGCTAAGTTGGCAACACTGCTCTTTGCATGGTTTGTTTTCAAATGGTTTGCTGCTGTCTGTTTGGACCTTTCTGAACATGTGCAGCAAATGGACTGATCCAATATGGTGGACACTGAAGGGGGGGGCTGAGACAAACTTAATATTATCAGCGTTCTGATGGTATTTTAGCCAAAGGATTTTTATCAAAAACATCATTAATGTGCACAAATAAGGAATAGTTTTATTAACCATACATAGAAACAGAGTTTCATGGGGCCCCCAGGAACCTGGGGCCCTAGGCAGCTGCCTAGTATTGCCTGATGGTAAATCCCCCCCTTTGAGAAGGAGCCCCAGGTTTTGACATTTCAACGCCCCTAAAGATGCCGTTTAAACGGGGTTATGATTCCCTTCAGCATCCGCAAAGCACCGGAATGAATGACAATCTCCTGTCATCCCTGTGAGTGATTAAAAATATACTGAAATATGTTTTAAAAACAGTTCCTCGTCCCTACAACTGATTATTAAGACCAGAAGTAATTTATATATATTTTTTATTTTTGAAAAGGTCATAATATTTTCTCTATGAGATCAAAATAATAGATTTTAGACAATAACATTGTGAAAATAATGTCATCATTAGGCTTAGGGTTATAAAATGTTGACCATATTGGTTAAAGTCATAACATTAGAATAAGTCGTAACATTCCCAGAATAAATTTGTCCCAATACAATATTGTAACATTCTTATACTAAAGTTGTAACACTCCCAGAAAAAAGTAATAATATTCCTAGAATCAAGTCGTAACATTCCCATAATAAAGTTGTAACAATCCCAGAATAAAATCGTAATGTTCCTAGAATCATACATTTCCAGAATGAAGTTGTACCAACATTGCTGGAATAAAGTCTTAACATTCCCATAATAAAGTTGTAAAATTACTAAAATAGAGTCTTAACATTTGTAGAATAAAGTTGTAACATTCCCATAATAAAGTTGTAACAATCCCAGAATAAAATCGTAACGTTCCTAGAATCGTACATTTCCAGAATGAAGTTGTACCAACACAAAATAAAGTTTTTAACATTGCTGGAATAAAGTCTTAACATTCCCATAATAAAGTTGTAAAATTACTAAAATAGAGTCTTAACATTTGTAGAATAAAGTTGTAACATTCCCATAATAAAGTTGTAACAATCCCAGAATAAAATCGTAACATTCCTAGAATCGTACATTTCCAGAATGAAGTTGTACCAACACAAAATAAAGTTTTAACATTCCTGGGATAAAGTTGTAACATTACTAAAATAGAGTCTTAACATTTGTAGAATAAAGTTCTAACATTCTGAAAATAAATTTGCACCAATGCAGTATTTTAACGTTCCCATAATAAATTTGTAACATTACCAATATGAAGTTGTGACGATACTGGAATAAAATGGAACCATTGCCAGAATAAAGTTTTATCAACACAAAATAATAAAGACGCAACATTCCTAGAATAAAGTCATAAAATTCTTAGAGTTAAGTGTTAACATTACCATAATAAAGCCGTAACATTCCAAGAATAAAGTTGTAACATTCCCAAAAACGTTACATGAACAAAGATAAAATAGTGTGATAACATTAATTCTGTGATGTCATAACATTATGATATTACAGAATGATGTCATAATGGGTGTCAGAATAAATATATAACCTTATGAGAGTAGAATCCTAATTTATCTAGATTAAAGCTGTAACATTACCAGAATAAAATGGTAACAATACAATATGGTAACATTCCCATAATAAAGTTGTAACACTCCTAAAATAAAGTCTTAACATTTTTTTAGAATAAAGTCATAACATTTCCAGAATAAATTTTTAACAATACAATATTGTAACATTCCCGTTCTAAAGTTGTAAAATTACTAATATAAAGTTGTAACACTCCCAGAAAAAAGTTGTAACAATCCCAGAATAAAATCGTAACATTCCTAGAATCGTACATTTCCAGAATAAAGTTGTACCAACACAAAATAAAGTTTTAACATTCCTGGAATAAAGTTGTAACATTACTAAAATAGAGTCTTAACATTTCTAGAATAAAGTTCTAACATTCTGAGAATGAATTTGCACCAATACAATATTGTAACGTTCCCATAATAAATTTGTAACCTTACCAATATGAAGTTGTGACGATACTAGAATAAAATTGAAACATTTCCAGAATAAAGTTCTAACATTCTGAGAATAAATTTGTACCAATACAATATGGTAACATTCCCATAATAAAGTTGTAACACTCCTAAAATAAAGTCTTAACATATTTTTTAGAATAAAGTCATAACATTCCCAGAATAAATTTTTAAGAATACAATATGGTAACATTCCCGTACTAAAGTTGGAAAATTACCAATATAAAGTTGTAACAATCCCAGAATAAAATCGTAACATTCCTAGAATCGTACATTTCCAGAATGAAGTTGTACCAACACAAAATAAAGTTTTAACATTCCTGGGATAAAGTTGTAACATTACTAAAATAGAGTCTTAACATTTGTAGAATAAAGTTCTAACATTCTGAAAATAAATTTGCACCAATGCAGTATTTTAACGTTCCCATAATAAATTTGTAACATTACCAATATGAATTTGTGACGATACTGGAATAAAATGGAACCATTGCCAGAATAAAGTTTTATCAACACAAAATAATAAAGACGCAACATTCCTAGAATAAAGTCATAAAATTCTTAGAGTTAAGTGTTAACATTACCATAATAAAGCCGTAACATTCCAAGAATAAAGTTGTAACATTCCCAAAAACATTACGTGAACAAAGATAAAATAGTGTGATAACATTAATTCTGTGATGTCATAACATTATGATATTACAGAATGATGTCATAATGGGTGTCAGAATAAATATATAACCTTATGAGAGTAGAATCCTAATTTATCTAGATTAAAGCTGTAACATTACCAGAATAAAATGGTAACAATACAAGAATAAAGTTGTATTATAACCAGAATAATGCCTTATGTTATAAACTCAAAGAAGTAATATACTTTAATCCCTAAGAAGAAAGCTTAGTCTTCACTCTGAGATCAAAAGTTTCACTCTGGACGCTGATTGGATGATCTCGGTTTAATAACTCTAAGCTTTCATCCTATTAAAGCTATTTTTTTTTCTAACTTTATATTGTGTCAACTTTATTCTCACATTATTGTAACATTATTTCCTAGTTTCATGGCATATGTCTTGTTTTGTTTTTATTTTATTCTCCTAATTAATAAAATCTCTGTATAACTCCAGTTGTTGGTCCCACTCCCTTCACTGCTCATATTGATTATTTAATACTTACTTTTAATGTATTTGATTTGTTATTTGAAGTTTCAGATTTAAAACAAACGAGACAAAAAGCTGCGAGATCTGTTTGAACAGCTTAGATGAAACACTAATGTCAGCCTGTGATGAAAAGCTGCTTTCCTGAGAACTTGCTGATCATTTTATTTACTAAAAAGATGCATGTAGGAAAATAAATCAATTAAATTCACACATATAACAGTGACTGTGCTAAAAAAAGTATAACTCCGTATTCCTAAAATCTTTGTTTCCTTTTGGTCTGACAGAAACACACACCCACATTCCCACACATTCCCACACACCCACTCAGGATATAAATTATTCATTTTTCTCTTTCCACATTATTCACAAAGAACCGGACAAACTGAAAATAAAACATCAAAGGTGAATAAATAGGTCACCAAATTTTCCTCCAGATGTAAGGGTAAATAGAGACAATAAATACATTACATTGTTGTTGTTTTTAAATATGATAGAATTGAACAAAAGAAGCCTCTAAAATTTAGAGGGGAACATCTGGGCGGTCTCTGCTGCCACCTACTGGAAAGTAGCTGTAAGAACAGAAGAACAACCGACCGACTCCATAAACACCAGCTGGATCTGTGCGGATCTGCATGAATAATTACTCCAAAAATTATGAAAAAACTTTCAATTATACATGATTTCCTCCCTAAAACAGAAGAAGTCAATTATTTTTCCCTTTTTGAAGTAAAACCAACTGTTATTTTTATCCTGTGTCCGATTTCTAGGGCAGAATTGCCCATCAAATTTACATTAAAATGTAGTTACTAAAGTATCGGTATTATTTCTAATATTGAGAAATAACTGAATGAATAATTATCTAAAATATTGGTGTATTTACAGAATGTGATGGACAGAGATAGACAGAGATAGATGGACAATGTGAGAAGTTTGATGTTTCAGGAAATTCTCATTAGTGAAAAACATTTGTTCCTTTGAGAAGATGTAAAGCTGTGAGTAGGATGATTATGTTTTATTATTTTGTGCAAATCTTATATTTTGTGGCCAAAAATGAGTATTTCTTGGGAACAAATGAATATTTTGTGCGAACAAATTAGTATTTTGTGGAATCAAATCGTATGTTTTAGAGAACAAATTAGTTTTTCGTGGCTACAAATTAATATTTTGTGGTAAGGAATTACACACACTATTTTGCTTTTTTCTCCCGTGTCAGTTCTGGAGCTCCATACATCGTTTTTCTTTTAAGTGCTATATAAATAAAGTTGGATTGGATCAAATTGGATAATAGTCATAGAATCGAGCAGCTTTTATTTTTTTATTAGGCATCTTTGTTCACAACAATAAACATAAAAGAAGAGACAGAACATTTAACAAGGAATTCAGGGATGGATATCTCCATTCAGACGTTCATTCACATTTTTATCCAACAGCACAATCTATCCTGCCGCTAGATGGCGCCATTATCCGCAGTTACAGTATTTGAGAAGAAGCGCGAGGAAGAAACCCGAAGAAGGAGCCGAATTGTGGCTGTTCCATACTGGTTTAATTGAATGAGGCTAAAGAGCAGCTAAAGTTTGTGTTTGCTCGTTAAAATATTCTAAAGAAATTCGTCCAATATTCAGCTAGAGCGTCTGAGACTGAGCGGTAAGAACAACATGGCTGCATCCAGCCACTCCAGGCTCGCAGCCTGCGGCTTTATAAGGCACTTCACTGGGCATGCTAAGCTAGCTTCAGATAACCATGCTAACGGCTAACACGTTCGCGCGGAGATCTAAATAATGATCAAAGGATCGCTGGCATTGGGGTTCGTGCTGGTTGTGCTCCACTGATGAAGTCAATGACTTTGTTTTGTTGATTATTTTGTATTAAAAGTGTTTTTTTTTCGGATCGGGTTTGGGGAGTTTAGCTCGCGTTTGGAGCTAGCCTTGCTAGCGCTGCTCCGCTCGGCAGGGAAGCTGAATGAGCTGTTGGTGTTTAGCGCTTCATTCCAGCGGCTGTTTAACGGCTTCTCCGGGTCATCCTCGTGGGTTTACACCTGGGTTACACCTGGCTTCCGGTACTCCTTTATTCAGATGCTAACACCGAGCAGGTAGGCCCCCCCCCCATGCTTAGAGATCCCCTCATGGTAATTAATGTTTACCCCCGTTACCAATGACTTACCAACACATTCAAACCTTTAACAGCTAATAATAATGCAGCTATTCCGCTGAGATTAACCTTTTACAATTAATTAATGGGTTTGATAGAGTTAAGTTTATTATTATTGTTATAAAAGCACCTGGAAGCATTGGAAACATTCATTTTAAGATATTTAAATGAAGATAAAAGTGTTTATAAAGGGAGTTTGACGTCTGATTGTTTACTTTTTGTTACCTGAGATCAATTCTTAGTTGTTGTTTTTTTGTTAGATTTAATAATGTTAACTGTAACAAAAAACAAACATATTTTGGATCATCGCTGATAGTCTGAGGGAACCACAGACTATCCAGAGTTTTAAAAAAGGATTACAAAAGTTTATTTTTAGCAAACATTCATTTTATGCTCTTTAAATGAAGATAAAAGTGTGTGTAAAGGTAATTTGTTTACTTTTTGCTCCCTGGGATCCATTATTATTATTATTATTATTATTATTATTTGTTAGATTTAATGATGTAAACTGTGACAGCAAACATATTTTGGATCATCGCTGATCATCTGAGGAAACCACAGACTACCCAGAGTTTTAAAAAGGATTACAAAAGTTTATTTTTAGCAGAACTTACCTTTTATAATTAATCAATAGGAGGTTTGATGGTTAAAAGATTATTATAATTATTATAAAGACGCCTAAAAGCTTTGGAAACATTAATTTTATGCTCATGCAATGAAGATAAAAGCGTGTGTAAAGGGAATTTGTTTACTTTTTGCTCCCTGGGATCCATTATTATTATTATTATTTGTTAGATTTAATGATGTAAACTGTGACAGCAAACATATTTTGGATCATCGCTGATCATCTGAGGGAACCACAGACTACCCAGAGTTTTAAAAAAGGATTAAAAAAGTTTATTTTTAGCACAAGTCACGACTGTTAACCTTGTATAATTAATCAATAGGAGGTTTGATGGTTTAAAGTTTATTATTATTGTTATAAAAACACCTGAAGGTGTTGGACACATAAATTTTATGCATAAGTTACAACTGTTAACCTTTTTATAGTAGGGGTGCACCGATAAATCGGCCGGCCGATCGATCGGCCCCGATTTCCTTAATTTAGGGTGATTGGTGATCGGCCGATATTTACATATGAAACCGATCTTAACCACCAATCTATTTACCTCGGCGAGTGTCTTAAAATCAGTTGCTATTCCATATTTTTTCTGATCTTTTGTTGAAGTTTTGTTATTTGAAATGTAAAAAATCAAAAGACCAATGTTGTAGTCTTAAGTTTGTTTTATTTAATTAATATTTATTATTTAATTCATTTCTCTGTCAAGGCTCTACCTCAGTTAAAACAACTTTATAATGGTTCAAGGCTAATGTTCAAGGGCATGTTTTTCAAGAAAAGATTATAACATTGAAAGTGAATTGCGATCTTGTAACACAGTGTTTATTATAGCAAAAAAAATACTAAAATCGGTATTAACCAAAAATCGGAATCAGCAGGTCAGGCTTTTTAAAGATCGGTGATCGGAAATCGGCCAGAAAACTGCAACCGGTGCACCCCTATTTTATAGTTATGCCACAGGCTTATTTATTCATATGTACTTAACAATGATTTTAAGTTTTTTGATTTTGCCTTATGATTTTACCGGCCGTCGTTAGTCGTTCTATTCGCCGTAGGATTGGGACCATTTTCCTCCAATGAGGGCAGCAGAAAAGTCTTTTCTTCAATCCAAAAATAATTAATTGGACATTATTTTATGAATGAGCTGAGTGTAAAACTACAGACTAGTTTGTTCATTTTCCCGTATTCTCATCAGAATCTTGATCTTTATTCAGATCTGTTCCAATTTGGGGCGGAGCCCTTCATCCTTTTCAATTTAGGGCGGAGCCGTTTGTCTGTTTCAATTGGGGCGGGAAGAGAAACGTCTTCAAACTTGGAAACAAAGTCTAGTGGATTGTTTTTACTATATTATTTTTTTTTTATTTCCCTGGAAGCGTTTCTATTGTGTTTCTGCTAATCGCTGATGCCGCCTTTGTTTGCCGTCTGCAGGTGACGAGCTGGCGCAGGTCGTGGGTTGTCCGTGGACCATGCGAGACAATGGCGGTAGCCTTGCCCAGAACCGCTGGCAGGGGGACCTTGGGCTGACCGCTGTGGGGCAGGACAGCACCGGAGGAGGTAAGGCTCTCTGCGGCGCCGCCGTCGCTTCAGCTTCATTTCTAGACGGAAGATAAATCGGAAGCAAACATTTAAAGTGACGAGCACAACGGTGTGTTTAGTTCCTTTGTTTGGTTTCTGCTTCTTTTTCATTTTCATCTGTCAACATTCGCTATAATCCACAACTCCTCAAGTGGAAAAGTTTTTGTTTCTCCTCCTAATCTTAAAGGAACCTTTGGCTATCTGATTATTAATCAATTAATCGACTCATTAATCAATTAGCAAAATAATCGTCCATTTTTCCTTCACCTTTGACATATGGTGTTTATGTCACTGAGACAATTAGATCACTGATGTATCGATTTCTGTTTCCATCTGATAGATAATAGACATATCAGAATAAATGATGATGAAATAAAGGAAATCAGACTTTGACTTCTGAGCCTCCTGCTGTGACGGTTGCTAGGCAACCCAAGTTACCAGAGCAGGACTTTTCCCGCTTCACAGCAGGTCACTTCCAGCCTTCATTGGGTGTGAAGGACTCGGCCGTGGCCGTTAGAAGGCTCCACCCCCTGAGTTTGGGCTCGGCAGGAGACTGGAGGAGAAGGAAGAGAATGTTGGCTTTAAAACATTTTATTCAAAGTTTGAGCTCAGTTTTTATCTTTGAGAACTGCCGCTGAGATAAAGTTTGTTTTCTGAGCGTGTGACTCTGTTCTTTGGTTCAGGGGGGATTCCTGAAAACCACCTGATCGTCCCGGCGTCGGGCCACAGCGTGTCCAGCTCCGTGCACCTCAGGCTCGGCCAGAAAGACAAGCTGTGGGCCGGCGAGTACGTAGAAGACGACGGGCCGGGGGCCATCGAAGCCATCGGCGACGAGGAGGAGGGGAAAAACCTGTACGAAGACGACGGAGAGGATCTCCAGGGCAAAGCCTGGGAGAACAACGGCGAAGAGGAAGATGGCGACGAGGTGGGCGAGAGCGAGGAGTGGGAGGTGCCGGATTTCCCCTGCCAGTCCAACCTGTACGGCCGGCCGCAGCACCAAGACCAGCGACCGCAGCATCAGCAGCAGGAGGAACCTGGTGCTCCGAGCGCAGAGAGCGCTGCGTTCCAGGCTGGAGCCAGGGGCCTCTACCGGTCCCAGTTGAGGAGGTACCGGGTCCTGAAGAGGCTCCGGAGCTTGGCGCTCGTATCCCGCGGACTTCCTGGATCCCAGCCCGCTCGCCAGTGGAAGAACTGGCGGCAGAGCGTTCGATGGAGCACCGCCGCGGGGCAGCATGGGGGTCGGAAAGGCCAGAAGCCCAGTTTCTACGGCAGGCAAAGGAGGACAAAAAGATTTCTACGGCTGTGCGGCGATGCGGAGGAGGAGCTAACAGGTAGCGTGTTTTTCCCTGACCCGCCTCGCCTGGTGAACGGGGCGGCTCCCGGACTGTATGGAGGGAAATTTGGTCCAATATTGTTGGAAACAAAGAACAAGTTTGAATTAAGTTTGTTTAGAAAAACTTTATAGTTTATTTATTCAAAGTTTAACCAGCTTTTTATTTTTATTATTTTACAATATTTAAAAATTTTTCTGTTGTATTTTTCATTCATTTTTTTATATTCTTCTCTCAGATTTGATTTGTTGTCATTTTTGGAGGAAAAGAGATCGATTTTTTCCCGTCCAATAGAAATGCGGTTGCTAAGCGCCACACAGAGCAGATTAATTCCCATTGGTCCGTTCAGACCACCCAGAGGCGTAGAGCAGGAAATCTATAAAATAGGATTTAAAGGAAGGCTGTTCATATAACCGAGTCTCCCATAAGAAAGTTTAAAAAAGAAAACAAAAAAAATAATTTTGGACAAAAAAAATCCAAAGAACTAACTTTTGAAAAAATGATTAAATTGAACAAATTTTGAAAACATAGAAATAAAAAAAATATTAAAGGAAATGGGACAAACTAGAATGTTTTCTTCTTTTGTAAAGGAATTTTTTTTTTGAGACATTCTTTGCTTCCAATAATATTGGACCATATTTCTCTTCATAAACCAGCAGGAAATCCTCCAACCTGAATCTGGAAATTAGGGCTGCAACTAACGATTATTTTAAAAATCGATGAATCGGACGATTATTTTTTCGATTAATCGATGAATCGGACAAAAAATATTTTTTATATTAACCTCTTTATTCCAAAATAAACATTTTAGACAGAACAAACAAGCACACAAGTACAGGTTGCTCATTAACTGTCCTGGTGCAATATGAAAAATAAATGTTTGTGTTAAAACTACGCAAACTTACATGAGAAATGTAGCTGTACATCCACAAAATATAGGGTACTTTGTTTCATAAAGCGCAAAAAAAGACATTTTTGTTTTTAAAGCCCCTAAGGGGTTCAAACAATAGGCCCCCCCATTTCAACAAATGAGTTTTTTTAGACTAGAAGAGTTCTGCCTTTTAAGACAGGAAAGTATAGCAGTTAAAGTTGCTACTTGAGAAAATACTTAACCATAGAGATAAAAATAGCCCTGTGATTCAAATTATAAATTGTATTTGGAATAAAAATGAGAGAACTAGGGGTGCTAAAAAACACATCCTCCAAAGACAGATATTTACATGGGAATGTGGCAGATAATTAATTGACATATTACTGATCTTGCTGGATTTTATTCTGCTTTAGTTCTATAAATTGCAGGATCATCTTTACTTTATCTTTGCCAGATTTAAACTTTAAAAGCCTTGCCCTCATAATTTGCAAGTTAATTTATTTATAAAGTAAATGTAAACGCTGCTTAAGCTAGTTCAAATGAAATTTAAAGTAAAATAAGTAGCCAACCTTATCACTGTCTGTAACCTACTAACACGGTAAGGAAAGCATCAGATGAGCGAACTGAGAAACTAACGTAACGTTTCCCCACTTTAAAACCAAACAAACATGGTGGTTCCGTGCCATGTTCATTTCTTTTGAAAAAAGTTGCATGTTATCACTTTTTTCACTTTACAAAGCGCAGGCTATTTTAATTATTGTGATCAATTTGCGCCGTCAATCCCGGTGCATGCGCGCTTCATTTGCAGTCTGGACGCTGAGGCTCTGACTGAGAGGGACTCCTGCGGGAAAACGCGGTTGGGGTGGGGGAGGCGCCCCACGGCAGAGTAGGAATGATACATGCTTTCACGTAAGAGTCTCCAAAAGCCGCCAGTGACACCGAAAAAAGTCGCCAGATTTGTCGCTAGTCGCTTTTTTGAAAAATAGTCGCTGGAGGGGTCTGAAAAGTCGCGGAGTTGGCAACACTGCTCCTGCGGCGCTGACTCGCTCTGCCGTATTTTTTTTCCTTCCTCTTTCAGTCAAGAGGCAGTGATGACGGCGCAGCGGATGACGCAATAATCGCGCGACACAACTAATCGATGATGAAATTCGTTGCCAACGCTTTTAAAAGTCGATTTTTATCGATTTTATCGATTCGTTGTTGCAGCCCTACTGGAAATAAATCCTTTTCATGTAGCAGAATCCGTAGAATCACTGGAGAAAAAACCCCAAAGAAAAACAGATTATTTCTTATTAAAAAAAACAAAGTTTTATACTTTGGATCAGGGAATAATCCAACCTCAGTGACTGACGGTGAGGATGATAATCTCCTTTGGTTTAATCTTTAAATGTCAAACCATTCTGGCTTAAACATGTATATAAATGTTCTCCTTATCAGACCATATTGTCCGAAAATTTCTATATGAAAACAAATCCTGTCTTAAATCTGTGGGGTTTTTTTCCGTTATCTTCTGCAGGCCAGTTAGTTCTACGTCAGCCTGAACACCTAAATTCGGCCAATCATATATCAACGGTCATCTGTCAATCAAATGTTTTCGGTCATAGCATCTTGATTCATATGTCGCAGCTAATATACGCAACGGTTGAAACCAGAATCCTTTCCTTTCCCATTGAGTTGCGTCCCAGTGTTCACGGGGATGGACGTCTGTGTCTTCGGCAGGCGTAGAGCTAACAGAACTGGCAGCGTTGCGAGGCAAGGGCTCAAACATGTACGGCTGGAAGCCTTCTACACCAAACCAAGCTTCTGCCGCCCTTTCTCTTTTTATGCCTAAACCCTGCAAACACTTATCTGACTTCAGCTAAATGCTCTAATCTGCCAGTGGAATGATCATTTTTAAGTCCTTAAAATAAGATAATTAGAGATTTAGCTTTTTTTAGTTCTAACTTTTAATGTAAATCATAGTTTTCATTCCAAATTGTTCAACTTATCTCCTTAAACCAACAGAAAAAATAGATTTGAAGGGGCATTGACTGTATTTTAAATGTTTTCTGGCGTAATGAAGCCTCCAGGTTTCCATTAACGAAGCTGTTTATTTCATGTGGTTTGACAGGAATGCGTTTAAACGGACCTTCTTCGGACAAGCATGAGGAGAAAATGAGACGTGACTTGGCGGTCCGACCAGCAGAAGCTGCTCTTAGCGAAGAACACACCAAATACATAACGGGTACAGATCACTTTATTTTATTCTGCTTTAATCCAGCATCAGCTGCTGGATTACAGAGGCACCGATTCATTCATGTTGGCTATGACCCCCGATAGTGAGCAAAATCTAGATCAAAATCAATCCATAGGAACAGATCTATTTAGTCTGTTTCTATACTATATGTAAGTTTGCTAAAAAAACTTTCTGAACAATTGGGATTCATCCTTCAACACGATTTACTGTTCGTTCCTTTTCCCTCGTCTATCTAAAGCTGCCTCTGTATGGAGTCAATTCTTTTCCATTATTGATAAAAAAAAAAAAACATTTGTAAATGCACATTTTTTTAAATTGTTATCAAGAAATTAAACTTTCGAAAACGACTTAATGAGAAAAAAATCTTTGGGAGGAACATTTCAACCATATGATTGATAATGTTTACTTGAAAGGAATGTTATCACCGTCCACTAGAGGGCACCACAGTTCATCCTAGAGCAGATACGCTTATTTTCAAGAGATAGAGTGATGCTGGAGCAGAACCATGAATGGATCCAGAGTCTGGTCTGGATTGTTTCTTCTGTTTAATGGATCCAAGGATCCAGAATGAACTTCCTGCGGTTCTGTTAGTAAAAATAAACTCCTTCATTTCTCCTAAATGGACCCATTTAGCGGCGCTGATGGACAGGGTTTCTGCGGATCATTAAAAATAATTAAAATAGAATTTTTTTTTTAATTAAGGCCTTAATTGGCATTAAAATTAATTAAATGTGATTATTATGACATTTAAAATGCTTTATAAAAAAAAAAAAAACTGTCAAATATATCGGATTTAACTGGTTCCATGTGTTTGCGTGGAACTGCTCCTGGTTGATCCTAAAGCCGTAGGTTCGGAACAGAAGCTCAAGGCTCAGAAAAGGCTAGAGAACGGGAAAATGCTCATTTTAACATAAGTGGCTGGAAAACGAGAAATTTGGGACACGGCTGCAGCCTGTCGATGGTAAAGATTACGAAGGATTTGGCCGTGTTTTAATATAAATATATATATATATATATATATGTGTGTGTGTGTGTATATATGTACACTCACCAGCCACTTTATTAGGTACACCTGTCCAACAGCTCGTTAACACTTAATTTCTAAGCAGCCAATCACATGGTGGCAACTCAGTGCATTTAGGCATGTAGACATGGTCAAGACATTCTCCTGCAGTTCAAAGCGAGCATCAGTATGGGGAAGAAAGGTGATTTGAGTGACTTTGAACGTGGCATGATTGTTGGTGCCAGAAGGGCTGGTCTGAGTATTTCAGAAACTGCTGATCTACTGGGATTTTCACGCACAACCATCTCTAGGGTTTACAGAGAATGGTCCGAAAAAGAAAAAACATCCAGTGAGCGGCAGTTCTGTGGGCGGAAATGCCTTGTTGATGCCAGAGGTCAGAGGAGAATGGCCAGACTGGTTGGAGCTGATAGAAGGGCAACAGTGACTCAAATAACCACCCGTTATAACCAAGGTGGGCAGAAGAGCATCTCTGAACGCACAGTACGTCGGACTTTGAGGCAGATGGGCTACAGCAGCAGAAGACCACACCGGGTGCCACTCCTTTCAGCTAAGAACAGGAAACTGAGGCTACAATTTGCACAAGCTCATCGAAATTGGACAATAGAAGATTGGAAAAACGTTGCCTGGTCTGATGAGTCTCGATTTCTGCTGCGACATTCGGATGGTAGGGTCAGAATTTGGCGTCTACAACATGAAAGCATGGATCCATCCTGCCTTGTATCAACGGTTCAGGCTGGCGGTGGTGGTGTCATGATGTGGGGAATATTTTCTTGGCACTCTTTGGGCCCCTTGGTACCAATTGAGCATCGTTGCAACGCCACAGCCTACCTGAGTATTGTTGCTGACCATGTCCATCCCTTTATGACCACAATGTACCCAACTTCTGATGGCTACTTTCAGCAGGATAATGCGCCATGTCATAAAGCTGGAATCATCTCAGACTGGTTTCTTGAACATGACAATGAGTTCACTGTACTCAAATGGCCTCCACAGTCACCAGATCTCAATCCAATAGAGCATCTTTGGGATGTGGTGGAACGGGAGATTCGCATCATGGATGTGCAGCCGACAAATCTGCGGCAACTGTATGATGCCATCATGTCAATATGGACCAAACTCCCTGAGGAATGCTTCCAGCACCTTGTTGAATCTATGCCACCAAGAATTGAGGCAGTTCTGAAGGCAAAAGGGGGTCCAACCCGTTACTAGCATGGGGTACCTAATAAAGTGGCCGGTGAGTGTATGTATATATAATAAACTGGCCAAAAGAGGAGATAGAGGCTAATGACATCAAGACGAGAAAGCTCCTCATAATGCATGGAGGGTTTCATCAGAAAGATGGCCCCCAAAGACAAATGGCTCGGTGAGTACCTCAGGCAGGAGAAAACCGAAAGTGAGGACAAGAAAGAGGAAGGAGAACCATCATGGAGGGACAAGCCGCTGCATGACGTATACCACAGACAAATAGAAGAAGTGGCTGATATCAAAAAATCCTACCAGTGGCTGGAAAAGGCTGGACTGAAGGACAGTCGGGAGGCACTAATCATGTCAGCACAAGAACAGGCACTCAGTACAAGATCAATAGAGGCCGGGGTCTACCACACCAGACAGGACCCCCGATGCAGACTGTGCAAAGATGCCTCTGAAACAATACAGCACATAACAGCGGGGTGTAAAATGCAGGCAGGAAGTGCATACATGGAACGCCACAACCAGGTAGCTGTCATAGTGTACAGGAACATCTGCCATGAGTATGGGCTGGAAGTCCCAAGGTCAAAATGGAAGACACCTCCTAAGGTAGTTGAGAATGACCGAGCTAAGATCCTATGGGACTTCAAGATCCAGACTGACAAACAGGTGATGGCTAACCAACCAGACATCGTGTTGATGGACAAACAGCAGAAGAAGGCAGTAGTGATAGATGTGGCAATCCCAAGCGACAGCAACATCAAGAAGAAAGAACACGAGAAGCTTGAGAAATACCAAGGACTGAAGGAGGAGCTAGAAAAGATGTGGAAAGTAAGAGCAGCAGTGGTGCCAGTGGTAATTGGAGCACTGGGGGCTGTGACCCCCAAACTGGGAGAGTGGCTACAGCAGATTCCAGGTAAAACATCAGAGGTCTCTGTCCAGAAGAGCGCAGTCCTAGGAACAGCTAAGATACTGCGCAGAACCCTCAAACTCCCAGGTCTCTGGTAGAGGACCCGAGGATGACACATACCACCCCCCAGGGGTGAGAAAACAGTTTAATTTTATATATATATATATATTAGGGCTGCAACTAACGATTATTTTAAAAATCGATGAATCGGACGATTATTTTTTCGATTAATCGATGAATCGGACAAAAAATATTTTTTATATTAACCTCTTTATTCCAAAATAAACATTATAGACAGAACAAACAAGCACACAAGTACAGGTTGCTCATTAACTGTCCTGGTGCAATATGAAAAATAAATGTTTGTGTTAAAACTACGCAAACTGACATGAGAAATGTAGATGTACATCCACAAAATATAGGGTACTTTGTTTCATAAAGCGCAAAAAAAGACATTTTTGTTTTTAAAAGCCTCTAAGGGGTTCAAACAATAGGTCCCCCCATTTCAACAAATGAGTTTTTTTAGACTAGAAGAGTTCTGCCTTTTAGGACAGGAAAGTATAGCAGTTAAAGTTGCTACTTGAGAAAATACTGAACCATAGAGATAAAAATAGCCCTGTGATTCAAATTATAAATTGTATTTGGAATAAAAATGAGAGAACTAGGGGTGCTAAAAAACACATCCTCCAAAGACAGATATTTACATGGGAATGTGGCAGATAATTAATTGACATATTACTGATCTTGCTGGATTTTATTCTGCTTTACTTCTATAAATTGCAGGATCATCTTTACTTTATCTTTGCCAGATTTAAACTTTAAAAGTCTTGCCCTCATAATTTGCAAGTTAATTTATTTATAAAGTAAATGTAAACGCTGCTTAAGCTAGTTCAAATGAAATTAAAAGTAAAATAAGTAGCCAACCTTATCACTGTCTGTAACCTACTAACACGGTAAGGAAAGCATCAGATGAGCGAACTGAGAAACTAACGTAACGTTTCCCCACTTTAAAACCAAACAAACATGGTGGTTCCGTGCCATGTTCATTTCTTTTGAAAAAAGTTGCATGTTATCACTTTTTTCACTTTACAAAGCGCAGGCTATTTTAATTATTGTGATCAATTTGCGCCGTCAATCCCGGTGCATGCGCGCTTCATTTGCAGTCTGGACGCTGAGGCTCTGACTGAGAGGGACTCCTGCGGGAAAACGCGGTTGGGGTGGGGGAGGCGCCCCACGGCAGAGTAGGAATGATACATGCTTTCACGTAAGAGTCTCCAAAAGCCGCCAGTGACACCGAAAAAAGTCGCCAGATTTGTCGCTAGTCGCTTTTTTGAAAAATAGTCGCTGGAGGGGTCTGAAAAGTCGCGGAGTTGGCAACACTGCTCCTGCGGCGCTGACTCGCTCTGCCGTATTTTTTTTCCTTCCTCTTTCAGTCAAGAGGCAGTGATGACGGCGCAGCGGATGACGCAATAATCGCGCGACACAACTAATCGATGATGAAATTCGTTGCCAACGCTTTTAAAAGTCGATTTTTATCGATTTTATCGATTCGTTGTTGCAGCCCTAATATATATATATAAATTAATTAATTAATGGGTACTTATATTATTTCTAAAAGCATTAAAAAGCATTAGAGTTCCTCCTTCCTGTATAAACCCTGGATGGAGGAGCAGCAGAGGGAGAGGATGATGGAAAAGTGGAAACGGTTGGAACAGGAGAGAACGGGTGTCGGCATCCCACGGCTCCCTGGAGCTTTTTTTAAAGCAAATAAAATGGAAAAAGATGAATTTTTTCTTTCAATATAGTCTGTAGGAGGAAAAACAAAGTTTCTTTGTTCCCCAGTGCTGTAAAAATGTGATGTGTATAATAAACATTAGTTCTGGTTTAATGAGGCATCTTGAAGCCAACCTGTATTGATGCTGTCTCACAGAATACTGTCACCTGCTGGACTTTTAAAGACACTACAGGCAGCTGATTGACAGACTAAACTGAATTGATTTGATGACCTAGAACAATGATATCATTGAAGTTATTGGAGGTTATATTCTGTTATTTAATATCTGTTTAAATTGAAAATATCTTTAATAGTTGTAGATGCAGCCAATAAATAATGTAAAATATACGGGAAAATGTGAATGAGGATGCTTGTGGACTGGGATTTTAAATCATATTTTTAAAATAAGTTCAGTAAAAACTGTTAATAAACTAAGAGTCAATTCGAAATGAAATTTATGTCAGATAAGTTGAGTGATAACTGAGAGGAAAAGGATGACACAACCAGAACATAAAAATAAAAACGCACCCGCTGAAACGTTCCTATTCTACGGAAGAGGATTAGGGCCACTGAAAAAAAAAAGTAAACAGATTTTTTTTTCTTCCAGTGTTTGTTTATTTATTTTAGCTAACTCAGTAAACAATACATTCCAAGGCAATATGGAATATAAAAAAACGACAAAAAACACAGAACAAAAACAAACCAAAGCATAACACCATAACAGAGCCTGTATATAGTTATGTAACATCCAGTATCTCCTTATATTTCAGCCATTTCCCCCATCTTTTTACAAAAAGGGCTTCTTTCACTTTTAACTTGTGTGTCAGTTGTTCCATTGTCAATATGTCATCTATAATTGACATCCATTGTTTGTTGCTAGGGGGGTCAGATTTAAGCCAGTTTTTAGTAATGGCCTTCTTCCCAGCCACCAGGAGAATCTTAATCAGGTATTGGTCTCCTGCATGTACTGATCCCTCCAAATGTCCGAGGTACAATACAAGACAAGATTTAGGAATCACATAACCCAAGACATTGCAGAGAACCGAGTGAACATTCTCCCAGAAGGGCTGTATGTTGGTACATTTCCAGAATATGTGTGTGTGATCTGAATCCATATCACTGCACAGTCTCCAGCATGGTTGGCGAGTGTTCGACTGTTTGCTATTGATTCTAGGTGTGTTGAAATATCTAATTAAGTTCTTCCAATTAAATAACCACTAGGCCACCCCTCCCCCACTGACTAGGCCTAAAAATATTGGCAGCAGATATCGGGGATCGGCTGGACTGATGTCAGGATAATCCACCTTAAAAAAAGCTGCGTTGGTTAATTTATTCTCAGTTAATGAGCTTCTGTGGCGGCACAGACTCATAAGGAAAGCAGGAATCAGGTTTCATTCAGTTTCACTTCTTTATTGCCCTTTTCAGTCACTAAATTATACATTTCATTTTTTTTTCATTTATTGTTAATTTGAAAGGGGACAGTGTACATTAATCAACATTAAAACAATGTAAATATACCCGAGTTAGCTAAGGAGTGCTAATTTTCATCGCTAGTCCCCCAGCCAGATATAAAAAAGGCAACCTTAAAAATAAACACCAGATAAAATTACAATACCAATTACATAAAAAAAACATTATGGTTAAGAAATACAATTCATGTAAAATTATTAAGAATTTATTATAAAATTATTTAAATACACACAGAAAACCTTAGTGCCCACAAATTTGGCTCTCTACAAGCCATTTTTTTTGCATTTTTTGAATGAAAAGAATGACAGAGTCTCTGAGATGCCATGATTTCATATATAACTATACGTGACTGTGTGTATTTGACCTGCATGGATTGAAGTAGAGAAACCCAACGTTTGCTCCTCCCATCAGGCCTTCTGGAAGAGTCTCTGCAGCAGTACGGCAGCTTGATTCCCATCCACGTTGATGACATCGCGGCGAAGCTCCAAGACGCCTTCCACGAGAATTTCTCTCATCCGCACAGGTCAGAGATGCTGCTCACCTAGAAACACCTTTTCTAGATCGTAGAGCATCAGCCCATGAAGGACCAATGATTTAAATCTGTTTGACCTCGATAAACGAATAACTTCTATGAATTCCGTTATTTACTAAAACATTTACAGCTAGGATCCGATTAACCTGAAAGACTGAAATATAGGATCTATGGAGGGACTTTTGTTGCATTATTGTTGCAAACTTGTTTTCTAAAAGGCAATTTGCAAAAGAGTCGATCCAGAAATCACATTTTGAAAAAAATGTAATTTTTTTTTAAAAGAGAAAATCCAAAATTAGTTTTAAGGGGTAAACTTTCCTTTTTTTTTTCAAAATTTTCTCTGTCTATTCGAATTTTACGATTTCTGTTATTTTCAAATCGTGTTTTCCAGATCACTTTCTCTTCACTTCTGGGGGCTCGCTTTCCTCTGGAGTGAAGACGTATTTCTATCGGTCTGCGTGACGTTAGCAACGTTTCTATTGGTCAGTGGGAGCTTTGGGCTAGAAGAGAAGAGAATGATCAGGAAAACACAATAAAAAAAAAAAGGAGAAATTGGAAAACATTTTTTCAATTAATTCAGAGAATCATCAAAGTCACTTAAAGGTTTGAGTTCTATGGAAGCAAAATAGTCTCATTTTTTTTTTGTACACTGAATTTTAATCACTGAATTTATTTTACACCTCGAATTTCTTACACATTTTTATCTGGTAAAAATTCAGCTGCAAAAAATTTTGCTGTGAACGACCCAGATTCGAATCCAGCCGGTGGTCCTTTCCCGCCTGTCTCTCCCTCTCTCTCATACCTCCTTTCCTGTCAGCCTACTGTCGTAAAAACAAGCCACGAGTGCTATAAAAACTCAAAAACAAAAAAAATTCTGCTACAAAAAAGTACCCCTGCAATTTAAAAATTCAGCTGCAGAAAAATATCCTTGCAAAAAACTTTGTCTGCAAAAGTTTTGACCTTTTGTTGAACTCAAGCCAAAGCAATCTGCTCTGGATGCAGTGGAGCAGCTTCCAGCCAATGAAATTAGCTCATTTTATGAAGGGGAATTTGTTGCCAAATAATGTAAGGAATTTATTGAGTATGGGGCCAAAATGGTAGCTTTAATATTTGCAAATGTGTGTGGAGAGTTGTGTGTCTGTATTTCGATTTGTGTGTGTGCAGTGGGATTTGAAAATGTGTAAATAAATCTGTAAATGTGTGAGGAGATTTGTGTGTCTGTACAACAATCTGCAAATGTGTAAAACTACTTGTGTGTAATCCGTTTTGCAAATGTGTAAAAAATCCACAAATCTGTATTCAGATCTGCAAATGTGTACTGAGACTTGCAAATGTGTAGATCAATCTGTAAGCACACACAGAGACACTTGCGTCTGAAGTATTTTCGCTTCAAGACCCAGAAATACAGACAAATCATTGGTTACAAGTCAAGCGGTTTTTCGGTTGGCTCTCTTTACACACGTGATTTTTGCTACTCTTCTGCCGCGTGAGATGCACAAATGTGTAGAAGGATTTGTATGTGTATTTTCGCGATTTGTAACCCCTTGCGCAGGCTCGCAGGCTCACATGCTGCCCTGACCGCAGGCTCGCAGGCTCACAGACAGCCTCTACCTTTTTTTTCCCTCCGCTGCGGGAGTTGACGTGACAAGGATGATATATTGATACCATTCAGTAAGGAAAAAATTTAATCTATTATTAAACAAAAGGTTACGGAAAGATGGCAGAAGCTGTGGGAAGAGCATAGAACTGGAAGTTGGCTTTATAGTATTCAAAGGAAAATTGGTGAAATGAGGAGAACGGAAAGGAATAAAAAAGAGGTTATATCTAGATTAAGTTTCGGAAACACGGGGTTAAATGGAAACTTATTTAGAATGGGAACAGGAGGTTGTGGTTTTTGTTATCAAGGGGAGACGGTGGAGCATGTTTTGTTGTTTTGTTATAAATATTCTATGGAGAGAAGGGTTACAAGAAAATAAATTACAGTTAAATATACAAGATATTTTGGGGGGGGAAAATCTACCTATGATTATTTTTGTAATTTGATAAACAATCCTGAAAAAACGAAATTGGTAGAAAGGATATAAGTTTATTTATGTAAATATTGTTAATATTTATTTTTATTTTTATTTTTCAGTGGGAAAATACATAGCATCCCGATCCACACTCCACTGAAGTAGATGGTGGTAATGCACATCATAAAGTTGCTTGCCAACCGCCATAAAACAGAAGCAGAAGAAGAAGAAACAGTTTTACTAATGCAAACTATAGAAAAAATTAAAGAAATATACTTACAGAAAGCTGACGGGATTCCATTGCTCTCAACTTAGCAGGTACAACCCCTAGGACCCCAGTAACGTCACGTACTGTGCAATACCGCCAACCGGTGGTATGTGGCTGTATGTGAAGCAAGTTGTGCTGAACTGCCGCAGCAGAGAGAGGCTGTCTGTGAGCCTGTGAGCCTGCGGTCAGGGCAGCATGTGAGCCTGTGAGCCTGCGCAAGGGGTTACAAATCGCGAAAATACACATACAAATCCTTCTACACATTTGTGCATCTCACGCGGCAGAAGAGTAGCAAAAATCACGTGTGTAAAGAGAGCCAACCGAAAAACCGCTTGACTTGTAACCAATGATTTGTCTGTATTTCTGGGTCTTGAAGCGAAAATACTTCAGACGCAAGTGTCTCTGTGTGTGCTTACAGATTGATCTACACATTTGCAAATCTCAGTACACATTTGCAGATCTGAATACAGATTTGTGGATTTTTTACACATTTGCAAAACGGATTACACACAAGTAGTTTTACACATTTGCAGATTGTTGTACAGACACACAACTCTCCACACACATTTGCAAATATTAAAGCTACCATTTTGGCCCCATAATTGAGTAAAAAAATTTTCGGTGTTTAAAATTCTGCGTCCAAAAAAAGGCGGATTCAATAAGAACGCTTTTCTTCTGCACAGTTCTGGGTTTCCATTTGTCTTACCATGAGTTCCCTTATCAGTCAGTAGTATTGATGTGAAACGTACAATAACTGATTATAAATCAAAAAATGTTTTATTTGATCGTCTAATTTGACGCTTTTAATTCATAGGTATTTGTAAATAAAAAAAAAATAAAAATATGTTGCCTAGAAGTTAATAAGGAATCGAAATAAATACAAAATAAAATCACATTATAAACCTGTTTTTATAAAAATGGAGCTCCTCTGAGTAATTCCCTTATAACATTTAAACTTGATGAATTGGGAAGAAAAATTATAGTCAGACTGATTTAATTAGTTGAACTTTGTTTTCATCCAGACCTGAGCTGCTTTGATGAGCTCTGATGACTCAGAGTGGAAACCAGCTGATCTCTACATCCAGTCTGTTCCTCTGCTTGGTCTGGATGGAGTTAAAGCTGAACTCAGACATGTTTAGATGTTTCACTTCCTGTAATGACTTTGAAAAAAACAGGAGAACGTTTACAGGATGTCCTAACTTTGGCAAGCGTGTCGTCTAAACGCCACTTTCTGTTTCCTGTGGTTCTTCTGAAGGAAAGCAATGGTCCAGCACCAGATCCAGTCCTTCCAGCGTTCATCCGGATCAGCCGTGGCCAAAACCTTCAGGGTCAACTACAAGCGCCATGTTCTGACCATGGATGACCTGGGCACGTTGTATGGGCAGAACTGGCTCAATGACCAGGTAGGACTCCACCGCGCACCGCTGGAAGCTAACTTCCTGTTGGGCAAAGTCATCAAGTCAAGAAATACATGGAGAAAAAGTTTTAGATTGACTTTGATGTTTCCGTCTAAGCCATTGATCAGCTGGAAAGTTCTTTAGAACGCAGCACTGATGTCATGTTTTACACTCCATTAGAGTTACAGGCTGTTAGCTAAGGCTAACAGGCTAACGGCTACACATGCTTGACTTTGGGCTAACGGCTACACATGCTTGACTTTAGGCTAACGGCTACACATGCTTGACTTTAGGCTAACGGCTACACATGTTTGACTTCAGGCTAACGGCTACACATGTTTGACTTCAGGCTAACGGCTACACATGCTTGACTTCAGGCTAACGGCTACACATGCTTGACTTCAGGCTAACGGCTACACATGTTTGACGTCAGGCTAACGGCTACACATGCTTGACTTCAGGCTAACGGCTACACATGCTTGACTTCAGGCTAACGGCTACACATGCTTGACTTCAGGCTAACGGCTACACATGCTTGACTTCAGGCTAACGGCTACACATGTTTGACGTCAGGCTAACGGCTACACATGCTTGACTTCAGGCTAACGGCTACACATGCTTGACTTCAGGCTAACGGCTACACATGCTTGACTTCAGGCTAACGGCTACACATGCTTGACTTCAGGCTAACGGCTACACATGCTTGACTTCAGGCTAACGGCTACACATGCTTGACTTCAGGCTAACGGCTACACATGCTTGACTTCAGGCTAACGGCTACACATGCTTGACTTCAGGCTAACGGCTACACATGCTTGACTTTAGCCTAACTGCTACACATGCTTGACTTCAGGCTAACGGCTACACATGCTTGACTTCAGGCTAACGGCTACACATGCTTGACTTCAGGCTAACGGCTACACATGCTTGACTTCAGGCTAACGGCTACACATGCTTGACTTCAGGCTAACGGCTACACATGCTTGACTTCAGGCTAACGGCTACACATGCTTGACTTCAGGCTAACGGCTACACATGCTTGACTTCAGGCTAACGGCTACACATGCTTGACTTTAGGCTAACGGCTACACATGCTTGACTTTAGGCTAACGGCTACACATGCTTGACTTTAGGCTAACGGCTACACATGCTTGACTTCAGGCTAACGGCTACACGTTTGACTTCAGGCTAACGGCTACACGTTTGACTTCAGGCTAACGGCTACACATGCTTGACTTCAGGCTAACGGCTACACGTTTGACTTCAGGCTAACGGCTACACATGCTTGACTTCAGGCTAACGGCTACACGTTTGACTTCAGGCTAACGGCGACACATGCTTGACTTCAGGCTAACGGCTACACGTTTGACTTCAGGCTAACGGCGACACATGCTTGACTTCAGCCTAACGGCTACACATGCTTGACTTCAGGCTAACGGCTACACATGCTTGACTTCAGGCTAACGGCTACACATGCTTGACTTCAGGCTAACGGCTACACGTTTGACTTCAGGCTAACGGCTACATGCTTAACTTCACCACACTTGTTGTACTACTGTTGTACTGTTTATCCATTAGACGGTGGGAAATAATCCATTCCGATTTTGCTCGAGCATGGCTCTGGTCTGGGATTCCTTCTATTGCAAATAACAAGGAGTTTCCACTTAGTAATGAGCAGTGGTGCCCTCTGGTGGATGGTGGTAACATAACACTAAAGCCTTGAACACACCCAAACCGATTTTTGCATCCAACCCCACAGAAAATCAAGTCGGACGAGTTTGTGGCGTTCACTGAAAGTCAGTGGGGATGACACCATTTGGCAGTGACTGAGATAAAGCCCAGGTCTATTTTAGTTACAGAAATTTCATGGGACTGAGGAGAAAAGAAACAGAATAATTACAGGAGTTGAGGAGGACAGAAATCGGCTCATCTCCATCTTTACAAAAAAGAAAAACAAACTTAAAAAAAAACTTCATTTCTATAGCTCCAATTCACATCATGTCATCTCAGGTCACTTTCCAGTTCACCAGATCATCCAGTCAGATTCAAAGTTTTCTATCTAAGGAAAGCCAGCTGATTGCATCGACTCATTGACTCTTCAGCAATCCCTCACACTAAGCATGCTTGTAGCGACAGTGGAGAGGAAAAACTCCCTTTGAACAGGAAGAAACCTCCAGCAGAACCAGGCTCAGTGTGAGCGGCCATCTGCTGAGGCCCACTGGGGTTCAAGGAGACAGAAGCAGACATAGAAAAAGAAGCATAGATACAAAAGGCAACTGTCAACCAGCTCCACAGGCGGCCCCGTCCAGGAAACACACAGCCAGGCAGACGAGCTCCGAGCCAGCTCCCATGTCAGAGGATGAAGAGAGCACATCCAGTTAGTCACAGTCAGAGAAACAGGACTACACTGGAAAACAGGCCAAGCTCCAACATCTAGAAACAAAGGTGTTGATGGCAGCAGCACAGCTGATATTTCTCTCCAGGATGGAGTCACAGCCAAACAGGAACAGACCAGATGAAGCTACTATGAGAAAAAGCAGAGAGAGCAGAACGTTAGAGATTGAACTAACAGATTCTGCAGAGTGGGAGAATAGAGATAGAATGAAGCAGAATGATGAAAAAGGGGTCCCTATGTCCTCCAGCAGCCTAAGCCTATAGCAGCAGAACTATAGAGATAGATCATTTGTTTAAATTATCCATTAACTATTAGTTTTCTTTGTAGAGTTTTTGTCTGTTATTCAGTTTTCATCTGTTTCTTTGTGTTTTTATTACTCAGGATTGCTGAGTTAATCTCCTGTTTTCTCTTCCTGCTGTGTTTCTGTGTAGATTATGAACATGTATGGAGATCTGGTCATGGATTCCGTTCCAGACAAGGTAGGAGCCATGGAGCAGCTTTCCTCCTCTTCTCTCCTTTCACGTGTCGCCTGAGCTCAGGCTCCGGTTTTCCATTTACTGGGACGTCTTACGGTGTGTTCACATCAAAACGGAAAGTAGAGCTTCCTAAGTGTTACGCCTATTGAGAGGAGCGTTCAGGAGCGACTCGACTGCCTGCGTTTTCAGCTCATGTTTGGAGATCAGAGTGAAGGTTTAGCAGAAGTTAAAACGTTAATCTGCTTTTACCGCCTGCATGACGGCAATAAAAACATTTTAAATTCACAGGTGGTGTTTAAAAGAATTTTGACTCCGTTTTGTTTCCAATTCAGCTAAATATTTTCTACACGAAAAGTGAAACTATGGAAAAAAAAAAAGAAAAAAATTCTTCAGATTTGATTAAATAATAAAACATCCTTCCGATAAATAAATGTCCTTAATAAAGTTAAACTGAATATATTTTTAAAATATACATTTTAGTTTGTCATTTATTTTATTTACTTCAGGATAATTTTTTGCATTTAAAGATTTATTACTCTAAACATCATTTATATTTCTAAACATGAATTTGTTTCCTAATTTTTGATATTTTGTTTATTTTTCTTTTATGTATTTTAAGGACTTTTATTTTTTTTTTTTACTTTAGGGTGTTTTATTAGTCCCAGATATACGTAAAGGAACTTTAACAAATAAGTCTCAATAAAACTGTTATAAAAAAAAAAAGAAAATAAGAGAATCTTGAGATAAATAAATCTGAAATTAAATTGGCTCAGATTGTATTTTTTTATATATATTCTTTCTTTTGCTGCAAAGGGACATTTATTTATTGACATTAACTTATTAAAGAGGATTTTCTCAGAAATTAAATGTCCAGGTTTATCTAAAATGAGTTAATTGATGGATGGCGTTCTTGCACTTACCTCTTAGTGCCTACCAACAGTAGCCAATCCACTTGGCTACTGTCGATAATGGATTGGCTACTTGTTTGTTGTCAATGATGCCACTATATTATTTACGTTAGCTCATACGCTTTGGCGCATGTTTGGCTAGCGGTTCTCCACTAAGCCGAAGCACGAGTAAGTACTCCTACGCTCGTTTGCTGCTGCAGATTTTATTTTTTTAGCTATTTGTTCACTCTTTTGTGTAAACTGGAGCATCAATGGCCGAAAAGAATCCTGATAAACCGCTGCAGCTACCAGATCTGCTTCCTGCCAGTGACGTTACGCTACATGATTGGCTGAACGTTGCCACATGATGTAAAATATTGCGGTTGCCCAGACAACGACAATAACATCACGCGGCCTCTGTCTGGGAGCATCTTAGTGCGACTAATGACAGATGAAGTTTTACCTGAACAGAATAAAATCCGTTTCTGGTGAACAGAGTAACTGTTTCACTGCAGGTCTTCAACAGGGGGTTCACGACCCCGGGGGGGTCCATGGAGGTACTGCATGGGGGTCAACAGAGTTTTAGTGGTAATAATTGCAGGGAGGAATATTAAAAAAAGTCTAATCAACCAATTGAAATGTCTTTAAATCCACATGAACATGAATCCAACAGACTGTAGTAAACAGATAAATGGAGGCAGAAGATGTCTTTCAGTCATCAATGCTCACATTCAGAGACACACAGGAGCTCTTTAAGCTGGGCACCGTTTCATTCACAACACCTGTCCCATCAACCAGGAATCAGAAATACTTTAATAATCCCAGGGAGGGATTACTTTAGTTACATTACTCCATCTGTAACAGAGTGACTAGGACCAGTTTGATAGAACACTATTTTATACCATATTAGAGATGTCCCGATCCAGGTTTTTGCACTTCCGATCCGATACCGATATTGTTTTTGGACTTCCAATCCGATACCGATACTGGCTGATACCAGCCTATCCGAGCATGTATTTAAGTTTAAGTTAAAGTATTTAGCCTTAGTTGTAAGTCTCAAGTTAAAAAGGGTTTTAGTACTCTTGATAACATCTAGCCAGCTGAATTAGGTGAGATTGAATAAAACACAATGATTGGTAACAACAAACTTACCTGTTTATTAAGAGATAAACACAAACTTGACAAAATTATGAATAGCAATCTAATATTGCACAGTGAGCAGTAAAACCGTAAACAGTTAAAGGTGCAAGTATTACTGTAAGTTTTAATAAAAATGCAAAACAGACAAGAGTGGAAAATAGTCTATTAACTTAGAATCAGGACTCTACTCTTGAAAAAAGACACTGCTTAAAAAAATCAGTGCAAATAATAGTTACACAAAAATGCCTTATACTCCCCAATGTCCTCCACACCTAGTCTCCATCTACACGTCGTGCAGGATAAAATAATCCCACACGGCTGACATTTCCCCGCTATCTTCCAATTCACCTGTTTTAATGGTTAGGCCGGGAGACAGACCCAAAAAGACCTGTGGGTGTTTTGAAGGTGTTCTGGAAAATACGGACCAGATTCGGGGAACACTGGCGCAAAATAGTGGAATGGATTGTTTCAAGCGGCGAAACTGGAAAATACAAAATACAAGCATTTTTACATGCTTTGCCGATACGCATTTTTTTTTTGCCATTATCGGCGTCCGATCCGATACGTGGATCGGATCAGGACAAGCCTATACCATATATATAATTCGGGGGGGCCCCCGCTCCATCTCACCATCAGTGTGGGGCCCTTGGCCTGGAAAACGTTAAAGACTCCTGTGTTAGACCATGATATAAAGGAGGAGAGCTGTGTAGCGCTATGGCTGGCTTTGCTCAGTAGCTAACAGATTAGCCTCTTCTAGCTCGGTCAGTTAGCCATATTAAGCTACCCTACTTTTAAATTTGAGGCAACAACCGTTCATTTTCTACAAATAGAATATCTGTTTTCTTGGTCTAAAATCTCTACGAAAATTAAGATGTTCCATCTGTCCTCCTCTGCCCTCAGATCTTAATAAAAGAATAAAAATAAGCTGAGACTTTTAGTGTCTCCTTGTTAAATGGCAGAGCTCAGTCTGTCTTAGAAGGCAGGACTTTCCTTCCAGACTAACGATGATTGTTTTCTACTTTTAGCTACTTTAGATGACAGATTAAATGTAAAATAACAGCAAATATAGGAAATAATATGTTGAGACTCCAGAAGAGATTTGATCCTTAGGAAACGGGTGCGATACAGGTTGTGAGTTGTGATATGACATCATAAGAAGGGGCGGGCCCCATGCAGATCTGGTACCTACACTGGAAATATTTGCGTAATCTAGGGTACTTAGCAAGATGGTTAGCATTAGCTATATGGATCGAATTTTTTTGATAGTAAAAAACAGACTTTAACTTGCGATTTTCTCATCATGGAATTTTTTTATCACAAATTTTCTGTATTACTTTTAATCCGTAGGCCCTTAGGGACAAATGGGATATAAACAATCTAGATCGTATTTATTATATGGCCTAAAAAGGTAGGAAGTAAAAGCTTTATTTTAAAAATTCTGATTTATTGATTTAGTTAATTATGCACTCCCAGAGACCTCTTCTTCTGATGGAGATTTCCTGCTGATTAGGTGCATCCTGGCTCTTTGCTGCTTCTATAGGTGAAATACGTAATTACCGGCTGAGATGTTTCCAGCGTGGAGAACTTTTGTGAAGGAGGGAGCTTTGGCACATGTGAACAATAAAAGAATAAACAGCTGTTAGACATATCTCCCACCACAGAATCCTCTTTCATGCCTTTACTGTTATAGGGCAATTATATTTAAATGTTAAATCATTCTGGCTTAAACATGTATATAAATGTGTATATATGTTCTCTTTATCAGACCATATTGTCCCTAAATTTAGAAAAATTCTATTTAAAAAAAATTCCTGTCTTAAAATCTGTTTTTCCGTTATCTTCTGCAGGCCAGTTAGTTCTACGTCAGCCTGAACACCTAAATTCAGCCAATCATATATCAACGGTCATCTGTCAATCAAATGTTTTCGGTCATAGCATCTTGATTCATGTGTCGCAGCTAATATACGCAGCGGTTGAAATCAGAATCCTTTCCTTTCCCATTGAGTTGCGTCCCAGTGTTCACGGGGATGGACGTCTGTGTCTTCGGCAGGCGTAGAGCTAACAGAACTGGCAGCGTTGCGAGGCAAGGGCTCAAACATGTACGGCTGGAAGCCTTCTACACCAAACCAAGCTTCTGCCGCCCTGGCGTCCTCTTCCACAACATCTTCGTCCCCGCTTTCCTCCTCTAAATAAAAAATGGATGACGGATGAGACTCATCCACGACCTCCGACACTAAACTGTCGTTTCTAAGGCTGCGTTCGCACCTTAATGCTCAATTCCGATTTTTTTTTGTGAAATCTGATTTTTTTTTTTTGCTTTGCCGTTCACATTTCCAAATATATGCGACTTGTTGTATGACTGCAGTTTACACAGGAGATCACATACGTGTTAGGTTAAAAAAATGTAGGCTTGTAAAAGAGAAACTGAGTCTACACAGGAAAGAGATTCAAGCAGCTTCTGCAGGAGCGGAAAGAAAAAGCCCAACCCAACTTCAAGCTTTCTTTCTCCGAACCCTCTCCTGCAGCCGTCTTTTATTAACAGAACATGACACATGGTTACAAAACAGTATTTGTTCTGACAGAACAATTGATCAGTTCATAAAGACAGAATGCTCCACCAGAATGACAAGGCAGGATGGTCTCCTGACTGAATCACAAGACACAGTGGAGCATCCCCTCGCACAAATGTTTCATAAGCATACACGGACATTCATTTTATAATCATCATTGAATAAACCTAACACAACGCAAGTGTCCCGCATGTGCAGTAGAGGACACAATGAGGTCACAGGCCAGCGTGCTCTTTTTTTCCCCGGAATTAAACATGAATGGTAGCGCCGGAGCGCATCTAGCGGTGTTTTCCAACCATAAAAACTCATTCTTTTCAATATGTTTCAACTAAACATAAATACTACTCTCTGCATCATCATCTGCCATGGTTGTGGTTTTTCTTGCCGCTTCTAAGTAGCAACACGCAGAATAGTGACCTTTGTCGGGTATTAATCTCGTTCAGGTCAGATGAATGCGATCTGGCTGTTCACACACAGGTCGCATTTGAAAAGATCAGATTCGTATCGGATTTAGGACCACAGAGCCAAGCGGCCTGGGTCGCATTGGAAAAAATCGGATCTGTGTTGTTCAGACAGCCATGAAAAGATCAGATCCAGGTAGCATATGGCCAAAAAGATCGGATTTGGGTCACTTCAGACTGCGATGTGAACGTAGCCCAAGTCACCAATTTAGTGCTACTTGGTCCCCATTGGGACCAAGTAGCACTAAGTTGCTAACTGGTTAGCAAGATGCTTCCGACAAACCGGCCACAACCAAAAACTCGTGAACCTCCCGCCACAACAATCCCGCCCCCTTGATAATCGACCAATCACATTCGCTTTATTGACTGGTGTAAATTCGTGCACCACTCCTCAGGAGAATTCGGAAATGCGACGGTTGGAACAGCCGCTTCCCTACGACTTTAAAAGCTGAATTTATGCATTTAATTTTGGAATGAAATGACTTTCCATATGAGCGATCCCCCTGACACGGTTGTTAGCTGCTGCAGCCATGATGATGGTTAAACTCGGTCCTGAGGTGGCGCAGATTCTTTTCCTTCATATCTATGAAGTTTAAAGCTTCGCTATCAGGAAAGAAATGGTGTAACTTTTCGCTCTGCTGTCCTCAGGTCCACTTCTTCAACAGCTTCTTTTATGACAAGCTAAGGACAAAAGGATATGAAGGAGTTAAACGGTGGACAAAGAATGTAAGTGAACAGTCTCTGTTTGTAGATCTAGAATGGATAGAGCTGCTTGGTCCCTTTTCCTCTGGATGGATGCCCCCTCCTTTCTTCCCAGGTGGACATCTTCCAGAAAGATCTGCTGCTGATCCCCATCCACCTGGAGGTCCACTGGTCTCTGGTCAGCGTCGACATCCCCCGTCGCACCATCACCTACTTCGACTCTCAGCGGACCCTCAACAGGCGCTGCCCCAAGGTGGGAGGAGACTCACGGAGCGCCTTCACCTCCTGCTTTTATACGGGGAGAAATGTGGTCCAATATTATTGAAGGGGGAGAAAAAAAACCTTTTAATCTGAAAAAGGTTAATTGGCTAATTAATAACGGAAAAATGTTAAACACTATTTTTCTAATTTCTAGGAAAAAGTAATTTCCCTCTGGAATTATTAACCCTCTCAGGCTCAAATTAAGTTGTAGTTGCAGGAAAAATCTGATATTTGGAGAAAATGATCGTATGGTGTAGTAATATACAATCTTTGAGAGAGACCTTCACATGCAATGAATTCTGGGAATGTTGCAGATATGCAACAGTGGCCCGGAGTGGTGAATTAATACTGAAGACTTAATCTGATATGAACGTTAACTTTATTTGAATGTCAAAAACAAAACAAAAAACTAAAAATTCTCTTAACAAAATTAGAGACAACTTTTTCTCAAACTTTTTCTGCACCGACATCTCAAAACCTCTTAAGAAGGCAGTTTCTGTTAAACTGTTGCTCAAAATAGAGGCTAACTAGTAGATAAAGCATGTAGCATCCATTGGTATCTGTTTGGGCACACGTTGCGGATCCACAACATTGAAATCGAGATGCCACTGGTGACAAACCAAGACGAGATAAAATTTACTAATTGGCATGTGTCATATCCATACGCATTCATGGTTCATCTTATGTAGTTTTGATTTCAAAATAATGAAAATTGGTAGTGATACTGACATGAATTTGGTGCTTAGAAAATCTGTTTCAGTGACTCAGCCATGTTGAAAGTGAGTCAGCAGTGTCATCTGCTGAGCTGGAGAGAAACTTTGTTGCAAATGCACAACTAAGTCCTTCTGTTGTACTTCTGAGTAACAAAAGCTCTTAAAATATGGATGTAAAGTAATTAGCTAAGTGGGATTTAGCTGTTGCAAATCTGCAACATCTGCCTGGAAAGGGGTTAAAGTATTTCTGATTCACTAAATGATTTCCTTCCAAATCCCGCGTTACTGATATTGTCTTTTACACCTCTGGGTGGCCTGTGCACGGACCAATAGGAATTAGTCTGCCCTGTGTGGACGTTAGCAACAGCATTTCCATTGGTCCGCTCACAGGACACCTGAAAAAAATTATTACAATTTAAAAAAAAAGATTAAATCTGGAAAAAAAAATCTAAAAACACATTTGAGAAGCTAAACTCTGTAAAATAAAATCTTAGAATATGTAAAAAAATTTATGAAAATATTGGTTTAACTTCTGCAGACAGTTTATAGTTTATTTTTTATTCTGCATTTCAAAACCTCTTCCAAATTCTCTTTAAAAAAATAAAAATATTTGCTTTCAGTTTAGGGCTGAAACAATCAAATTGATTATTGAAACAATCGTCAACTAATTTAGTAATCATTAACTGGAGTATAGAGACTGTAAAACGTGTCTTTAGCTGACAGAGCAACTAACTTATTATTATTAAACCACAATTTTAAAAAATGTATATAAACATTTTGCATTTAAGATAAAAATAATGTTTTTTTTTCGTAGTTTAGCCTAGTTTAATTTCATAAAAAATTGTTGAGGAACCTTTGGCAGTCCGATTATTAATCAATTCATCGAAGAAATAATCGAGAGATTTATCAAGATTGTAAAATAATCCTATTTGGGAACAAATTTCTCCCCATACTGTCTGTGATTAGTATCATAAATTAGATTTTATTTAAGGGAATTTGAACCAAAAATCATATTCAGGATCTACGGCTCAATTAAGGGGATTATTTTTCTGTATTAATGCTTGTTTATTTAGAAATAATAATTTACTAAAGGCATCGTTTATTTAAACGAAGCTTTAATTTCTTTTTTCTCCCCCGATTACTTCCTCTTTGCAGAGATATTTGCTATAAAAAGTTCTCCCCTCAAAGCGAATGTTAATCCAAACATAGTTTAAAATTTGATGATTGATAAACTTTTAATTTCATCATTTGTTTTTTTCTCATTCCAGCATATTTCCAAGTATCTTCAAGCCGAGGCGGTAAAAAAGGACCAACGGGACTTTTTGACGGGATGGAAAGGATTTTTTAAAATGGTGATTGTTTTTTTTTGTGCCGGCTTCTATCAGCAGGGGGCGTCCTCACCCTCTGATCTCATATCAGTAGACTTTACAAACGCCTAAAAACTAATTTATCATCTCAAATGTATAAACGTAGTCCTTCTGACGGATCTAAAGTGGAATATTAGATGATATCGGTTCAGATTATTAATCAGTCATCAAAAGTTCTGGAGCCAAGAATCGTAGCTTTTGGAGGCTGGAAAGTTTGTTCAAAACCATCTTTATTTTATTTTTACTGTGCATGAAACAAAAATGATTTAAACTCCTTTCAGTATATCAATAGTGTTTTAAATCCCACTGTCCCTGAATGCAACATCTTGGAATATTTTGCTGGGGTACATCAGCTGTCAATCATCACACGCTGTCATCTAAACTCTTCCCCCAAGTTGAGGCCCAGCAGTTTGAAATTAAGGCCATTTCTTTATTCCCTAGAACCCGAGTACAGACTCGTTTCCTCGCCAAGTCTGTTCTTGATAAGAACCCAGGAAAGCCTGGACCCACATTCAAAGCTCGTCTGGAATTAATAGTCTCTGCATATGAATAAATTATGACTTTTATCATTTATTGCTGGAATAATAATGAACACATTCAGATAAACACAAACCAAATGAACATTTTGCCAAATAAAACAATCAAACCTCCATCAGAGCCAGCGGTACTTTACACACGGCTATGCAGAGAGAGGGTTAGCCCTAACTTTAGCCCTGGCCGCCGCAGATGGGCTGACGTTAGCCCTGGCCGCCGCAGACGGGCTGACGTTAGCCCTGGCCGCCGCAGACGGGCTGACGTTAGCCCTGGCCGCCGCAGACGGGCTGACGTTAGCCCTGGCCGCCGCAGACGGGCTGACGTTAGCCCTGGCCGCCGCAGACGGGCTGACGTTAGCCCTGGCCGCCGCAGACGGGCTGACGTTAGCCCTGGCCGCCGCAGACGCGCAGACGTTAGCCCTGGCCGCCGCAGACGGGCTGACGTTAGCCCTGGCCGCTGCAGCCCGCGCTAACGTTAGCCCTGGCCGCCGCAGACGCGCAAACGTTAGCCCTGGCCGCTCAATCGGCCCTTAGGCCAATGGAGAAACGGCCTAAAACCAGAACCTAAATCTGAAAAGCAGTTTAAATTTCAGTTTTTTTGAACTTCCAAATAATTTTTAAATTTTTTTTTTCAGTTTAAATACATTTTTGAACAAACTTTTATGCCCCAGATTTATCTCTGTACGATCTGTGTCCTGCTGAATGAGGATGGTGGATTGCACACTATAAGCAATCCCCCATAGGAAGACATTAGATCAGATGAGGTCAGGATTGAACCTTTAGCTATGAAGCTAATTAGCAGCAGCTAAACATTGAAACATCCCTTTGGTTATTTGTCTTTAGAGCTTTTATTCCTGTTTAATAAAGGATTCTGATTTTAATTTTGATTATTTATTCCAAGTTAATTTAGCATAATGGAATGAAACATCAGGAATAACTTCATGGTTTTAGGTCGGCTGTTGTAAAATAAGTATTTTTATTATCTGATTTAATTTGGATTTAAACAGATTTCTGAGTTTATGAAATTCTTTGCGTTTCCCTCCTGGTTCCTGCAGATTTTACGGCGTTTCTGAACCAAAGGGACGCCGTTTAAAGCAACCTTTGGTTCTGCATGAACCGTTCTGACTGTATTGAGGCAGAACATGTGTAAATAGTGTTAGCTGAACGGTAACCGTGGTGATGGCGAAGCAGGGTGCAGAAAGCGGCCGGGGGGAGATCAGGATGATGGAAAAATGCTGTTTTCTCTCTTCCAGAATGTGGGCCGTCAGAACAACGACAGCGACTGTGGAGCTTTTGTGCTGCAGGTGAGTTCCAGCAGATGAAGAGCAGCTGCTCCTTTAACTGCAGCTGGAAGGAGAAGCCAGAAATAATCAGTGCATCGTTATTTATACCTAAAACTAATACGCATTAATCAGGAAAAAAATAAAAATGATTTTTCGTTGCGATCACTGAGTCTGGGAGCGGCCATCTTTGCCCAAATCTAGTAGCCCCTCCCTCCTGCCATCTTCCAGCAGTGACGTCACGGTGCGGTTAGCCTAGCGCCATTCTCCCCGCTTTCCAAGCTAAATCAATGGGAACTACTAGACACATCTGCAATCAACAACAATTATTGAAGATTTCCAGAGGACTTCACCATTGAAATTCACCAGAGCTATAGTGAAACTGACAATGCCCACGTGCATGGCAGCTGGATGCTGGAATACAGAGGTCATGGTTTAGCGGATCGCTGTCCGGATCCAGACTCACCAGCTGTTTAATCCAGACCTAAACTGATTTAAAACATTTATGTCTAACTTCCCTTGCCCCTCTTCTCCTGTTAATACGGTAAAGCCCTGGGGAGCGTCCGGCTCCAGGCTGCACGTGATCCAAATGAGCCAATGAGCTGTCAGTCTGGGTTGCTGCTGCTGCTACTTTTAGACACAGCAGGCAAACCTGTGGCAAGCCGGGCGATGGGAAAGAAGGAGAAGACCATGAGAAAAAGAGAGCAGAGAAAGTGTGGACTGCTGGAAGAACTGCGGTGAACTGGTGAAAGAAAAGTGAAATGGCGTGCTCAAAGATGACCCTGCACATTTAGAGGATGTTTGGCTCAACCTGCTGCTGTGAAGCAGGATTCTCCACCATGAACAGAATCAACAATAAATCTGGATCCAGGCTCAAAATGAGCTCCTTGATATGTGCTTGAGAATGGCTTAGTCTCTGGTTAAACCCAGGTTTAAAGCCTTGCAGGGCAGCCTAAAGCCCACTGCCAACATTAAGACAGAAAAAAGAAAGAAAATAACAAACCATCAGTTCAGGGGTTTGAGAAAATATGGGAATCAGGAAATTATCTATAAACCAAACTGAACGATTGTTGTTCTCTACTTCAAAAAATACTTTAGATTTTAAAATGGAAAAATGTTCTATTTTTTTTATAATTAAACGTATAACATGGATGCATAAAAACTTCATTTTATTTCAGTATTAAATGCTGTTTAAAGTAACAGATTATAATTAAATTTATGGCCCCACTTTAACTCCACAAACTACAGAAGAGGTTTAGGGTTTTATAGATCAGACCTGTCGTGGCGAAACAGACGCCGCCTGTTGAAATGTCCTCTGCTGACCTCGCTAACGTCTCCTGTCTCCTCCCACAGTACTGCAAGTGTCTGGCGCTAGGACAGCCGTTTAACTTTGGGCAGCAGGACATGCCGCGGCTAAGGAGGCAAATGTACAAAGAACTGTGCCACTGCAAGCTCATCCTGTGACGGCGCCCGGATCCGGAGCGCGCGGCGGGACGGGAGGAGCCAGCGGATCGCTGGACGACAGAACATCTTCAAAGTTAACAGGGACTGAGGCAGGCGGGCGGCTACCAGGACATCTGACGTCTGGTTCGTCTCTCTGGTTCCGTCTGTTCGCTTTTATTTGAAGTTCTTAATTTTTCGACAGACTCATTTAAGGCGGGACGGTTTGGTCACATGTCCCGGTTCCCTTTTCCTTCCGCGGCAGGAAGTTGGCGTAGAGAGAATCCAGATCGTCCTGCTTTCATGTAACCGTGTCCGACCATCTGAGGTGGTCTCTGTAAGCCTGTGAATAAAGCAGAACCTGTCGGGTTTTTCCGTTTAATTCAGTCCACCTACGCAGGCCAAGCCCCCCCCCCACAGATCCAACATTAACGCCAAGGCTTCTTTCGGACGTGGTCATCCGTGTAGGCGCAGCAGCAGCGTGGCGTTTCGGTGAGTTATATATATTTTTAAAGAGGTCAAGTCGTCGTGATTTTTGCAGGATTTCAGACGATGGAACTGATGAACTCTGCCATAAACCGGCTCTCTTGTACATTTACTTTCTTTTTTTTTTTTGAAGTACACTTTTACCTGACTTAGGCACCCGAAACTTTCTGCCTTTTTTCAGTAGAAAGAAACCAACGCAAACATCTAAACGTGGGAAATTTGATCTGCATCTTTGTCCAAACGGAGCAGATTGATTCAAAAAAAACCAAAAAAACCAAGGGTACCTTTTCCTTTCATTTATCTTCTTTGTGTTTTTATTGCTGTCAGTAAATGTGGTGATATACTTATTGCTTAAACAAATGGTGTAAAAAAAAACAAACAACAACTTTAAATTAGTTTTTTGTTCTTTTTGGAGCGAGCCTCAAATGTTCCGTTTAGTATTTGTTTGATAAAAGCCATCTTGGTCAGGACCACAGCAGCGACACAACAGGAGCACCGAATCCCTCCATGGAGCTGCAGTGCTTTCTTCTTCTTCTCTTTTTTTATAATAAAAGACAAACTTGTGGATAGCTGTCTTTTTGTTTTTTGCATTTTTTTTCCTGAGTGGATGCAACAGAGATGTTTTCTATATCTTCTAAAATGAATTCTGGTTCGTTTAAAAATAAAAAATATGTGGCAAAAAATGTGTTTTTAACCTCGCAATGCATTATTATTTATATTTAAACCAGAGTTGGTGGAAAATAAAAGTTGACGATTTGAACTGGGGGGGTGCTATCCCGTACATTAAACACAATCAACTATCCTAGCAATCGGTAACCGTCTAGATTAAATCGGGAGTCCATGGAGGTACTGCAGTATGGGGTGATATAACTGTCAAAAATATGCGTAAGTTCCTAGATTTGTAAATGTTTCTTGTAAACATATAATGTGACATCAAATGTTTAATTTGTGAAAATAGTTTTTTTTTTTTTTTTTTTTGTACTTTTTATTTTGTATTTTCAGGAATTAAAGTAATCCGGTAATCCGTCTCTTAGCGATTGGCCGTGGGTAAAAAAAAATCACCCAAATAAATTTACGGTGAATAAATTTAAAAAAGACAATCAAAATCCGTCTTGCGTTTGTCAGCCAATGGAAGAGCGCTCTGAAACTAACAGTATTAGCCAATCAGAAGAAGAAGGGGGCGGGTCTTAGGAAAGCGTGTTCCTCCTCCACGTGTTTGTTGCTCTAGTTGCCTGTTAGCTTGTGGTTCAGTGCTGAAGGGAAAGTCACCTCGCAGCGTTTATGGCTCCATTCAACGGAGAGACGAGTAAAAAGTCAAAAATAAATAAATGGAAATAAAAGGACAATAGAGAGAACGGATGGAGTGGGAACCATGCAGGTCATGAACTCCAGGGAAGATGTGACCACCATAGATGGAGGTCTGAAAAATAAATACTGCTGGGCACGGCTGGAGGAGACGGGGTCAGATGGAGAGCCATTTAGCAGCTGGAGCAGGAAGTTGGGTCAACCAGGCGCTTCCTTCTGCACGCTGCGCTCCAGGAATGCTTTATTTATGCATCCAGTGGTTAAAAGTTGCTATGCTAACATGAGTAAGACCTTGGTCATCATCAAGCTGCTGTTCGTCCGGTCGCACACGGCAACCAGCGTCAATAATTGACCGTTTATGCGAGTTAAAAATGAGGGTTAATTCTTTCCTCACGGAACACGACCTCCCAGTCGCACTAGATATAGACGCACTTCTGCCACCTTCTGGCTGTTTTTGGTAAAGTCAAATTTAGTCTTCATTCATGCATCCTCTGATCCCATGACCCCAACCCCCCCTGGCATGGCTTGAAAATACACACATACACGTGTGTGTGTATATCTATATCTATATATATATATATATATATATATATATATAGCCTAGTAAACTAGCCCCTCCCACCAGCGGCCAAAATCATTGTTGCCTGCTAGTGATTGAGCCTCGATCAATGCCCTAGGCTCTAGAACTGGCGGGCCAATCACAACGTAGAGATATGTTTTGAAATTCTGGATGCAAGGTGGGCGAGGTTTTGAGGGCGTGACGACAAAGCACAACAAGGAAGATGGCGACGACTATGGAACAGCTCTGGTTTGACTCAGCTTTGGAATCAGTTCTGAAAGGATCAGACTTGAGGGTTTCCATTGAAACGTGAGCAGGAAGAGGCTCTACGCTCGTTCATTTTAAAGAAGGACGTATTCGCCGTTTTACCAACAGGCTGTTTGTTGCCACTCCCCCACCAGCTTCCTGTGGCGCTTCCTACGTCACAGTCAGTGGCTCTCATTGGTCAGAGCGTTGGCCAATAGGAACAGACATGGTTTGAAAAACAACGGGTTGATCTCATCAACAATCTTCCGATGTCTCATTCATTGAGGCCAGACTAGATTAGACATTTAATCTCACGTTTAGTCTGGCTTATCGAAAAGTTTCAGGCTCAGGATTTCTTTTTTTTTTTTTTTATCCGTGTATTATTTAAATTTGCAAACAACACTCAAAAAAGAAAAGGGCAAGAAGAAAAAAAGGTCCTTTCCTGTTTGTGTAATGAAGCCACTTTCTCCAAAGTTGATTCAAGTATTTAGACTTGATCTTTAGGTTAATTTTCTCCATGGTGAAGATCTCCTCTACTATCGATATCCACTGCCTCAGGTGTGGGGTTCACTGTGAGAACGATGCATCTCTTCACTCACGGGTCCCTGGGGATCTTATATCCTTTAATTTTCAGGCTTTTTTCTATAGCCTGAACAACTTGATACCAGTAGGTTTGTATTTTTCTACATGACGGACATTTATCTGTCCACATTGCCTCCAACATTTTACATATTATGGACTAAATTATATTGTAATTGGGGTTTTCTAAAGTAGCGTATTAAATTCCTTCCAGCCTTTAGACCAGGGGTCACCAACTTTTTTAAGGCTGAGGGCTACTTTATGGGCACCGAGTCATAGGACGGGCTACCTATCGGTCTCCGCCAGTCACGTGACTTTTGTTGCTAAGACGCCATTTTAGTTGGAAAAGGCGTAGTGTAAACAACCGCAGCATAGCTAAACGAAGGACTAAAGGCCCGTTTACATAGCAGCCTGTCCAAGATAAGTCATTACAGTTAACATAAGCCTGAAAACAGGGGCGGATTTAGGAAAATCGGTCTCCGCCAGTCACGTGACATTTGTTGCTAAGACGCCATTTTAGGTGGAAAAGGCTTAGTGTACCGCGCCCGAGGTAAACAATTGACGTCACGTGGCGGAGACCGATACTGACCTATGAACTAGAGGAGTCGGCGTTCACCTGAACTTCATAGATAATAAACACATTTCTATTGTTTCTTTTAATTTTTAATTTGCTTTTAGATATTCTCATTATGAAATCCATATAAATCCTCAAATGTTCTAATTTATTCATAGGATAAAATGCTTCAAAATAAGAGCTTCAGTAAAAAATAACATTTCAGATTTAGTCCACTGGTGAATCGTTCTGTTTTCAGAAGATGCTGAGGGCCCCCCATGTTGTCCTTGAGGGCCCCTTGGTGCCCACGCGCCCCACGTTGGTGATCCCTGGTGTAGAGCTTGTGCAGGACTGTTGTGTTTCGCACATTGAAAGCCAGTTTCACTTTTAACTCTGCTTCCCATTTGGACTATATATATAGTGAGTTATTTTCATTCTGTTTCTATTGGCTTAGAGATTATTTTTATTGGGGTCTTTGTATTTGCAGAAAATACAAGTTACAACTTCACCTAATCTCTTTTACAGTCACAAATTTGAGAGTGTGGATCATACATTTCCAAGTAAACAATGAAGCTGTTGCACTCCCTACCAGTTGGTGGCAGTAACTTACCTCAGGATTGTTTTTTTTTTATTGCTGCTGCCATTAAATAAGAGGAAGATGAAAATGAAGAATAAAATGAGGATCCTTGGAGGTCTGTGAAAATAAAAACGATGGAAGAGTTTGGCTGCGGATTCAAACGGGTCCAGGCTTCTCCGGCTTTCACCGCCGTACGCTCTGTCACCTAGCAACCATGACGACTGAGACACACAGCGGGCAATAAATGGAGGCCGAACTTCTCGCTTCTGTTCTGGATGCTCATAACATTTCTGAGGAGCTTCAGCAGCAATTCCGTCGTCTCAGATGTCAGATTTCTAGTCCCCAACCTGCAGAGATCAGCCTCAAGTTTCACAAATTAAACAGGAAAAGATCTGGTGACCTTTCCCTGGTAAATACATTTATATTATTGGAACATTTATGATTAAATGCAGCTTGAAGAGTTTGACCTTTAATTTTAAAGTGATTCAAATTGAGTTTTTCTCTATTAGACGTCTAACAAAAAGAACAGGATGTTTAAAGCGATTAGATACAAACCGTGAGCCTAAAACAAGAATCAAGGGATTTCTATGAACTGCATTGTTTTTTTGTTTTGTTTTTTTTGCAACTTTAAATTTGTTTTTAGCTCATTATAAATAAAAAAAATCTTAAATGCTTAACTAAATAAATAAAGTCTGTGTTTTTCATTCAAATAAAAACAAATATAATTTATTCATGACTGATTGAGGATTCGGTTTATTCAAAGTTATGTTTCCTCTTTCCTCATAAAATAAAAACATTAAAGCAACAAAATAAATTTTGTCTTCCATCTTGTTTAAAGTAAAACATTTTGAACTTTACACTTGAAAATTTTAGGCACAAATTAACTAAGAGATTTATATGGAAGAGGATTAGGGCCACTGAAAAAAAAAGTCAGAATTCTGACTTTTTTCTCCGAATTCTGACTGAATTCTGACAATAAAAAAAGTCAGAATTCTGACTTTTTTCTCATGTTAAACTGAAATAAAATTTAAAAATCAGTTAACTTTTTTTTTTTTTTAGTGGCCCTAATCCTCTTCTGTAGATTTAGGAAAAAGACCATGAAGGTTAACTATATTTTTAATCAATTTCACAAAGAATTGGTTTTTATTTTTGTCATATTTTGTTTTTGATTTGATTTCTCTGCTGTTTTTTTTTTTTTTTATGTCCTCCAACTGAAGGACTTTTGGAAATATTGTGATAAAACTTCCTGTAAATCACTGAGGACTGTGGACAACGACTAAAAGGTTTAAAAAAGAAAAACTATTAAGTTCTCTTAAGTACTCCAGTAACCGAAGAGTTACGGATTTTTTCTGTTTACGTTTCTGTCGTATTTTTTCTCGATCAAAAGTTCTTAATAAATCTGTTTATTTTCTCTGCTGTTTTTTAGTTCTATATTAATACTATAATGTCTCCTTTTTCTCAGTGTTCTCATCTTTTATTTCTTGTATTTTATTGTTGAACCGTCTGTGATCTAATGATTCTTTCCTCACTCCTGTTTGTTTCAGAAATCCTAATTTATTCAACTCTGCTTTTTTTATTCTACAGCAGAAGTTCACAAATATTTCAGCCTGTAAATATATAAAAATACTTCACTCTATAGTTAGACTTATAAAGTGAAGGAATAATATGAATGTTTATATTAATACATTTTAAATCAACTTTAATATTTCATTCATTTATATTAATGGATTTTTTTTATTGCCCGTTTCATAATTTATTGATCATAATTTTATGGAGACGCGTGGAGTGGCGCGCTGCTTGAACACAAACAGTTGGGTCGCCCAGACCAGGGTGACACTGGGTCCTTCACTGATGATGAGTTCAAGCTGCAACACCTAGAAGTTTTCTAAATCTGCGTTGATAATTAATAAACTATGATTTTAATCATTTAATAGAATATAAATGTTACATCTATTACGTGTAATCTAAAGTATTTTGGCCTTTATATCGCTCTAGGATCACATGATTCTGAAAACTACCTTGTGACCAATTCTTGGCACCTCGTGACCCCCTTCAGGGTGCCGGCCCCTATTTTGGGAACCCCAGTTCTATAATTTCTCTTTAATTTCCCTCAAATGGTTTTTTATATCTGATTCCCTGAATGTTTGCAAATGTTTTGCCTTTTTTATTTATCTATATTAAGGAAAACCCCATGTGACATCATGGCTTTTCTGTTCTATTCTTTAAAAGGGCTAGAAAGATGTAAGTAAATCTAAATAACATATGTATAAAAAATATATCTGCAAAACCAATTAAATTCAACAACAAAAATAGTTAAGCAAAAAATTTTAAATCCTATCAGATTTATAGTCCCCACCCTGCAGATATATTAGAATCTGTCCTTAAATTCCAGCCAAACCCATTTACACAGTAACAGATAAAAACCTTTAGATAAACCAAACATTACTGCCACATATCTGACTCTATAACCATTAAAACAACTATTTTCATTCATTACAGACGGAACTATTCACAGAGTTGATTATATTAAAGGGGAACAGTGTTTTTTTTACATTGGGCCCTTTATTTTCCGTTATTCCATCATGTTCTACTCATCCATATGAGTTTAGTGTCATTTGGAGCCGTTCTGAAGATGTTCCGTTTGGTTATATCCAAGTAACGTCTTCCTATGGGCAACGATTTGAAGGCACAAACTAAACTGTTCATCATTTACACACGCCGCTTTGTTTTAAAAACATATAAATATAAAAAATCTTAATGTCTGGGGGACAGTGATTAGCCTACATGTTCTGAATGCTGGCGTACCATAAAGAATAAATGACGAACAGTTTAGTTTAAAAAAACGGTGTTCCCCTTTAAACTGCATTTCCAATATTGACCACTGTTCGGCGCCATTTCCCTTTTTCCTCTGATCACTGAGCAGCCGGCTTGGTCTCTCAATGAATCCTGGGATACCCAAGGATAGAGAGGACACAGCGGAACCTTTCTTCTAATCGGGCAAAAAGAAGGACGCATTTGTGGGCCACATTACGAGGAGCCTTGGAATCGGACCAGACCTCAGCGCCATGCTGTGACGTAATCGGCCGACGAATCTGGCCTTCAGAGGAAGCAGCCGAAGAGTTCTGTCTCCTTGAACCCCAGTGGGCCTCAGCAGATGGCCGCTCACACTGAGCCTGGTTCTCCTGGAGGTCTCTTCCTGTTCAAAGGGAGTTTTTCCTCTCCACTGTCGCTACAAGCATGCTTAGTGTGAGGGATTGCTGAAGAGTCAATGAGTCGATGCAATCAGCTGGTTTTCCTTAAAAAAACTGAATCAATGAATGGATGATCTGGTGAACTGTAAAGTGCCTTGAGATGATGTGAATTGGAGCTATAGAAATAAACTGAATAGAATTTAATTGGTGGGAAAGGAGAGCAAAATATTTTTTTCCAAGGTTAAAAATAAATTCATTTTTTCAGCTGTTTTTATTTTATGTATATATAATGTAGCCAATAGTGATACAGTGATGCGTGATAGAATAAGCCTTTGAAACCTCCAAATTAAACCTCTTTTCCTTCAATATATGCTCTGTTTCCAATAAAATATGCTTTATGTCCAGCATTGTTACTGACTTCCGGGAATCACGCCTTAATTTTCATTAATTTATCATCTGTCTGCTACGGAAAAAACTACAAAGCGACCTTCAGGCCCAGATAGGTGCACTGTCTCTTTAAAAAATCCAAACCCCGCCCTGCCGGGTTGTGAAATTACAAAGTCCCGCCCTGGTCGGCCATATTTTTTCCATCCGTCTGCATCAACGGCCAATCATGACCGAATGTAGGCGGGATCAGAGTAGAATGACAGTGACGTCCTCCAATGAGAGCGCGGCATTGTACGTTCAACGTATATAAGACATTCCTGCCGTTTTTTTCTTTCTTTGGAATAATGTCGGCTGACTATGAAAACAGGTCGGTGAAACAGTCAATAATCCATATCAAAACGGCTTATTTTGGAGGGTTAAAGAAGCTTAAATCCAGTTAGGGAGATGTTTATGTTCCTACGGAAGGTTTTGTTTGGCAGCGCGGATCGATTAGCCGCTTAGGCCCAAACCTTGCCTCGCTGTCGTTAAATTAAACAGATGAGCGAAAAACACCGAGAGGAAAACTTAAACTTTCCGAGTTAAAGTTTTTATCTGAGATTTATCGGTCGGTATTTCTGGTGTGACGCCGGTTTCTGTGTTCGGTTTTGGTCGGTTGGGTCTAACGGCTACCGGCGCCGTGTGCAGCACGTGAGTCCAACCGCTGGCTCCGATAGAAAAAAGGCCCCAGAGGTCCCGCTGGGCCGGGGATCCTCCAGAACCGCTGCTTCTGAAGTCCGAATCATGTCGTGACCCACTCGGGGTTCGGATCCGTGTTCTGGTCCACATGGCGCAACCCCCCTCCCTGAGCGGCGGGGAACAATGCCGGCAGCAGCGGCCTCGTGGTCCGCTGACTTCCCGTCCCGTTTCTCCTTTGTAGCGTTATTTCACCGGCTGGTTCCGGTCCGGTTCGGATCTGGTAAACCGCCGGTGGTTCTGCCTTTCAGCGCCGCTTTTGTTTAGTGACGCTGAGTCCATCAGATCGGAGCTAATGTTCTGCTAGCAGGCCCGCCCGCTGTTAGCTTAGCTTCATTTTTTACGACACTTTCCCTTTTTTTTATTGTCTGTGTGTTAAAAACTTATTAACGTCCCCCTTTTAATGCGCGGCTCTGCCGGTGTTTATCGGGACATTTTGTCTCGGTACCGTGTGTCCCGGTACCGTCCCCCCCTTCATCTCGGCCCGACAGGAAAGCGACCATCTTGAATCGATCAGGCAGTAAAGATGGCGGCTCCTCCAGGCGGCCTCCGCTTCCAGGACGCGGCCTGTAGGAAGACACGCTCTGGTTTCATCACCGGTTCTCTGATAGTCGCATATTAAACCGGCTTTATGTTTATCGTGTTAAAGTCTGTTCGATCGGGTTTTTAATTCTGTTGTTTGTGTTTATTTTCAGGGATAATGGCCCGGAGGGCATGGAGCCCGATGGCATCATTGAGGTGAGTCTTCATTCTCCACATCTGATCATGCTCTGTTGGAAAATATAAATATCTGATGACTTTGGGCCAGAAATCATTTTTCCTCCATGTTTTGTTTTGTATTTCCTGGATGTAAGACCTGTTAGAGGTGATGGATGGTCAGATATCAGGCTGTGAGTGATTAAATGTTTTTGGTGTTTCCATATTTTCCTCTTCAGAGCAACTGGAACCAGATCGTGGACAGTTTCGATGAGATGAACTTGCGAGAAACTCTGCTCAGGGGAATTTATGCCTATGGTTTCGAGAAGCCATCTGCTATTCAGCAAAGGGCTATTATGCCTTGTATCAAGGGTGAGTGTCCCGCCTCGGGATGAACGTGAATAATCTGAGTTAGCGTCGCTGACCGTAACGTCTCCGTTCTGCTGTAGGTTATGACGTGATCGCCCAGGCCCAGTCTGGCACTGGGAAGACCGCCACGTTTGCCATTTCCATCCTCCAGCAGATTGATGTGGAGATGAAGGCCACCCAGGCTCTGGTTCTGGCTCCCACCAGGGAGCTGGCACAGCAGGTAGGTCCACCTGGATCCTAACTTCCTGCACAGGATCCCATTTAGCTGGATGTTAGTTTGCTCTAGATCTGGGCAGTTAATAAACACAAACTAGCAACTAGATGATCCCAACCAGGCACTCCATCCCAACTCCAGACTCTTAAAGTGAAACTAATGATACAAATTGGACAATAATTGGGGGGAGGAAGGAAAAAAGCTGCCAGTTATGCTGCAGATGGGAATTCAGTCTCCCAGACCTTGAAATATCTTTACTTTCCAGGGTAATGCTAAGATGTTCCATCACCTCCGAGATCTGTCTCTTGGCAAACAGTGGGGGGGGGGGAAATGCCATTGCTTTCCTTTAAGCGGCCGCTCATTTAGTTTCTCCTGGTGCCGCGCTAAAAATGCTTCAAAATAGATTTAGCCAGAAATGGACATTAAATTTCTACCTTCGGTGGTGGCAGCGGGATTAAAGTGGGCCTGCTGTCGCTGAGTAAAGCTAGCACGTAGATCCATGCTTTATAGTAGTGAGAACTTTTACGTTGCAGTAAAGTCCTGCTGCGCTAGATTCTGGTGAAGCCGCCTTTCAAGGTCACAAAAAGACTGAAACTCTGGAAGAAAACGGCAAAATGACAATATTGGAGGAAATTAATTGCTTTTAGATTTTTGACAATCATTCAGTCCTAATATGCTCTGATAATCTCAGGAGTTCTTCCCTCTATGTTGACGATTATGGACACAATTCTGGTCCATTATTTAAATGAAAGCCTTAATTGGCATGAAAATGAAATTTGATTACTGTGGCATTTGAAAATGACTCAAATGCGTTTATGTAAATTATTTCGTCAGATATATCAAAATACGATCGACGGAACTGCTTCCGGTCGATCGTATGTTCATAAAAGAAGCTGGAGGATGGATTTCAACAAGTGTCTAGAAAAAAACAAATTTGGGCCAAGGCTGCTGTCTGTCTACGGCAGAGATGACCAAGGGTTTTGTCGTGTTTATATGGGAGCCATGGGTGCTCGGCGATGGCATTAAAATTATTTCTAAGAGTATTAAATTAGTTACTGATTCCTGGTGAGTAGGGAGAAGCTGTGGTTGTTCAGAGAAACTCCATGGTTGTTTCTCGTGTGGCTGAACGTCGGTGCAGAAGTGAGGCTGGATTTTGCTTTTCTTTGTCCAGATCCAGAAGGTGGTTCTGGCTCTGGGCGACTACATGGGAGCCAGCTGCTATGCCTGCATCGGAGGCACCAACATCCGCAGCGAGGTCCAGAAGCTGCAGGCTGAAGCCCCTCACATCGTGGTGGGAACCCCCGGCCGCGTCTTTGACATGCTGACTCGCAAAAACCTCTGTGAGTAACAGACATAAATGTTAAGGTAACGCCGCCTCAGGGTTCAGATTTACTCCAGGCCGCATCCACGTTAGGAGCTGCTGTATAATGATGAAATCCATGCGTGTCAACTGACTCCGTCAACCTCTGACGCCGAGCTGCTCTGGTTGGCGTTCTGCTAGCCGGCGCTGTCCCTGCGTCAGAAGAACGGAGACGTGATCAGACTCCCATGTTTCTGATTACAGCCGTTATCTGAACGCCGCTTTCCTCAGGGAGGAACCAGAACCACCTGTTTACAAGTTAGAGATCAAATCTGATTTAATGGTGGACTTAAAACATAATTTAATCATTTTATGGAAAGTTCCTCTAACAATCAGTCTGTTTGATCGACTTTAGATGAATTTATGTATCTGGCTGGTTTCCTGGGTTTAAATCAACATTCAGGTCATCTGGTTTATTTTTTTCAGCTTCCAAAAGCATTAAAATGTTTGTGCTGGACGAGGCCGACGAGATGCTGAGCCGAGGATTCAAGGACCAAATCTACGAGATCTTCCAGAAGCTGTCGAGCAACATCCAGGTGAGCTTCTGTTCTTTAGAGGCTTCCTGAAAACGGATCCGGTCCGCATCGCTAAAGAAACGTGTGCCTGCAGGTCGTCCTTCTGTCAGCCACCATGCCGGCCGACGTCTTGGAGGTCACAAAGAAGTTCATGCGAGAACCGATTCGAATCCTGGTAAAGAAGGAGGAGCTGACCCTGGAGGGTATTCGCCAGTTCTACATCAACGTGGAGAAAGAGGCAAGTTGTCGAGGGTTGTCCTCGTCCAGCAGGAGCTCCGCCCAGACTAAACCTGCCGCTTTGTTTCCAGGAGTGGAAGCTGGACACGCTGTGCGACTTGTACGAGACCCTGACCATCACACAAGCTGTGATCTTCATCAACACCAGGAGGAAAGTGGACTGGCTCACCGAGAAGATGCACGCCAGAGACTTCACCGTTTCCGCTCTGGTAAAGGCCGCCATGTTCTGAGAGCCGCCCGTCCCAGCGGCGGGAACGAACCTCCAGGTGCCTGACTCTGACTTGTTCTTCCAGCACGGAGACATGGACCAGAAAGAGAGAGACTTGATCATGAGGGAGTTCCGCTCCGGTTCCAGCAGAGTGCTCATTACCACCGACCTGCTGGTACGTTCAGCCGGACGCCATGATGTTTGGTTCACTCCAAGGTTCCCTCTCCTTCCACCTGCAGTGGTGGTTTAGGACTGAAAGTTCCTTGGTATAGAAACATGCCTGCTCTCCACTGTGGCCTAGTCAAAGTCTTTGTTTCACAACTAAACAGCAGGCGACAGCCCCTCTGATCGCTGAAAGACGCAGCGATTTAACTCGTTGTTTTTCCTCCGTCAGGCGAGAGGCATCGACGTCCAGCAGGTGTCCCTGGTCATCAACTACGACCTGCCCACCAACAGAGAAAACTACATTCACAGGTAAATGATCTGCTGCTCAGGAGACCAGTCTTAATGTGAATTTAAAAATGTGCTTCAGGAACACCTGGATGATGTCATCCAATAGGTTTAAATTACATTTTATCAATATTTTTCTTTTCATGTTAAATTTCACAACTTTTCTCCTCACTTCTGGAGGTCATTCCTCCTGAGTCAGGAGAAAAGATGCATTTTCATTGGTCTGCTGGAGGTCAGTGATGACGTCTGATTGGCTGGATGTGAGCTGGAAGATGAAAAAAAAAAATATTACAGCTGAAACGATCATATTGATTGAAATTAACTGATTTGGTTATCTGTTAATCTTTAACTGGAGTATAGAGACTCTAAAACATGCCTTAAGCTGACAGTGACCCTTTGAAGCAGGAGTATAGTATATATAGTACAAATTAAAAATGGTAAAAATAAAATTGTTCTATACCGAAACTTCTACTGGAGAAGTTTTAGCCCTAAAAAGCTTTAAATAAAACTTCTAAATATCTTCATTAAGAGGGAAAAATGAGGGAAGTGGTAATCGTTAATTAGATCTAAGAAAATTGAAAAGTTACCAGAATTTCTGTATTATAAGCGGCTACGTTTCCCCCCAGGGTTTATAAGAGGCTAATTTTATTCCCGCATTTGGGCGTTTACTTAAAGCTGCATTAAAGCTGTCGAACAAATGAAGAGACTGACCTCCTCCTGCAGAGCTGAAATAAAGCCCAACTTTCAGTAGAAGCTCTAACTGCTGCGTTCTTTGCCGACAGTAACGGCTAACGGTTTCCTCTTTCCGTTCAGGATCGGACGCGGCGGTCGCTTCGGCAGAAAAGGAGTAGCCATCAACATGGTGACGGAGGACGACAAACGAACCCTGAGGGACATCGAGACATTCTACAACACCACCGTGGAAGAGATGCCGATGAACGTGGCTGACCTCATCTAACTTCTACATGCCCTAACATCCACCCCAACCTGCTTATTTTAGAAGTGAAGTCCTGTTTTTTTCTTTTTTTTTTTTTTTTTTTTTTTTGCTATGTGATCGGGGGAAAGAAATTTTAAACTTCAGCGAATTTCACTGACTATGCTCTGTATCCAAATATTGAAAGTGTTTTTTGCCTAAGTGGAAGGATAGCTTGCTGAACTGTCATCTGTTCACCGTAGTTGTCGTAGACCTTCATGCATCTCCTTCGGTTCAGAACTGCCTGCATCTGTAAAACATTGATAAAAGCAATCTTTATTTCAATGGTGTTTGCTCTGAAATCTGTTACTTGAACTGAAGCGATCAGGAGTGTGGCTACCAGCGCGCTGCGGTCTGCGGGAGTTGTTAGGGAATGAAGTTGTTTTTGGGGGGGTGTTTGCCACCGGGGCAGTATTTATCCAGCCTTAAGTGTAAATATGCAGCGTTTAGGACGGCGGTCATAGCAGTGGAATAATGCGGGCCGCGTTCAGGAACGCCTTACCTGGAGACGAAGGGTTTAGTAGTGAAAGGCTGGCCTCGGATCCGTGCTTTCTGATTCACTTTTTTTTTTTTTTTTTTTTCTCCATCTCGGGGTGGGTGGGGTGTTAAAAGGCATGAAAGGACCAAATGACAGAAAATTGGAGAAAAAAGGCCATCTGTGTCACAAGCATTCTCAATAAGCTTCATTTAAAAAGTGCTGGCCATGTTTTTCCTTTATAACCCCCCCTCCCTCCATCTACTCCTCCCATCGCTTCAAATTTCATTACGGGATGTTAACCGTTTTGAGACGGTGTATCGAGTTTTCTACATTGGATTCTGTAAAGTATTTATTTTAATGGTCTTTAAAAAAAATAAAGGTTTCTCCTTTTTAACACAAACTGGTTTCTGCATTTCAAATTTGAACAAATGTTTTCATCCAAATTCTTCCATTAATGCATCGTCGGCAATTTCATGGAGGAAAATGACCTTTTGTAAAACAAAAGGTTGATTGCAGCCATTTTTCTTCCCATTTAGTAGGATCTAATATTTTATAGCTGCTCCCCTCAGGCTGGGTTCTGATGAGAAAACAGCGCCACCATCTGATGACTAATGAAGTATAAAGTATTATGGCCAGGATATTTTTATTATGAGAATAAAGTAATGCTAAGAAAATAAATGAGAATGCAGTACTTCCTGAGGAGGGCCCACCTGCCCCCACCACTGACCTATTCCCTGGATTGCTGATTGGCTGGGAAAAAAAGGGAAGCCACTGTCTGCCATATTGGTACTCCCCACTCCAAAGACATGCAGTAAAATGCTGTCTCACTGTGTGGTGTGGAGGCTGCAGCGCCTCAGACTGGAAGAAGGTGAGAACAGCAGAGAGGATCATGGGGGCTCCTCTTCCCTCCATTAAAGACATTTCATCCCAGCGCTGCGTGTCCCGTGACATCAATGCCCCCTCACCCCCCCACCATGGACTGTTCTCCCAGCAGGTTCTGCAGCAGCTTCTCCCCCCCCCGCCATCACACTGATGGAAAAAAACACTGAATGTTAGAAACGTATCTCAGTCTTATGTTTACATTTTATCACCGCTGCACTGAACTAACTTTCGTTTTGTATACACTGATTTAAAAAAATGGGGGGGGGGAATCAATCCACTGGACTTTGTTTCCAAGTCTGAAGATGTTTCTCTTCCACCCAGGAAACTTTTAAAATCCAAAATGTCAGAAATAGCGTTTAGTTCCAGGTTTTATCCAGCAGCCCAACTAAGCCTGGTTATGGTCTGCTGTCCTTCAGGGCTGCATCTCTGCTTCAACACGCTTGGTCCAATAATCAGGTTATCAGGGGTTGACTGGATGCGGAGGCGGAGACTCGGGTGGGTTGGACCTGGAATCCTGCAGACAGGCCCTGTAAACTATTTACCAAAGAATCACGCCGTAAAAATAATCAATTACCCCTTCATCCGTGCGGGCGCGGCACAGGCCCCCGCTGACACCTGCTGATTATCTGTTTATAGAAATGACCAAAAACACAGTCACATGTATGGAGTCACTTTTCTACCAGAATGTTGCACACACGCATAAAGCATGCTAACTATGACACCAGCACGTTTCAGTTGTTTTGTTTGGATGGCAGAAACTTCCCGCGGAGTCCGTAGAATTGTCCCGTACGCGAGGAGAGGCTGTTTTATATGTGAGCAGAGATCATTTTGTATCTGGGGACAATTTATAAATTATATTTTTAGTGCAACGTTAAAACTATTTTTTTGTGTGTGTGTTAAAGGACAGTTTGAAAAACAAATTTTTTTGTGAGTGACATTTGAGGAGAGTTCATAACACAAGTTTTATTTGTGAGTAATAATGTGAAACATGCTTTATGTGTTTCCAACTTGCTTTTTAGTACGCAACGTTTTGGCAGAAAATTCACTCCATACACATGGTGTTTCATCCACACACTTTAAAATTTCTAAAACTTGTTTCTAAATTATTTTTTCACAAATTCTTTTTGTTTTATAGCAGTGTGAACAAATAAAAGGTATTCATTTTTAGCCCCGCCCCCTAATGGCCGCCATCATTGGAAACTAGAGGGTCAGACCTTTCTAAGGAGGGGTCAGAGGTCATTGTGCAACTATTTCAGGTGATGTAACCAGCATGCGTTCCATAAGCTGCTCTGTTATTCTTATTTTCTATTCAGTTTGATGATTTTATTGGTAAATTTCAATGAAACGACTAAATCTGAGGAGCAAAGAAACAATCCAAAAATGGAAATCAGCATATTTTCCTGATCAGATTCCCTTTTATGATTGAAAAAAATGCATTTTGCACTAAAATCCCATTTCCTCCCAGCAGTCTGTTCACTAAAACCTCTGTGGAACAAACGTGCTTCAACGGATTCAGTCCAGATTAGCTTGAGTTCTAGTCAAGATGTGGTTCTATAAAGTCTGAGCTTCTAATCAGGGGCCGAGCTAGATGGGGGGCCAGGGGGGGCCATGGCCACCCTTAGCCAATCATTGCTCACCCCTAAGGCCCCCCTAGCATTTATTTACCTCTAATAAAGATGGTGGCAGCAGGAATACTCTCAATAGGCGGGTTTCAGTCACGTGACGATTCCGCGATTTCAGATGGAGGACAGGAAGTCTATGAAGTTAGCATAAACATGGAGGATACCGTTACCAAGAGCCCGTATTGTTTGGAGTTAGAGCCTGTTTCAAGACGCAGATACAAGGAGTTGATTGACAGATATGTTGGACGTGACCCGTACCTCATGAAGAGGAGTGAGTTTTCGCTGGACCTTAAAGATTTGCCGACCGTGGAGGCCGTCGACATAACGAACTATCTGGTCCTTCAGATGTCGTGTTACACCAAACAGCAATAAAAGTATGGAGGCGTATAACTTCTTCGTCAGCGGGTGGGTCCACAACGTCTCCACGACGATCATCGTTTAGTCTTCGCCAGGGTGAGTTTTTGTTCTTATATTGTTTTATGTGTTAAAAGATGCTAGCGTTAGCAGTAGCGGCTAGCCTCACAGTTGTTTATGTTTCTCTCGTTGAAGAGATGCTTCTGATTTGGGCTTAGTTTTTTGATAACCGGGGTTGACCGTCGGAGCCCAGTCTACCGATTCAACGTCAGCCAAAGCGCTAGGACAGCATAAACAGTGACAATGAAGTCCATATTAGACTATCGGTAACTTATTAATCATTACTAAGTACATGAGCATTTAACGACAACCTTATGCTATATAAACACAACCACAAAAAAAAAGTTAGCAAGCTAACATAACGTTATAGCGGTCGCTGCAGACACGGGCATTGGCAGACTGCTCCTTCAGATCGCAGACGTAGGTTTAGAATCCATTTTTTACGGCGTTGTTCTGTGAGCTTTTTACAATTTTCACCTTTATGAACAACAATCTTTGGTACTTTGTAAAAAGCTCTTTTCCTTTTCTCGGTTCCAACGATTGGAGCAGCCGTAAACTACACAAAATATAGGCGTTATTTCAGACGGCAGATCCTCAGCTACTTCACTTCCTGCCCTCCATCTGAGTTTCGCGGCGTCGCGACGCAGCACTGTGACGTCACGTGAAACCAAGCTATTGGAATATTCAAAACATTTTACATATATTACAAATATTTGACAACAAAAACACTATTTTTAATTATGCACATCAATATACTAACATTACAGGTGATAAGTACAGAATTCAAGCTCTTTTAAGAACTAGATTTTCTCTTTTATAGGGTCAAGTCAACTAGGCTACTTCAGTGCAATCATAAATAACTATTTTAATACAAACTCATTAAATAATCAATTTATGTAGATATTAGTACTTAAAAATATCAATTTTATGCAGAATGATTACTGATAAAAGTAGGTAAGTAATGACAGTTAAAAAGATGTTCGCTCAAAAGCTGAAAGAATTTTATACACTGTACCTTTTATCCAGAAAGCTCGGATGTTTGAATATAATCGTCTATTTCTTAGCAAAGTATGTGAGAAAGTATATTTTTTCTTTATTTAGAAAATGTGGATGTTTTGCTCTTTAATTTCCTGTTGGAACCGTGTAGATTGACCGTGAGGTTCTGGTGCTTTTGGCCACCTCTCAGTGTGCATTGGTTGGTGCCTGGCCGCCCTTATAAAATGTTCCGGCGCCGCCCCTGGTTCTAATGGGCTTTATGGTGTTTGGCTATAATGAAGTATCTATTTATTCTATGCTATTTCTAGAATAAAGTCGTAACACTGAAATTAATTTAGATTTTTATGCATCCATGTTATGCATGATTTTTTAAATAAAAAATATATAAAAGAAAATAGAAAATTTTTCCATGTTAAAATCTAAAGTGTTTTTTGAAGTAGAGAACAACAATCGTTCAGTTTGGTTTATAGATAATTTCCTGATTCCCATATTTTCTCAAACCCCTGAACTGATTGTTTGTTTTTTTCTTTCTTTTTTCTGTCTTAATGTTGGCAGTGGGCTTTAGGCTGCCCTGCAAGGCTTTAAACCTGGGTTTAACCAGAGACTAAGCCATTCTCAAGCACATATCAAGGAGCTCATTTTGAGCCTGGATCCAGATTTATTGTTGATTCTGTTCATGGTGGAGAATCCTGCTTCACAGCAGCAGGTTGAGCCAAACATCCTCTAAATGTGCAGGGTCATCTTTGAGCACGCCATTTCACTTTTCTTTCACCAGTTCACCGCAGTTCTTCCAGCAGTCCACACTTTCTCTGCTCTCTTTTTCTCATGGTCTTCTCCTTCTTTCCCATCGCCCGGCTTGCCACAGGTTTGCCTGCTGTGTCTAAAAGTAGCAGCAGCAGCAACCCAGACTGACAGCTCATTGGCTCATTTGGATCACGTGCAGCCTGGAGCCGGACGCTCTCCAGGGCTTTACCGTATTAACAGGAGAAGAGGAGCAAGTGAAATTACACTTCGTCATCAGACAAATGCATTCATTTATTAATGTTTTAAATTTATTTTTGATTAATTTAGTTAATTAATTTATTTATTTTTGAAACAAATTTGGCACGGCTAAATATTTTTCTTTTTTTTTCTTCGTTTAATCATCTATAAATCAGACATGGTGACATTTGAAATAGTGTTTCCACCTGAAATATATTCCTCGATGCTTTTCTGTCACACAAATACAAACTATTGTGTTTTCAATTCTTAGTTTTTGGAGATAAACCTGCTTTAATTCATAGATGTAATTTCAGGCGGAATTTGATCCTCTGGGAAAAATCCAGCAATATTAAACTTTAAATGATTCCAGGATGGAGGTAACTTAGGAAAACGTCTTTATTGATTTCATACATAGAAAAAGTTAAACCATCACTTGGGAAAAAATGTCAGTTTTTAGCCGACAGTTGATGAAATGAGTCGATGCAGGACTTGACGTGTCAAATCTGCTGATATTTATGAAACGCTCCTTGAACTAAAAGGGGAAGAAATGAGCTCCACTAAAGCGATGAACATCCAACCTTTGGTTCAGTTCTGGCCCATTCAGTCCCGACCAAAACAAAGAGGCGTCGGATCGGCCTCCGATCTCACACCTGAGGCTGCTGCTGCTGCTCCAGCATGGCTTCACACCTCCGACCCAGTTCCCCCAGCTTCACCTTGGTGTACTCGGCTCTGTTCAGCGACATCTGACAGTCCTTCCTGGAAGAATAAGTGGAGCCCTCGTGTGGCTGACCGGTAGCTACCTGTTGGGAAAAATTAACCTGGTTAAACGTTATTACTGAAAATCCACCGTGTTCGAATACTTATTTTCCTCACTTTAACACCTTAATATGACGGATAACCAGGCCACTCTCATCTGTTCTAAATGTCAATCATCTGTTGCAAACAAACATTCACTGTTTGGGGGATTTTAGAGCAATAGAGTCCAAGAATTAAGCGAAATCTCCTCATTTAAATTAACGAGGCATCCTGGCCTCATCACATTAGGTTTACCTTCAAAGACATTAGCTCCTTATTTACTTATCAACTTTTATTAATGATCCCATCTTGTGTAATTTTCCTATTTTCCCCTATAAGGATGGATGCAGGATAAATGGTGGGTTTGGGTCTTCCTGCTGTGCCATCCTTATGAATATATAGAGCACCTGTATATATATATGTTCTGTTTTAAAAAAAAAAATCTATAAAATCTACTTAGAAAAATAAACATTTTATGTTCAAAATTCTAAAGAGATTATTGGTTTTCAGAGCTCCTGAATGGAAAAGCTAAGAATATGGGAATATTTAGTTCAGGTGTCGAATCCGTCAGTCATCTATCCACACCGCATGGCATCCAAGTCCCGCCCCCAAAAAAGGTTTTTTTTTCTTTTAATAGAAGAAATATTTATCAAAAACAAAAAGGAAAATTGAAAAGAAAAAAATTTAAACCAAAAAAATAAAAATAAAAAATTGGAAAGAAAAAAAAAAAGATTAAAACCGAAAAAACAAAAAAAAGGATTTGAAACCTACGAAAGAGTATTAGGGCCAGGTTAGACATTTTTTTTGCTATTTCGAGAATAAAGTCATAAAATTACGAAGAATAAATTTGTATTTTATGACAACTCTTCCCAGAATCCCTTTCTTCCCTCTAATGATGAATGTGGAGCATCATGTGAAGTTCTACTTTAGCATCGGTTTAACAAATCAGGAAATCTTTTAGCAGCAGCATCAAACTGGGCAGGATGTCAAAGTGGACTCTGGTTGCTGATTGGTGGAGCTGGTCTGATGTCATCTGCCGGGCAGAGCTCCAAGCTTTCTTTCTGAAACCGGTTGATGTATGATGACTTTATTCTCATAATATTGCGACTTTATTCTCAAAATAATAATAAAAAAATAGCCTAGCCCTAATACTCTATCGTAGTAACTAAATATAAATGTAATTTTATTTTTGTTTTTATCCTTGTTTTTAAATATCTGAAATTAAATAACCTAGCTTGAAACATTTAGTTTCAGTTTCAAAAGTCTTTGTCAGTAAATATTTTTTTTTTTTGTGTAAAATTAAAATCCTTTCGAGCTAATTTTATGGCATGATTTCCTTCCATACATTCCCGGGTATGCAGCACCTGCACCAGAGGCTGCAGAGCTTCCTGACCTGTGTGAGGTAGCGGATCTGGGCGCTCAGTTCGCTCTCCACCCGGTTGATGGACGTCTGGAACTGGACCAGCTGTCTGTCCAGGAAGCTGGCGTTGTGTTTGTCTTTGGAGAGTTCCAGAACGATGTTCCCTGCAAAGAGACCGTCCAGGTTTACCGCAGGTTCTTCCTTTAACTCTTACATAATCTTCCGTTATTACTTAATTACGTAATTAACCCGATGCATGGAGCCCATAGAGCTAAACACTGCATCCAAGTAGTTCTATTGACCGACTCACTAAACCGGATTTAAAAACAACTGTCAACATGATGCATCTGCTAAAAAAAAGTCTCATCTATAAAATGATCCAGAATTTTGGAGCCTAAAAGCAAAAGGAACATCATTGTGTTTTTATTTTAATTTTCTGGTTGCGTCATCCTTTTCCTCTCAGTTATCACTCAACTTACCTGAATTAAAGTTCATTTCAAATTGACTCTTAGTTTATTTACTGTACTTATTGTTTTAAAATCCTAGTCAAGCAACATCCTCATTCACATTTTCCCTTATATTTTCACATTATAATACTTGTTTACATTATTTATTGGCTGCATATAAAAATATTAAAGATATTTTCAATTTAAACATAGATATGAAATAATAGAATATAACCTACAATAATTTTCCTATTTTATTCAGCGATTACAGGGTTAACACTCTGCTTTGTTGTCTCCCAGGCCCCTACACTTATAGAAAGTGGACTGACCCATACCACTTCCTGTCTTACCTCAGAGCAAAAAAAAAAATTATTATAATGGAATAAAAAAAAAAATCAAACAGAGATAAATGGAATCAACAATTATTAGTTGCAAATCAACTGTAAATAATACACAAAATATTGATTTGAGAATAAATTAATACAATTCAAATTGATAAAGAAATAAAGAATAAATAGCTCCAACATATATAATTCAGTTTATTCTGTCCTATCAGCTGCCTGTATTGTCTCTAAACGTCCAGCAGGTGTCAGTATTCCGTGAGTTGAATCAACACTGCATCAATAGTTGCTTCATTAAACCGGGTTAGCTTTCATCTGGATTTATACTCAGATGTAGCTGAATATCATCACCGTAACAGTGGAAATTGTTATTTCTAATCTTTCCTTCTAAATTTGCGTGTTTATTCTAGTTAAGCCACTTTAAATCCAGAAATTTTAATCCCTTTTTTTAAATTCTTTGAATGGCCCTAATAGGCCGCCGTAGTTAGACTGATATCGGAGGAATAATGGGTTCTGGCATCGGCCCGCTGGGTCTCTGCTAGCTCCAGTTTCCTCACCAGCGCACTGCAGCACCACCGCGATCTCCTTCTCCACCTCCTCCAGCAGTCGGAGCCGCTCGTTCGCCATCAGAGCGGGAAAATATTTAGATCCACCGGAAGAAGATTTAAATCCGCCACAAAAAAATAAAAAGGACAAAGAAACTCAGCAGAGTTTCTACAACCAGTGACCCCAGCCTCTCTACGGCGGCGCGAAGAAATGACGAAGCGGAACGCGGTCGCTGAGTAGTGACGTCACACTGGCGCTGAGGGGGGCGGAAAATGGCTGCCTCGGCTTGGATGCATGGCGCCGCTGCAATGAGACTCACCGAGGGTTTGGTGTCGGTGCTGAAGGAGCAGCGTCCGGAGTTTCTGTCCGAAGCCTTGGAGAACTACAGAGAACATGGCGTCTTCTCCTCACAGGTAACCGGGGCGGCTTCCGGTGGACCGGCCGCTCCAGCCTTTGTTGCTCGGCAGCTGGAAACCGACCGGTGGAAATCCTGCGTGTTTTTACCTTTTGTTGTCTCCTCCTCAGGGCTCCGGGGACGCCGCGGGGCTCGTGGGGTTCAGCAACGCCAAATTGAGCTCCAGTAAAACCAGGTGAGTGACGCGGCTGCTGGGTCCATGATGCTCCGGGAGGGGGGGAGGAGCAGCAAGATGGTCCCGGTGTCAGAGCAGCAACCCCTCAGTCAATACCCGTTTATCCCTTTGGTTTATCTCTTTAGTTTATCCCTTTGGTTTATCTCTAGTTTATGCCTTTGGTTTGTCTCTGGTTTATCTCTTTAGTTTATCCCTTTACTTTGTCTCTTTGGTTTATCTCTTTAGTTTATCTCTAGTTTATGCCTTTGGTTTGTCTCTGGTTTATCTCTTTAGTTTATCTCTTTACTTTATCTCTTTGGTTTATCTCTTTAGTTTATCTCTTTGGTTTATCTCTAATTTATCCCTTTGGTTTGTCTCTGGTTTATCTCTTTAGTTTATCTCTTTGGTTTATCCCCTTACTTTGTCTCTTTGGTTTATCTCTTTGGGTTTTATTTTCTTAATTTTAAATTCCCCTTTGGTTTTTCCCTTTGGTTTTTTTTCCCTTTTTGGGTTTTATTCAAGTTTTATCCCCTTGGGTTTTGCCCTCGGGTTTATCTCTTTAGTTTTATTTTTTTAAACCTTTTTAATCTCGGGGGTTTTATTTCCTTTTTTTTTTTTAACCCCCTTTTTGGGTTTTATCTCTAGTTTTTGGCCTTTTGGGTTTGTCTCTGGTTTATCTCTTTATTTACCCCCTTTACTTTTTTCTTTTTGGTTTTATCTCTTTAGTTATCTCTAGTTTATCCCTTTTGGGGTTTGTTTTCCTGGTTTATCTCTTTATTTTTATCTCTTTATTTTTGGGTCCTTTTTTGGTTTATCTCTTTGGGTTTATCTTTTTTGGTTTTAATCCCCTAATTTTTTTCCCTTTTGGTTTGTCCTGGTTTATTTCTTTAGTTTATCTTTTATTTTTTTTCTTTTTAAAGTTTATTCTTTGGTTTATCCTTTAGTTTATCTCTGTTTTTCTCTTTACTTTATCTCTTTGGTTTTTTCCCCCTTTAAATTTTGGGTCTCTTTGGGTTTATCTCTTTATTTACCCTTTTAAAGTTTATCCTTTGGTTTATCCCCTTTGGGTTTTTTCCCTTTTTGGGTTTATCTCTAGTTTACCTTTGGTTTGTCCCCCTGGTTTTTTCTCTTTATTTTAAACCCATTTTATTTTTTTACCCTTTTTTATTTTCCCTTTGGTTTACCTCTTTTATTTTTTTTAACCCTTTTTTTCCCTTTAATTTTTTTGGTTTATCTTTTAGTTATTTTTTGCCTTTGGTTTGTCTTGGTTTACTCTTTAGTTTTTTTTTTTTTCCCTTTTTTTTTGGATTTTCTCTTTGGTTTATCTCTTTTTCCCTTGGTTTTTTTTTTCCAAAGTTTATCTTTTGGGGTTTTCCCCCTTTTTTCTTTTGGTTTTCTCTTTAGTTTTATCTTTTTTTCCCCTTTATTTTGTCTTTTTGGGTTTTTTTTATCTTTTTGGTTTAATTTTTTTTTCTTTTTGGGGTTTTTCTTTTTAATTTACCCCTTTTTGGTTTGTTTTGGGTTTTATCTCTTTAGTTTTTCTCAATTTTTACCTTCGTTTTTTTTGGTTTTTTTTTTTTCCCCTTTTTATTTTTCTCTTTTTACCTTTGTTTTCTTTTGGTTTTCTCTTTGGTTTATTTTTTTATCCTTTTTTACCTTTGGGTTTTCTCTTTTGGGTTTTCTTTTTTAAGTTTTTTTTTTTCTCTTTGGTTTACCCCCTTTTACTTTTTTGTCCTTTTTGGGTTTTATCTTTTAAGTTTTTTCCCTTTGGTTTTCCCTTTGGTTTATCCCTTTTTTTAAATCTCTAGTTTTTAATTTTTTTCTCCTCAATTTTATCCCTTTACTTTATCTTTTTTAGTTTATCTCTTTGTTTACCCCTTTTTTTGGTTTATTTTCTTTTTGTTTTTCTCTTTGGTTTTCTTTTTAAAATTACTTTTTTGGTTTTAAATCTTTTTGGTTTTTAACCTTTTCTTTTTTGGTTTTTTACCCTTTTGGGGGTTTATTTTTTTATTTATTCCTTTGGTTTATTTTTTTTACCTTTTTTCCTTTTTGGTTTATCTCTTTAGTTTACCCTATTTTTATCCTTTTTTTTTTTGGTTTTCTTTTCCCCTTTTTTTTTTAACCTTTTTTTCCCTTTTTTTTAGTTTTTTCAATTTTCTTTAGTTTTACTCTTTTTTTTAAATTTTTCCTCTTTTTGTGTTTTTACCCTTTTGGTTTATTCCCCCTTTGGTTTAATCTCTATTTTTATGCCGTTTGGTTTTTTTTTTCTCTGTTTATCTCTTTTTTTTACCCCCTTTATTTTTTTCTTTTTGGGTTTTTCTTTATTTTCTTTAAATTTCCCCTTTTTTCCTTTGTTTATCTTTTAAGTTTTTTCCCGGTTTGGGGTTTTTTTTTTTCTCGTTTTATCTTTTATTTTTTTCCCTTTTCTTTTTTTGGTTTATCTCTTTGGTTTACCATCTCTAGTTTTTTGGGGCCTTTTTTTGGTTTTCCCTTTTTTTGGTTTTTGGTTTTTTTTTTTTCTCTAGTTTACCCCCTTTTGGGTTTTTATTTTATCTTTTTTGGTTTTTTTTTATCTCTTTTTTAAGTTTATTCCCTTTTCCCCCTTTTGCCCTCTTGGTTTATCTCTTTTAGTTTATCTCTATTTTTATCTCTTTGGTTTATCTTTTTGGTTTATCCCAATTTACTTTTGTTTTTCCCTCTTTTTTTGGTTTTCTTTTTTGTTTACCCCTTTTTGGTTTGTCCTTTGGTTTTTTTCTCTTGGTTTATCCTTTTATTTTTTTTTACTCTTTTTTTTTCCTTTGGTTTACCCCCCTTACTTTGTCTTTTTGGGTTTATTTTTTTTGGGTTTTTATCTCTTTTTATTTTAATTTTCCTTTTTGGGTTTAATTTCCCTTTTGGGTTTTTATCTTTTTGGTTTAGCCTTTTACCCTTTTTTTGCTTTTTTTTGGTTTTTTCTTTTTTATTTTTTTTAGGGTTTTTTTTTAATCTCTATTTTAAACTTTTTGGTTTATTTTTGGCCCCCCTTTTACTTTTTTTTCTTTGGTTTTTTTCTCTTTATTTTTTTTATTTTCTTTTTTTTAACCCCCTTTGGTTTATTCTCTTTTAGGTTTTCTTTTAAGTTTATCCCTTTGGTTTTTTTTTTCCCTTTGGTTTATCCCTTTTTTTCTTTTTGGTTTATCTCTTTATTTTTCCCCCTTTAATTTACCCTTTTTGGGTTTAACCCTTTTTTGGTTTCCCCCTTTTTTGGTTTTTTCTCTATTTTTATGCCTTTGGTTTGTCTCTGGTTTATCTCTTTAGTTTATCCCTTTTTATTTTACTTTTGGGTTTTTCTCTTTGGTTTATCCTTTGGTTTATCTCATTTTATCCCCTTTGGGTTTTTTTTTTACTTTTATTTATCCCTTTACTTTGTCTTTTTGGGTTTTAAAATCTTTTTTTAGTTTATCTCTTTTTTATCCTTTGGTTTTTCGTTTTACCCCCTTGAGGTTTTTTTTTTTGTCCCCTTTGGTTTTTTCTTTTTTGGTTTATCTCTTTTTTTTAATCTCTTTTCCCTTTGGGTTTTCTCTTTTTTAAATCCTTTAGTTTACCTCTTGTTTACCCCCTTTATTTTCTCTTTGGTTTACTCTTTTTTTAATTCTGTAAGTTTATTTCTTTTTGGGTTTATCTCTTTGGTTTATCCCCTTCCCCCTTTGTCTTTTTGGGTTTTCTTTTTTGTTTATTTTCTTTGGTTTATTTTTTTTAAACTTTTTTCTGTCTTTAGTTTTTCTCTTTGGTTTATCTTTTGGGGTTTATCTCTTTTTTTATCTCTTTGGTTTTTCTTTTTGGGTTTTACCCCTTTTTGGGTTTTAAATTTCCCTTTTTTGGGTTTTTTTTTATCTCGGTTTTATCCTTTTTGGGTTTTTCTTTTTGGTTTATCTCTTTTGGTTTATCCTTTTTTTTATCCCTTGGTTTTTTTTTGGTTTATCTTTTTAATTTTACCCCCTTTTTTTTTATTTTACCCTTTTTTTTCGTTTTTATCTCTTTGGTTTATTTTTTACCCCTTTACTTTGCCCTTTTTGGGGTTTATCTCTTTGGTTTATCTTTTTGGGTTTTTTCTTTTTGGGTTTTTACCCCTTTGGGTTTTATCTCTAGTTTATCCCTTTTGGGTTTTGTTCTCGGGTTTATCTTTTTATTATCTTTTTAGTTTTTTCCTTTTTTGGTTTTTTCCCCTTACTTTTTCTTTTTGGGTTTTTATCTCTTTAGTTTACCCTTTTAAAATTTTTACCCCCTTTGGTTTTATTTTTCCCTTTTTTATTTGGTTTTTTTTTTTCTTTTTATTCAGCCTTTTTTTAGGTTTTATCTCTTTAGTTTTTTTTTTTAATCCCCTTTGGTTTGTCCCCTTTTTTACTTCTTTATTTTTACCCCTTTTACTTTTTCTCTTTAGGTTTTTTTAATCCGGGCCTTTTATTTTTAATTTTTCCCCTTTTTGGGTTTTATTTTTTTTTATTTTTTTGGTTTATCCTTTTAGGTTTGTCTCTGGTTTATCTCTTTATTTTTACCCCCTTTTTACTTTGTTTTCTTTGGTTTTATCTTCTTTAGTTTAGCCTAGTTTATCCTTTGGTTTACCCTTTTTGGGTTTAAATTTTTTCTCTTTGGTTTATTTTTTCTTTACCTTTTTTGTTTTCTTTATTTTTTTTGGTTTTAAATTTTTTTCTCTTTTTACGGTTTTTTTTACCCATCTTTTTTTTTTTTATCTTTTAATTTAAATTCTTTTTTATCCCTTTGGTTTGGTCTTTTTGGTTTATCTCTTTTTTTTAGTTTTATCTTTTTGTTTATCTTTTTTGGTTTATCTTTTTGGGTTTATTCTTTGGTTTATCTTTTTGGTTTATCCTTTATTTTATCCCCTTGGTTTTTAAATCCCCTTATTTTGTCTCTTTTTTTTTATCTCTTTGGTTTATTCTTTTTTGGGTTTTATCTCTTTATTTTAAATCTCTTTAGTTTATCTCTTTAGTTTATATCTTTTTTTTTTTATCTCTAAATTTTTATCTCTTTGGTTTTTCTTTTTGGGTTTATCTTTTGGTTTACCCTCTGGGGGTTTTTATCCCCTTATTTTGCCCTTTTTGGTTTTATCCTTTAAATTTTACCCTCTTTTTGGTTTATCTTTTTTAAATTTTTCCTCTTTTGGTTTATCTCTTTTTTTTTATCTTTTTGGGTTTTTTCCCTTTTTGGGTTTTTTATCTTTTTGGGTTTTTTATCTTTTTAATTTTCCCCCCTTTACTTTGCCCCTTTTTGGGTTTTCATCTTTTTAACTTTGTCCTCGGTTTATTCTTTTAGTTTATCTCTATGGTTTATCCCTTTCCCTTTGTCTTTTGGTTTATCTCTTTGATTTATCTCTTTTGGTTTATCTCTTTGGTTTACCCCTTTTGGGTTTTATTTTCAAAGTTTTTTCCCTTTTGGGTTTTTCTCGGGTTTTTACCCTCTTTAGTGTATCTCTAGTTTTAATCTTTTGGTTTACCCCCTTTTAAATTTTTTCTTTTTTGGTTTATTTTCTTTTTTAATTTTAAATTTACCCCTTTTGGGTTTTTTCCCCCCCTTTGGTTTTTTCCCCCTTTGGTTTAACTCTAGTTTATCCCTTTTGGGTTTTTGCCCCTCTGGTTTATCTCTTTAGTTTATCCCTTTACTTTATCTCTTTGGTTTATCTCTTTATTTTAAACCCCTTTTGGGTTTTATCTTGTTTTTTGCCTTTGGTTTGCCCTCTGGTTTTTTCCTTTTTTTAATTACCCCTTTAAATTTTTGTCCTTTGTTTATCTCTAGTTTATGCCTTTGGTTTTCTCGGGTTTTTTTTTCTCTTTATTTTATCTCTTTATTTTTGCCCTCTTTGGTTTTTATCTCTTTTTTTTTATCTCTTTGGTTTATCTCTAATTTACCCCTTTGGTTTTGTCTCTGGTTTTTTCTTTTTATTTTATCTCTATTTAAATCTCTTTAGTTTTATCTTTTTGGTTTATTTTCTTTAGTTTTATTTTCTAGTTTATTTTCTTTATTTTTTATCTTTTTGGGTTTAAATTCCCCTTACTTTTTTCTTTTGGTTTTTTCTTTTGGGGTTTTAAATCCTTTGGTTTTTTTCTCTTTATTTTATCTCTTTTAGTTTATCTTTTTTAGTTTTATCTTTTAAATTTTATCTCTTTGGTTTTTTCTTTTTGGGGTTTTCTCTTTGGTTTTTTGCTTTTTTTTTTGTTTTTCTTTTAAAGTTTATCTTTTTGGGTTTATCTTTTTTGGTTTTTTCCCCTTTTACTTTGTCTCTTTGGTTTATCTCTTTGATTTATCTCTTTTTGGTTTTATCCCCCCCTTTGGTTTTATCTTTTGGTTTTATCTTTTTTGGTTTATCTCTTTGGTTTATCTTTTTTGGTTTATCTCTTTTTTTTTTACCCCTTTTAAATTTTTGGTCTCTTTGGTTCATCTTTTTTCCCTTTGCCCGCTGGTTTATCTTTTTTATTTTATCTTTTTTTTTTTTAATCCCTTTAGTTGAACTAAATGCCCCTTTTTTTGGAAATTTTTAAAAATTGCTTTTTTTTTTTCAAAATTGGGTTGAAATAAATTTAATTACCCAGATCTAGTCTTGGGCGGGGTTTAAAGGGTTTCGAACATGCAGATTTTTCCGTCATTTTGGGGGCCCGAAAGATGGGCCCCCATTGGCCCCTCATGTTTTTTAGCCCGTTTTCCCTAAAACCGTCAGCGGATGCAACAGATCAGGGATTTTGCAGCCTTTTCCCCTTTGGTAGGACGGGGGTCCTGCAGGCCGGATGTTTCCCAAAATCTGCTGAGGCGATCCCGAGTGCCCCGTCTGCTGGGGCAAAGCAGAATTTGGTCCGTCTGCTGAGGCGATGGCGGGGTGTGTCCGTCTGCTAAAGCGATGCCAAGTTTCCGTCTGCTGGGGCCCATGCAGATGTTGTCCAAAATTTTCCCTTGCTGAGGCGATGAGATGGGGCCGGGTGTTGGGTAAATGCAGATGTGTCCCCCTGTTTGAGGGGATCAAAATTTGGGGAATGCGATGTGTCTGTCTGCTGAGGGATGAGATGTGATGCAGAGGGTTGCCCCGGTGTGTTGAGGCGATGCAGTTTGGGGCAGTGTGTTGAGGTGATGCAGATTTTTTTTCCCTTTGTGTTGAGGTGAGCAGATTTTCCCCGTTTGTTTGAGGGGGGTGCAAAAGGGCCCTTTGTTTTTAGGCATGCAGATTTTTCCGTTTTTGTTAGGCGTTGCAGGATTTTGCCCCGTCTCTGGGGCGATGCAAAATGTGCCCCGGTTGTTTTAGGCGTGCAGTTTGTGCCCCGTTTTTTGAGGCATGCAGATGTGTTTGAAAGATGTGCCCTTTTCGGGCGGGGTTTGATGCAGATGTGATGCGGATTTTGTCTGCCCTCCCTTTGGGGTGAGGGAGAGGGGAAATGATAATGTGTCCGTGTTTTGAGGTGATCAGATGTGATGCAAAATTGTCCGTGTGTTAAAGGTTTGATGCAAAATGTGATGCAGATTTGCCCCGTCTGCTGAGGCTTTTCAGATGTGCCCAGTCGCGGAAGCGGTGCATTGTTTTCCCTTTGTGTTGAGGCGATGCGGGATGTGTCCTTTGGGGTTGAGGCGAGGCAGATGTGCCCCCGGGGTGTTTGAGGCAAATGCAGATGTGTCCGTGTGTTGAGGCGAGCAATGTGTCCGTGTGTTGAGGGGGGTTGCAGATGTGTCTTTTTCCTTTTGCGGGAGGTGATGCAATGTGATGCAAAATGTTCCCTGTCTGCTAAAGGTGATGAGATGTGATCCCAGATTGTTTTGTCTGCTGGGGGTTGATGCAGATGTGATGCAGATGTTCCGTGTGTTGAGGCGATGCAGTGGGTCCTTTTGGTGTTGGGGGCGTTTGCAGATGTGTCCGTCTGCTGAGGCGATGCAGATGTGTCCGTCTGCTGAGGCGATGCAGATGTGATGCAGATGTGTCAGTCTGCTGAGGCGATGCTGAGGTGATGCAGATGTGATGCAGATGTGTCCGTCTGCTGAGGCGATGCAGATGTGTCCGTGTGTTGAGGCGATGCAGATGTGTCCGTGTGTTGAGGCGATGCAGATGTGTCCGTCTGCTGAGGCGATGCAGATGTGTCCGTGTGTTGAGGCGATGCAGATGTGTCCGTGTGTTGAGGCGATGCAGATGTGTCCGTCTGCTGAGGCGATGCAGATGTGTCCGTCTGCTGAGGCGATGCAGATGTGTCCGTCTGCTGAGGCGATGCAGATGTGTCCGTCTGCTGAGGCGATGCAGATGTGTCCGTCTGCTGAGGCGATGCAGATGTGTCCGTCTGCTGAGGCGATGCAGATGTGTCCGTGTGTTGAGGTGATGCAGATGTGTCCGTCTGCTGAGGCGATGCAGATGTGATGCAGATGTGTCTGTCTGCTGAGGCGATGCAGATGTGATGCAGATGTGTCCGTGTGTTGAGGCGATGCAGATGTGTCCGTGTGTTGAGGTGATGCAGATGTGTCCGTGTGTTGAGGTGATGCAGATGTGTCCGTGTGTTGAGGCGATGCAGATGTGTCCGTGTGTTGAGGCGATGCAGATGTGTCCGTGTGTTGAGGCGATGCAGATGTGTCCGTCTGCTGAGGCGATGCAGATGTGTCCGTCTGCTTAGGCGATGCAGATGTGTCCGTGTGTTGAGGCGATGCAGATGTGATGCAGATGTGTCTGTCTGCTGAGGTGATGCAGATGTGATGCAGATGTGTCTGTCTGCTGAGGTGATGCAGATGTGATGCAGATGTGTCCGTGTGTTGAGGTGATGCAGATGTGATGCAGATGTGTCCGTGTGTTGAGGTGATGCAGATGTGATGCAGATGTGTCCGTCTGCTGAGGCGATGCAGATGTGTCAGTCTGCTGAGGCGGTGCAGATGTGTCCGTGTGTTGAGGCGATGCAGATGTGTCCGTGTGTTGAGGCGATGCAGATGTGTCCGTGTGTTGAGGCGATGCAGATGTGTCCGTGTGTTGAGGCGATGCAGATGTGTCCGTGTGTTGAGGTGATGCAGATGTGTCTGTCTGCTGAGGTGATGCAGATGTGATGCAGATGTGTCTGTCTGCTGAGGTGATGCAGATGTGATGCAGATGTGTCTGTCTGCTGAGGTGATGCAGATGTGATGCAGATGTGTCCGTGTGTTGAGGCGATGCAGATGTGTCCGTGTGTTGAGGCGATGCAGATGTGTCCGTCTGCTGAGGCGATGCAGATGTGTCCGTCTGCTGAGGCGATGCAGATGTGATGCAGATGTGTCTGTCTGCTGAGGCGATGCTGAGGTGATGCAGATGTGATGCAGATGTGTCCGTCTGCTGAGGCGATGCAGATGTGTCCGTGTGTTGAGGCGATGCAGATGTGTCCGTGTGTTGAGGCGATGCAAAATGTGTCCTTCCCTGTGGGGAAAAAGAAGAGTTCCGTGTGTTGAGGGGATGCGGGTGTGTCCGGGGGTGTTTGGGTTGCAGATTTTCCCGGTTTTTGAGGGTTTCAGATTTTGCCCCGTCGGGCGAGGCGATGCAGATTTTTTTGTCCGTGTTTTTAGGCGTTTGCAGTTTGTGTCCGTGTGTTGAGGCGATGCAAAAATTTTGTCCGTGTGTTGGGGCCCATGCAGATGTGTCCTTTGTGTTGGGGCAAAGCAGAGGGTGCCCGGGTTTGGGGGTTGGGGAGGTGATGCAGATGTGTCTGTCTGCTGAGGTGATGCAGGGGAAAAGCAGATGTGTCTGTTGTTGGGGTGATGCGGGATGTGCCCTGTCTGCTGGGGGTATCCAAAAATGTGATGCAGATGGGGCCCTGGTCTGATTTCGTGGTGATGCAGGTGTTTGTCTGCTGTTTTTGATGCAGATGTGCTGCCCTGCTGAGGGGGGGGATGCAGATGTGCTGTTTTCTGAGGTGTTTGCAAGGTGTCTGTTTTCTGGGGGGAAATGCAGTGTTTGTTGCAGAGGGGGTTTCCGTGGGTTAGTTGGGGGGGGGGCGATGCAGATGTGTCCGTGTTTTTGGGGGGGCAAAGCAAGGGTGTCCCGTGTGTTGAGGGGGATGCAGATTTTGTCCGTGGGGTTAAATTTTGATGCAGATGTTTTTTCCGTGTGTTTGGGGGTGATCAGTTTTTTTCCCCGTGGTGGGGAGGTGATTGCAGATTGTCCGTGTTTGAGGTGATGCAGAGGTTCTGTCTGCTGGGCGATGCAGATTAAATTCAGTTTGTGCCGGGTTTTGGGGTCCGTGTGTTTTGGGGGGTTTTTCAGTTTGTGTCCGTGTTTTGAGGTAAAGGCAGATGTGTCCTTGTGTTAGGTGAATGCAGATTTCCCCCCGTGTGTTGAGGGATGAATTGTCCGTTTTGGTTTAAAAGGTGATGAGAGTTCCGTGTGTTAAAGGGGTGATGCAGATGTGTCTTTTGGGCTGGGGCGATCCCAATGGGGGGCAGATGTGCTCCGAGGGGTTTAAGGCAAATGAAAGATGTTTCCGTGTGTTAGAGCATTTTGTTGCAGGGGTGTCCGGGTTTTTGGGAGGTGATGAAATGTTTTTCCGTGTGTTGGGGTTTGATGCAGATGTGGTCCTTTGTGTTGAGGGTGCAGATGTGTCCGTGTGTTGGGGGGATGCAGATGTGCCCCTTTTTGTTGAGGTGATGCAGATGTGTCTGTCTGCGGGAGGTGATGCAATATTTTGATGCAGATGTGCCCCCGTGTTTTTGAGGCGTTTGCAAAATGTGTCCGGGTGTTGAGGCGATGCAAAATGTTTCCGTGGGGTTGAGGGATGAAAGATGTTTTCCGGTGTTGTTTGGGGATGAAAGAGGGTGTCCGTGTTTGAGGTGATGATTGGGGGGATGTTTTTTCCGTGGGGTTGAGGGGGTGGCAGAGGGTTTTCCTGTCGCTGAGGCGATGCAGATGTGTCCGTGTGTTGAGGTGATGCAGATGTGTCCGTGTGTTGAGGTGATGCAGATGTGTCCGTCTGCTGAGGCGATGCAGATGTGATGCAGATGTGTCTGTCTGCTGAGGTGATGCAGATGTGATGCAGATGTGTCTGTCTGCTGAGGCGATGCAGATGTGATGCAGATGTGTCCGTCTGCTGAGGCGATGCAGATGTGTCCGTCTGCTGAGGCGATGCAGATGTGATGCAGATGTGTCTGTCTGCTGAGGCGATGCAGATGTGATGCAGATGTGTCTGTCTGCTGAGGTGATGCAGATGTGATGCAGATGTGTCTGTCTGCTGAGGCGATGCAGATGTGATGCAGATGTGTCCGTCTGCTGAGGCGATGCAGATGTGATGCAGATGTGTCTGTCTGCTGAGGCGATGCAGATGTGATGCAGATGTGTCTGTCTGCTGAGGTGATGCAGATGTGATGCAGATGTGTCCGTCTGCTGAGGCGATGCAGATGTGTCCGTCTGCTGAGGCGATGCAGATGTGTCCGTCTGCTGAGGCGATGCAGATGTGTCCGTCTGCTGAGGCGATGCAGATGTGTCCGTCTGCTGAGGCGATGCAGATGTGTCCGTCTGCTGAGGCGATGCAGATGTGTCCGTCTGCTGAGGCGATGCAGATGTGTCCGTCTGCTGAGGCGATGCAGATGTGTCCGTCTGCTGAGGCGATGCAGATGTGTCCGTCTGCTGAGGCGATGCAGATGTGATGCAGATGTGTCTGTCTGCTGAGGTGATGCAGATGTGATGCAGATGTGTCTGTCTGCTGAGGCGATGCAGATGTGATGCAGATGTGTCCGTCTGCTGAGGCGATGCAGATGTGATGCAGATGTGTCTGTCTGCTGAGGCGATAGAGATGTGATGCAGATGTGTCTGTCTGCTGAGGTGATGCAGATGTGATGCAGATGTGTCCGTGTGTTGAGGTGATGCAGATGTGTCCGTGTGTTGAGGTGATGCAGATGTGTCCGTGTGTTGAGGTGATGCAGATGTGTCCGTCTGCTGAGGCGATGCAGATGTGTCCGTGTGTTGAGGTGATGCAGATGTGTCCGTGTGTTGAGGTGATGCAGATGTGTCCGTCTGCTGAGGCGATGCAGATGTGATGCAGATGTGATGCAGATGTGTCTGTCTGCTGAGGTGATGCAGATGTGATGCAGATGTGTCTGTCTGCTGAGGTGATGCAGATGTGATGCAGATGTGTCTGTCTGCTGAGGTGATGCAGATGTGATGCAGATGTGTCCGTGTGTTGAGGCGATGCAGATGTGTCCGTGTGTTGAGGCGATGCAGATGTGTCCGTGTGTTGAGGCGATGCAGATGTGTCCGTGTGTTGAGGCGATGCAGATGTGTCCGTGTGTTGAGGTGATGCAGATGTGTCCGTGTGTTGAGGTGATGCAGATGTGTCTGTCTGCTGAGGCGATGCAGATGTGTCCGTGTGTTGAGGTGATGCAGATGTGTCCGTGTGTTGAGGTGATGCAGATGTGTCCGTGTGTTGAGGCGATGCAGATGTGTCCGTGTGTTGAGGCGATGCAGATGTGTCCGTGTGTTGAGGCGATGCAGATGTGTCCGTGTGTTGAGGCGATGCAGATGTGTCCGTGTGTTGAGGCGATGCAGATGTGTCCGTGTGTTGAGGCGATGCAGATGTGTCCGTCTGCTGAGGCGATGCAGATGTGATGCAGATGTGTCCGTGTGTTGAGGCGATGCAGATGTGTCCGTGTGTTGAGGCGATGCAGATGTGTCCGTGTGTTGAGGCGATGCAGATGTGTCCGTGTGTTGAGGCGATGCAGATGTGTCCGTGTGTTGAGGCGATGCAGATGTGTCCGTGTGTTGAGGTGATGCAGATGTGTCCGTGTGTTGAGGTGATGCAGATGTGTCCGTCTGCTGAGGCGATGCAGATGTGATGCAGATGTGTCTGTCTGCTGAGGTGATGCAGATGTGATGCAGATGTGTCTGTCTGCTGAGGCGATGCAGATGTGATGCAGATGTGTCCGTCTGCTGAGGCGATGCAGATGTGATGCAGATGTGTCTGTCTGCTGAGGCGATGCAGATGTGATGCAGATGTGTCTGTCTGCTGAGGTGATGCAGATGTGATGCAGATGTGTCTGTCTGCTGAGGCGATGCAGATGTGATGCAGATGTGTCCGTCTGCTGAGGCGATGCAGATGTGATGCAGATGTGTCTGTCTGCTGAGGCGATGCAGATGTGATGCAGATGTGTCTGTCTGCTGAGGCGATGCAGATGTGATGCAGATGTGTCTGTCTGCTGAGGTGATGCAGATGTGATGCAGATGTGTCCGTCTGCTGAGGCGATGCAGATGTGTCCGTCTGCTGAGGCGATGCAGATGTGTCCGTCTGCTGAGGCGATGCAGATGTGTCCGTCTGCTGAGGCGATGCAGATGTGATGCAGATGTGTCCGTCTGCTGAGGCGATGCAGATGTGTCCGTCTGCTGAGGCGATGCAGATGTGATGCAGATGTGTCCGTCTGCTGAGGCGATGCAGATGTGATGCAGATGTGTCCGTCTGCTGAGGCGATGCAGATGTGATGCAGATGTGTCTGTCTGCTGAGGCGATGCAGATGTGATGCAGATGTGTCTGTCTGCTGAGGTGATGCAGATGTGATGCAGATGTGTCTGTCTGCTGAGGCGATGCAGATGTGATGCAGATGTGTCCGTCTGCTGAGGCGATGCAGATGTGATGCAGATGTGTCTGTCTGCTGAGGCGATGCAGATGTGATGCAGATGTGTCTGTCTGCTGAGGTGATGCAGATGTGATGCAGATGTGTCCGTGTGTTGAGGTGATGCAGATGTGTCCGTGTGTTGAGGTGATGCAGATGTGTCTGTCTGCTGAGGTGATGCAGATGTGATGCAGATGTGTCTGTCTGCTGAGGTGATGCAGATGTGATGCAGATGTGTCCGTCTGCTGAGGCGATGCAGATGTGTCCGTCTGCTGAGGTGATGCAGATGTGTCCGTGTGTTGAGGTGATGCAGATGTGTCCGTCTGCTGAGGCGATGCAGATGTGATGCAGATGTGATGCAGATGTGTCTGTCTGCTGAGGTGATGCAGATGTGATGCAGATGTGTCCGTCTGCTGAGGCGATTCAGATGTGTCCGTGTGTTGAGGTGATGCAGATGTGTCCGTGTGTTGAGGTGATGCAGATGTGTCCGTCTGCTGAGGCGATGCAGATGTGATGCAGATGTGATGCAGATGTGTCTGTCTGCTGAGGTGATGCAGATGTGATGCAGATGTGTCTGTCTGCTGAGGTGATGCAGATGTGATGCAGATGTGTCCGTGTGTTGAGGTGATGCAGATGTGTCTGTCTGCTGAGGTGATGCAGATGTGATGCAGATGTGTCTGTCTGCTGAGGTGATGCAGATGTGATGCAGATGTGTCCGTGTGTTGAGGTGATGCAGATGTGATGCAGATGTGATGCAGATGTGATGCAGATGTGTCCGTCTGCTGAGGCGATGCAGATGTGTCCGTGTGTTGAGGCGATGCAGATGTGATGCAGATGTGATGCAGATGTGTCTGTCTGCTGAGGCGATGCAGATGTGTCCGTGTGTTGAGGCGATGCAGATGTGTCCGTCTGCTGAGGCGATGCAGATGTGATGCAGATGTGATGCAGATGTGTCTGTCTGCTGAGGTGATGCAGATGTGATGCAGATGTGTCTGTCTGCTGAGGTGATGCAGATGTGATGCAGATGTGTCCGTGTGTTGAGGTGATGCAGATGTGTCTGTCTGCTGAGGTGATGCAGATGTGATGCAGATGTGTCCGTGTGTTGAGGTGATGCAGATGTGATGCAGATGTGTCCGTGTGCTGAGGTGATGCAGATGTGATGCAGATGTGTCCGTGTGCTGAGGTGATGCAGATGTGATGCAGATGTGTCCGCGTGTTGAGGTGATGCAGATGTGTCCGCGTGTTGAGGTGATGCAGATGTGTCCGCGTGTTGAGGTGATGCAGATGTGTCCGCGTGTTGAGGTGATGCAGATGTGTCCGCGTGTTGAGGTGATGCAGATGTGTCCGCGTGTTGAGGTGATGCAGATGTGTCCGCGTGTTGAGGTGATGCAGATGTGTCCGCGTGTTGAGGTGATGCAGATGTGTCCGTGTGCTGAGGTGATGCAGATGTGATGCAGATGTGTCCGTGTGCTGAGGTGATGCAGATGTGATGCAGATGTGTCCGCGTGTTGAGGTGATGCAGATGTGTCCGCGTGTTGAGGTGATGCAGATGTGTCCGTGTCCTCCAGGTTCGAGGGGCTGTGCCTGCTCTCCATGCTGGTGAAGGATAGCTCCAGTGAGCTGTTCCATCAGCACTGCCTCTCCTGGCTGCGCTCCCTGCAGCAGGTCATCCAGGTAAGATCAACACCTGCTTTTCCTCATGAAACTGTTTACCTTCTTGGTTCTATGGAGGACCAATGCTGCCATAACACATAAAAATAATCATTTTTACCAAATGCATTCTGGGAATCATCATTTCTGTTGGTGTTTAAACCTTTGCAGGGTTTTATTTGTTCCTGTTTTGTTTGTGCTGCAGTCTCAGGCTCCCACTCAGACCATCCAGCTGGCTGTAAACATCCTGAAAGACCTGCTGCAGTACTCCAGTCAGATAGCAGAGCTGGCCAGGGAGGTCGGCCTCAACTCCATTCTGGGGATCCTGACCTCGCTTCTGGGCCTGAAGTCGGAGGTGAGGCAGGAAGCTGCTTTCCTCCAGAAGAGCCTAAACTCAGAAAAACCAGCCACGGTCAGACAGGAAGCGGCCAGCGGTGTTTGTTTTTCACAATAAAGGCAAACTTAACGGATCAGGATGTTTTATTTCTGACTCTGATTAATGAGTCTAAAATTATATGATCTTAGTGAAAGAACCTGCAGTATTTATTATTGTACGTTTGATATTTTAGAGCAGTTCTCTAAATTGTTGCTCCTGACCAACAATAAAACGATTAATTAAAATAGTTTAATTAGTATAATGGTGATAAAGCAGCTTTAACAACCACTGTATTTAAAATCGTAGGGAAATTATATTTAAATGTCAAATCATTCTGGCTTAAACATGTGAAAAAAGTTCTCTTTATCAGACTATATTGGCCCCAAAAAAAAAGAAAATTCTATAAAAAAAAAAAAATCTTAAAATCAGTTTTTTTGTTCGTTATCTTAAGCAGGCCGGTTAGTTCTACGTCAGCCTGATAAGCCAGCTCCCACATCAGCTTCTCTGATTGATTGATGGTTGATGCGGCGCGTCCAGCAGCTAAACAAAACATGTTCAAACTCCAGGATGTGCTGCTATCAGACGTTCATGAGGCGCTGCTTCAGCTGCTCTAGATGCTGCAGGACCTTCTGCTGCACCTTGATGCGCATCAACCGCTGACTTTGCATGTAAACTAGCTGCTCCTGCTGCTAGTGATCTGAACGTAGCGTTAGATTGTTTCATCTGAAGGTTCGTGGACAAAGAGAAATGTTGGTTTCTAACTGGTTCTTCCTGTGGTGTCAGTGTGAGCTGGCCGCCATGGAGGGGATGAAGGCCTGCATGATCTACTACCCCAGAGCCTGCGGCTCCCTGAAGGTGAGGCGTCCTTCACTTCCTGTCCAATGGGATGGGCTGCGTAGCGCTGACACACATTCTGCTTCTGTTCGAAGGACAAACTAGGAGCGTATTTCCTCTCTAAGATGGACAGCGCTAACAGGAAAACGCAGGAGGTGAGTTTTCCTGGCGAATTCCATCCAAAATGTGTCCCAAGACCCCCCCGTCGGTTAACTGGCTCTCCTCCCTCAGACGGCCTGCCAGGGTTACGGCCGCCTGCCCTGCCTGGGGGGCCTGGCGGACAGGTCGGTGGGGACGGGCAGAGCCGAAGGCTGGACCAATCAGATTCAATGCCTGCTGGCGTCTGGGAACGGCCTCCTGGCTCAGCTCTACCAAGGCTCGGAAACAGGTACCTCTTTTCCGTCTCCATGACAACCCTGGCATCTGAAGCTCCAATACAGCAGCTAGTTTCTAGGAAACCTTTCCATCGAATCAAGCTTCCTAAAGTCGGTAACGTAGTTCATTAAAATCATCAAACTTAAGACGGCGAGGCAGTGGAAAAATAAAGACGACCCGGCGGATTTTATTGGATGAAAAATTACTTTTCTGATTCTAGAAACAGGAAACCATCAGAAGGTTTAATGTCCTTCACTCCATATTAAAACAAACCAAAAAAAAAATTCATCTTTTTCCATTTAAATACATTTTTGAAAAAGCTCCAGGGAGCCACCAGGGGGCGTTAACACTAGAACTCCCAGGGCCGGTGCTGAGATTTTAAAGGTATACTATGCAACTGGTGTTGATTTTCCAGCGAGGCTCCCCCCAGAGGGCAAAAGTAAAAGTGCACTGTCGTAAATATGCTCAGCTGTTCTCCTGGTTTCTCCGTCAAACCAGACGCGGTTGTTTTGAGCTTAGCAGACAGGCGAACGCAACGAATCACCATGTCTACTGCGGTAAGTGACTATTTTGTTCCAATTATCGAGTTTGAAAATTTAGCATGTTTCCGACATGGGCTTTCGCTGTTTTCTCGCTGGTTCCACCATGATAACTGCACAAATATCGCCACTGCGGTAGCAACGAGCATGCCTTTCACTGGGGGCGTGTAGCAGTTGTCGCCGTAAAGCAAGACCGACTCTCGCGAGACTTCTGAGCCTGTGGGTGCGGGCCGAGGGCTCCTGCAGTTGCAAGTGCGGTATTTCCCCTACAGACCACCAGGGCGGCCGAGAATACCTTTGTTCGACCTGAAATGAATCATTTAATCATCCAAAACGTTATGGAACACATTAATTAACTGAAAAATGTTGCATAGTATGCCTTTAAGAGGAAACAACTTTATTTACATTAATCATATGTTGCTCTTGTTAACTGACTTTTCCTGTTTCTATATTTCCTTCATTTTCACGTAGTTTTCTAATAAAATAAAAACATAATAAATAAATATGGTTAAGTCTACCTCGATCTCCCACAGTCGTCATTTTGACGGCTCTATTAATTGGCTAATGGCAAAAAATGGCTTTCAGGAGAAATCTAACAGCGAAACAGGCTTTAGAAATGCTTCAAAGTATTGATGATGGTGATTCGGGCGGAGAGGGAGGGACCGATGAGGAGGAAGCGGCTCAGATCAGTGATCCATCAGACAATAGTGAAACTTTTGTTCAAGGTTTGGATTGCGCTGCCCACACCTCAACCGGTTCATTCAGCGGCATAAAAGCCAAACTAGTAAATTTGCATCTTTATTCTCGTAATTCGGCAACGATTTTCTTATAAATTTACATGTTTAGGATCTCGGAAATATGCATGTTTAATCTAGTAAATAGGCCATTTTAAACTCAAAATTTAAATTCAAAATGATATTTTTCCATCTTTGAATGGCCTGAATACGGAGCCATAATTTTCATCACTAGTTTGAATCATTTTTTAAAAAATATTTATTTCTCTGGGGTCCACTATGGAGGAATTTCTCTGATCTTTAAGATTTAAAAATAAAATCCAACATTTTACGACATGTTTGTCACAGGTGTCCATAATGAGCGCCTGCATGTTAAACTACCTGAATAAAATGGCAGATTAATGAAGGATTTAATACTTTTTGCAGAATCATCTCTAATCGCCCTTCTCTAATCCCACCTGTATCTTTATTAGCAACTCATGTTGAAAACGTCAGCCTGTGTCAGTAGAGAGAAGCCAGTCCAGTAAACGTTTGCTGTGTTTCTCATACGAAGCGTGTGGTTCTGCACAGATGATGCTGTTCAGTATGGAGGTCCAGGCGTGGAGATTCGCTTCCCTCATCTGGATCAGACGGATCCGCTGCTCCTTCTGCAGCTCCGCCACAGATATGCGGCTGTTTGCCTGGCCATTAAACACACGCTCAGGTAGGAAACAACCAAACACTTTAATGCTTCTTTAAGACTTTCAATTGGATCGGTTTTATCTATGGGGTTAGAAAACTGTCTGTTAAAACGTTTGCAGGGGAGTCTGAAGATTAACGAAAATAAAACGTAATCTTTTACCTACAAGCTACATCAGATGTTTCTTCTGTGAGAGTTTAGAACATTGCAGAAATGTATGGACAGGGTTTCTGAGTGTCATTAATTATTATTTTTTTTTAATTAAGGCCTTAATTGGCATTAAAATTCATTAAATGTGATTATCATGGCATTTAAAATGCTTTATTAAAACAAAAATTGTCAAATATATCAGATTTAACTGGTTCCACGTGTTTGCGCATATGTTCGGAGAGCGGGAAAATGCTCATTTTAACATAAGTGGCTGGAAAACGTGAAATTCAGGACACGGCTGCAGCCTGTCGATGGTAAAGATTACGAAGGATTTGGCCGTGTTTATATATATAAAATATGAGAGTAATGGGTACTTATTGATGGTATTAAAATGATTTCTAACAGCATTAAAAAGCATTAAATTAGAGTTCCTCCTTCCTGTGTAAACCCTGATGTAAAAAGTCAATAATTTGCAAGAAGAAATCACAGATTTATGGTTTACCGTATTTTTCACACTATACGTCGCTCCAGAGTTTAAATTCGTAGGGAAATCGTATTTAAATGTCAAATCATTCTGGCTTAAACATGTATATAAATGTTGTCTTTATCAGATCATATTGTCCCAAAATTTAGAAAATTTCTATAAAAAAAAAAAATCTTGTCTCAAAATCAGTTTATTGTTTTTTTTTTTTTTTTAAGAAGTATGTTTATTAGATATTTTTGAACATTTATACAAAAACTGAAAAAGAAATAACAATAACAGTGCAAAACTTATACAGCACTGATACAGAAAACAAGACAAAATCAAAATGGGAGGCTCATATGAGAAACATAACCAATTTCTACGTACACGTCATTCAGATTCACATTACTGGTTTTTCATTTTGGAGATTTTGAAGTAATCAAGAATACGTTCCCATCTTTTTTTAAAAGTATGAAATTTCCCATTCATACAGTATCTTAATCTTTCTAGTACAATAACTTCAGAAAGAAAAATTTTCCATAGCTGGATCGAAGGGGCTGTTTTTAATTTTCTTCATTATCTTCTTCAGGCCAGTTAGTTATTCGTCAGCCTGAACACCTAAATTCGGCCAATCATATATCAACGGCCATCTGTCAATCAAATTCTTGCATGTTTCCGCTGTCCATAGCGTTCCTTGACAGCGTCGTTTCTAAGTCACCAATTTAGTGCTACTTGGTCCCAATGGAATTTCCCATTGGGAACCTGCTAGCACTAAGTTGCTAACTGGTTAGCAAGATGCTTCCCACAAACCGGCAGAGATAGCAAAAGTACTAACTTTCCGTACTTGAGTAAAAGTACAGATACTTGAGTTAAAAAATACTCTGGTAAAAGTGGAAGTACTGATTAAACTTCTTTACTCAAGTAAAAGTAACAAAGTACAGGCTTGTAAATTTACTTAAAGTATAAAAGTAAAAGTAGAAACCACTTTTTTCATGCCGTTGCCTACATTTTAAATGGATGTCTGCCAAAAGGACTAGATCTCCGTTGTGTTCATTTTCAATCATCTCGTCGTCCATGCTACTATGCTAACGCCACCGCCACCAAGCTGCAATGATTTGCCGCCAATGAATACCGCCGAATCTGTCGATTCATCTTGTAGTGGTGCGTCAAATGCAACGTAGATTCCCATCCAATTAGTTTGAATTTGGTATTGATGACGTGAAAAATAATAAAGGTAACTCCATTGAAATGATTCAAAACTAAAGTAACGAGCCAATTTTTTAAAATGTAAGGAGTAGAAGTAATAAGTCGCCATAAAAATAAGTAGTAAAGTAAAGTAAAAATATCAGAAAAATCTACTGGAGTACAGTAACGAAGTATTTGTACTTCGTTACTTCCCATCTCTGCAAACCGGCTACAACCAAACTTGCTTGCGAACCTCCCGCCACAACAATCCCGCCCCCTTGATAATCAACCAATCACATTCACTTTATTCACTCGTGTAAAGTCGGGCACCACTGGGAGAATTCGGAAATGAAACCAATGGAACGACCGCTTCTATACGACTTAAAGTCGCTTCAGCCAAAAAATGCATTATGAAGACAATGTATACATCGTACGGGACTAAAAGTCGTACCTTTTTGAACGGTTATTCTATCCATGGAATCCGTGTTCTTCTGGCCAAACAGGCTGCTGATCGAAGACCGCATTGTTTTATTTCATTAACGCGCTAGCTGCCCTGTCGCCTACTCTGCTTGTTTTAAATATCACCACTACTATCATTACGCGTTGTTGTTGTAGTGCTAATCTGTTTTGTTGTGGTAAGTTCTAAACTTTTTTTCGTTCCGTGGTATTACCAGCAATAGAAGACACGTATTAGTTGCTATGCGATAAGTATAAGTGGCATGGCCAGCCAAACCATGAAAAAAAAGTGCGGCTTATAATCCGAAAACTACGGTATGCTGCGTTAAAAACTAAAGCGTCAAGAACTTAGAGATCTGGGCTCTGGATCGAACTGTGGTCCAGCTGCTTTGCTGCTCGACGCTCTGGTTGTTCATCTGCTCTGTTCTGTAGCTTCAGCTAGACAGCAGCTCGGCTTTATTTACTGTGTGAGATGGAAAAATAGATTTAACACGTTTTTAAGTGACAAAGTCCACCTCCAAATATCAAGATTATAATCCCACTATAATCTGCAGGTCTTGTTTGGAGCTCCAGACCTCCAGCATACCGCCGGCGTTCTGTCAGATGAGCATACAGCCTGGAGAATCGGCCCAAAAAGGGCAAAAATCGACGAGCAGTGTATGCCCGGCTTTATGCCAAAGCCTACTGCCTACTTTGTTAGCTGCTTAGCTGCTAAATGCATAAACATAAGACCCTGAACGCACCATTAGAATCATAAAATTAGAGAGGAACAAGTTTCTGAGCAGGTTTTCAGGTCTGAATCAACTTTTTTTTTGCTGTCAACCGACATTAAACTGGCGGGGAAAAAAAACCCTAACCTTTGACCGAATGTTACGCTGCTCCCGATCCGTCCCAGAAGCACATCCGAACAGAATAACCTCCAGGTTCTTTTTTATTCTTTTGCATAAATATCGCAATTTCAAAAAAAAAAAAACTTAAATAGCCTTTGGAATGTTACTGTGGCTGCTCTGAGCGCGTCCGATGATGACGTCACGTAATACAATAGAGAGAATGTTAAACGTCTCCATGTCTTCCAGAAAAGTCTTCAATATTTTCTATACAATGTAGTTCAGCATTCTTTAATGTTTTTAGTATATAAAGTCAAACTTTGTTAGAACTGCGTATCACGTTGTTTTTCATGATCCGGATCTTATTGTCAGGACGGGTTGGGTAGTGTTTTTAATGAAACGGCCATGTTGTCTCCATAAACCAGGAACCAGCCTCAGGAAATGTTTTCCTGACGGAGTTTCATGTTTGGAGCCACAGTGTCGATGTTTCAGAGATCAGGAGAAGTTTGTTTGTTCTGAGTCTCATCTGGTGAATGTTTCTCCCCATCAGAGCGGATCCTGCCTCAGCTGTTCATCTACCCGTCAGACCCATCCTCAACCTGGTGTGCCGAGGACTCGCCGTCAACGCCAAGAGCATAGTGAGCAAACAGACACGATCATCCGAGCTCCTGCTTCCTGATGAGGATCAGTTAGAAGTTTTAAAGCTGGGATGCATGGATAGAAAATCTGGAGCGATCAACTGATCTCATAAATTCCCCAACCCTTTGGAACCACAGGGAGTAAAGATCTCTGCTTCTTCTGTCCCATAATCCTTTGCTGCATCCGTGTCACATGACCAAACGCAGCATGAAAAACAGGAAACATCAGCCCAGGTTTAGTTAACAGACCCATTCCAGGATCGGCCCATGCCGATCTTTGGGGCCTCCCTTTTGGTTAAGCAAACATGTCCTTGAAATCCTGGAAAGTTTTGGAATTTTTAAGAATGGGCATTTGGGTTTATGTCACTGATTTCTATTTATCCACTGGATTGCTGATCGCCCGTTGGTAGTACGGGGTTGCAGTGAAGCCACCGGCCGCCATATTGGTACTCCCTAGTTAGACCGTTCGCAATGTAAACAATGCATCGCTACAGCATCGAACAACCATGATGTTCTGATTTTCAGGGGGAATTAAGACTTTTAAAATAAAGATAAATTCATCACTTTGATACAGACTGGCTGTTTCATAGCATCAGTAGATTAACTTTAACTTGGAATAAAAAAAATCAGCCAATCATATTGCAGAGTCATTATGGAGTCTATAAATCATGTAATATAACATATATATTTATATTTGTCAAATGCTTTAGTTGCTTTTTTTCCAGCAATATAACCTGCAATATATTTCAGCTCATGACTTTTTCCAATGAGAAATAAACCAAACGCTCCAAAAACGACAGCATCAAACACTTAATAAAGAATTCCTACATTAACGTTTCACAGTGAATTACTTTCTATTTTCTAACCTTAGACCCAATGTCAGTGTCTAACTCAGTCAATGTCTTCCAGTCAGTCCCAGATAGCCAGACTAATGTTAGTCTGCAGACTAAACTATAGGATCCATCGGCTATAGATGGATTTATGGGTTAGTTCATCCACTGACTGGGAAATGACCTGAGGAACGTCTTCCTGCAGACAGAAAACTGCTGGTTTTAGCAGCTAAATGCTAAACGGAGGCATTTTACTGCGTATCGGTGGCTTCACTTTTTTCAATCAATCAGCAATCCAGGGAATTAATCAGGATTAATAATTTATATGCACACATTTTCCCCAGCTAACTGAAACCTACTGCACTGACCCAAATATAGGGCAACCCCAATCATTCCCTCTTTCCAGACTGGCACACGGCGACATACGACGTGTGCCAGTGACACGCTAAATGCCGCCAAAGGGGGTTCTTGAGTTCAAGAAAATCGGTCCTGGGAAATTTTTGAATTTGATATTAACAAACAAATGAACATTTCAGAGGTTTGACAGCAGCGCCGGTGTTCTGTCAGAGGAGCATACACCGTCAGACCAGCATACCTATAGTGAATATAGGTACAAAACATAAACCTCAGCGGGCCTGTATGCCTTTAGCCGTGTACAAAAAAAACAATTTAAGGTGAGATCGTCATACGCTTCAAAATACAGCAAAAAGTAAGTCATAGAGTAGTTTTTGCACACGACTAAAGGGTTACACACCCGTCGAGGTAGTTTTAAGTTTATGTTTCATACAAAACTAAAGCGGTGGGCTACAGGGGTAGATGGGTATGCTCATCTGACAGAACAGCGGCTGGTCAATATTAGACACATCTGACGTTTATCGATGAAAAAAAAAAATAATGGACCCAGAAACTGGCAGCACAGATCTGGGATCAGTTGGATGAAGAATAATCAGCATCGGCTTTAGAAAACCTGCATGTGTCGGTTGCTGGTTCTGAAGCTAAAAGGCCAGTTTTACGCTGAGCAGAGTTTTATGGGACGGAGCGAAGAGCACAATGTTGGAAACGCTTCAGAAAAATCTGATCCTGTTTGGTTTGTTTGTCAGAGTCTGACGGCGGATGGAAGTCTGAGGCTCCTGGTTCTTCCCGGCGTTCATATCAGCACCTTGGAGGTCCTGGCAGAGCTGATCACTGTGTGAGTAAACGCCAACAATCCCACTACTGTTCTACAGGTTTTCATTCCAGGAGGCTTTTTTTATTAAAGTGGCCCAATTAAAGTTTTATTCTGGCCTTTGGATCAACAGACTCCCAATTATGAAATATTACTGATCACTTTTACAATGTGTAGTATTTCCCCTGGCAGAGGTGTTAATTTTTTGGCCTGTAGGTGGCAGCAACAAGCTCAGAGCCGTTTGCTGCCACACAGATGGGAAGAGAACTGCAGGAAATGACTTCTAAGGAAATAGTTTTATCTTTTTAAGCCTATTTTTCTCCCGATTTGAGACGATTCACAAAAAGGAGATGATTTATGTTTAAATCTGGAATAAAACAGACATCTCAGTTATTTTATATATATGGCAAAAGCCTTTATTCCTCTGATTTCTGAGTTATTTCTTTAATAACCTTCCACTTGTTTTGGGTTCAGTTTGTTGTTCTGTTTTTGTTAATCTTCACTCCTCGATGGTTTAGATCTCAGATCAGGAGTTCCTAAACTTTCCGTTTGTCCCCATTTGAAAACTGTCAGACAAAAGAATGACTTTTAGGTTTTACTTTGTATTCTATCCCTGTTAAATTGATGTTTGTTTAGCAGAAGGAAAATCAAACAAAATGTTCAAAGCTAATATTGCAACAACCGCTGGAATCAGAGCTTTGGACGGTCTGTCAGTCCTGGTCCTCCTGTGGATCTGCTCCATCTTTCATTTTCAGCTCCTTTAAAGTTTAGAGGAAAAAAAAGACTGACCCAGATGAACGGATCTGGTTTCCCTCTCGTCCCGTCCCTCTCATTCTGACTCTGTCCCTCTCACCCCGTCCCTCTCATTCTGACTCTGTCCCTCTCACCCCGTCCCTCTCATTCTGACTCTGTCCCTCTCACCCCGTCCCTCTCACCCCGTCCCTCTCACTCCGCCCCTCTCGTCTCGTCCCGTCCCTCTCACCCCGTCCCTCTCATTCTGACTCTGTCCCTCTCACCCCGTCCCTCTCATTCTGACTCTGTCCCTCTCACCCCGTCCCTCTCACCCCGTCCCTCTCACTCCGCCCCTCTCGTCTCGTCCCGTCCCTCTCACCCCGTCCCTCTCATTCTGACTCTGTCCCTCTCACCCCGTCCCTCTCATTCTGACTCTGTCCCTCTCACCCCGTCCCTCTCACTCCGCCCCTCTCGTCTCGTCCCGTCCCTCTCACCCCGTCCCTCTCATTCTGACTCTGTCCCTCTCGTCCCGTCCCTCTCACCCCGCCCCTCTCGTCTCGTCCCGTCCCTCTCACCCCGTCCCTCTCATTCTGACTCTGTCCCTCTCACCCTGTCCCTCTCATTCTGACTCTGTCCCTCTCACCCCGTCCCTTTCGCTCCGTCCCTCTCATTCTGACCCTCCCGTCCCTCTCATCCCGTCCCTCTCATTCTGACTCTGTCCCTCTCGTCCCGTCCCTCTCGGCCCGTCCCTCTCACTCCGCCCCTCTCGTCCCGTCCCTCTCATTCTGACTCTGTCCCTCTCGTCTCGTCCCTCTCACTCCGTCCCTCTCATCCCGTCCCTCTCGTCCCGTCCCTCTCATTCTGACTCTGTCCCTCTCGTCCCGTCCCTCTCACCCCGTCCCTCTCGTCCCGTCCCTCTCGCCCCGTCCCTCTCATTCTGACTCTGTCCCTCTCGTCCCGTCCCTCTCATCCCGTCCCTCTCACCCCGTCCCTCTCATTCTCACTCTGCCCGTCTCGTCCCGTCCCTCTCACCCCGTCCCTCTCGTCTCGTCCCGTCCCTCTCACCCCGTCCCTCTCATTCTGACTCTGTCCCTCTCACCCCGTCCCTCTCATTCTGACTCTGTCCCTCTCGTCCCGTCCCTCTCATTCTGACTCTGTCCCTCTCACCCCGTCCCTCTCATTCTGACTCTGTCCCTCTCGTCCCGTCCCTCTCGCCCCGTCCCTCTCATTCTGACTCTGTCCCTCTCGTCCCGTCCCTCTCATCCCGTCCCTCTCACCCCGTCCCTCTCATTCTCACTCTGCCCGTCTCGTCCCGTCCCTCTCATTCTGACTCTGTCCCTCTCACCCCGTCCCTCTCATTCTGACTCTGTCCCTCTCGTCCCGTCCCTCTCATTCTGACTCTGTCCCTCTCACCCCGTCCCTCTCATTCTGACTCTGTCCCTCTCGTCCCGTCCCTCTCGCCCCGTCCCTCTCATTCTGACTCTGTCCCTCTCGTCCCGTCCCTCTCATCCCGTCCCTCTCACCCCGTCCCTCTCATTCTGACTCTGTCCCTCTCGTCCCGTCCCTCTCATTCTGACTCTGTCCCTCTCGTCCCGTCCCTCTCATTCTGACTCTGTCCCTCTCACCCCGTCCCTCTCATTCTGACTCTGTCCCTCTCACCCCGTCCCTCTCATTCTGACTCTGTCCCTCTCGTCCCGTCCCTCTCGCCCCGTCCCTCTCATTCTGACTCTGTCCCTCTCGTCCCGTCCCTCTCATCCCGTCCCTCTCACCCCGTCCCTCTCATTCTGACTCTGTCCCTCTCGTCCCGTCCCTCTCATCCCGTCCCTCTCACCCCGTCCCTCTCATTCTCACTCTGACCGTCTCGTCCCGTCCCTCTCACCCCGTCCGTCTCGTCCCGTCCCTCTCACCCCGTCCCTCTCATTCTGACTCTGTCCCTCTCACCCCGTCCCTCTCATTCTGACTCTGTCCCTCTCGTCCCGTCCCTCTCATTCTGACTCTGTCCCTCTCACCCCGTCCCTCTCATTCTGACTCTGTCCCTCTCGTCCCGTCCCTCTCGCCCCGTCCCTCTCATTCTGACTCTGTCCCTCTCGTCCCGTCCCTCTCATCCCGTCCCTCTCGTCCCGTCCCTCTCGCCCCGTCCCTCTCATTCTGACTCTGTCCCTCTCGTCCCGTCCCTCTCACCCCGTCCCTCTCGTCTCGTCCCGTCCCTCTCACCCCGTCCCTCTCATTCTGACTCTGTCCCTCTCACCCCGTCCCTCTCATTCTGACTCTGTCCCTCTCGTCCCGTCCCTCTCGCCCCGTCCCTCTCATTCTGACTCTGTCCCTCTCGTCCCGTCCCTCTCATCCCGTCCCTCTCACCCCGTCCCTCTCACTCTGCCCGTCTCGTCCCGTCCCTCTCACCCCGTCCCTCTCGTCTCGTCCCGTCCCTCTCATTCTGACTCTGTCCCTCTCACCCCGTCCCTCTCATTCTGACTCTGTCCCTCTCACCCCGTCCCTCTCATTCTGACTCTGTCCCTCTCACCCCGTCCCTCTCATTCTGACTCTGTCCCTCTCGTCCCGTCCCTCTCACCCCGTCCCTCTCATTCTGACTCTGTCCCTCTCGTCCCGTCCCTCTCATCCTGTCCCTCTCGTCCCGTCCCTCTCACCCCGTCCCTCTCACTCCGCCCCTCTCGTCTCGTCCCGTCCCTCTCACCCCGTCCCTCTCGTCTCGTCCCGTCCCTCTTACCCCGTCCCTCTCATTCTGACTCTGTCCCTCTCACCCCGTCCCTCTCATTCTGACTCTGTCCCTCTCACCCCGTCCCTCTCACTCCGCCCCTCTCGTCTCGTCCCGTCCCTCTCACCCCGTCCCTCTCGTCTCGTCCCGTCCCTCTTACCCCGTCCCTCTCATTCTGACTCTGTCCCTCTCACTCCGCCCCTCTCGTCTTGTCCCGTCCCTCTCACCCCGTCCCTCTCGTCTCGTCCCGTCCCTCTTACCCCGTCCCTCTCATTCTGACTCTGTCCCTCTCACCCCGTCCCTCTCATTCTGACTCTGTCCCTCTCACCCCGTCCCTCTCACTCCGCCCCTCTCGTCTCGTCCCGTCCCTCTCACTCCGCCCCTCTCGTCTCGTCCCGTCCCTCTCACTCCGCCCCTCTCGTCTCGTCCCGTCCCTCTCACTCCGTCCCTCTCATTCTGACTCTGTCCCTCTCGTCCCGTCCCTCTCATTCTGACTCTGTCCCTCTCGTCCCGTCCCTCTCGCCCCGTCCCTCTCGCCCCGTCCCCCTCACCCCGTCCCTCTCATTCTCACCCCGTCCCTCTCGTCCCGTCCCTCTCGCCCCGTCCCTCTCATCCCGTCCCTCTCACCCCGTCCCTCTCATTCTGACTCTGTCCCTCTCACTCCGCCCCTCTCGTCTCGTCCCGTCCCTCTCACCCCGTCCCTCTCATTCTGACTCTGTCCCTCTCACCCCGCCCCTCTCGTCTCGTCCCGTCCCTCTCACCCCGTCCCTCTCACTCCGCCCCTCTCATTCTGACTCTGTCCCTCTCACCCCGCCCCTCTCGTCTCGTCCCGTCCCTCTCGCCCCGTCCCTCTCACCCCGTCCCTCTCACTCCGTCCCTCTCATTCTGAATCTGTCCCTCTCGTCCCGTCCCTCTCATCCCGTCCCTCTCACCCCGTCCCTCTCATTCTGACTCTGTCCCTCTCACTCCGCCCCTCTCGTCTCGTCCCGTCCCTCTCACCCCGTCCCTCTCATTCTGACTCTGTCCCTCTCACCCCGCCCCTCTCGTCTCGTCCCGTCCCTCTCACCCCGTCCCTCTCACTCCGCCCCTCTCGTCTCGTCCCGTCCCTCTCACTCCGCCCCTCTCGTCTCGTCCCGTCCCTCTCACCCCGTCCCTCTCACCCCGTCCCTCTCACCCCGTCCCTCTCATTCTGACTCTGTCCCTCTCGTCCCGTCCCTCTCACCCCGCCCCTCTCGTCTCGTCCCGTCCCTCTCACCCCGTCCCTCTCATTCTGACTCTGTCCCTCTCACCCCGTCCCTCTCACTCCGCCCCTCTCGTCCCGTCCCTCTCACCCCGTCCCTCTCATTCTGACTCTGTCCCTCTCGTCCCGTCCCTCTCGTCCCGTCCCTCTCACCCCGTCCCTCTCATTCTGACTCTGTCCCTCTCGCCCCGTCCCTCTCACCCCGCCCCTCTCGTCTCGTCCCGTCCCTCTCACCCCGTCCCTCTCATTCTGACTCTGTCCCTCTCGTCCCGTCCCTCTCACCCCGTCCCTCTCACTCCGCCCCTCTCGTCTCGTCCCGTCCCTCTCACCCCGTCCCTCTCATTCTGACTCTGTCCCTCTCGTCCCGTCCCTCTCACCCCGTCCCTCTCACCCCGTCCCTCTCACCCCGCCCCTCTCACCCCGTCCCTCTCACCCCGCCCCTCTCGTCTCGTCCCGTCCCTCTCACCCCGTCCCTCTCATTCTGACTCTGTCCCTCTCGTCCCGTCCCTCTCACCCCGTCCCTCTCACCCCGTCCCTCTCACCCCGTCCCTCTCACTCCGCCCCTCTCGTCTCGTCCCGTCCCTCTCACCCCGTCCCTCTCACTCCGCCCCTCTCGTCTCGTCCCGTCCCTCTCACCCCGTCCCTCTCATTCTGACTCTGTCCCTCTCGTCCCGTCCCTCTCACCCCGTCCCTCTCACTCCGCCCCTCTCGTCTCGTCCCGTCCCTCTCACCCCGTCCCTCTCACCCCGTCCCTCTCACTCCGCCCCTCTCGTCTCGTCCCGTCCCTCTCGTCTCGTCCCGTCCCTCTCACTCCGTCCCTCTCACTCCGTCCCTCTCATCCCGTCCCTCTCGTCCTGTCCCTCTCATTCTGACTCTGTCCCTCTCGTCCCGTCCCTCTCACCCCGTCCCTCTCGTCCCGTCCCTCTCGCCCCGTCCCTCTCGCCCCGTCCCCCTCACCCCGTCCCTCTCATTCTCACCCCGTCCCTCTCATTCTCACCCCGTCCCTCTCATTCTCACCCCGTCCCTCTCATTCTCACCTCGTCCCTCCCTCTCTGTGCGTTCCAGGGTCCGTAGCGGCATGATGCAGTACGCCGCTGTGATCCAGAGGCTGTTTTCTCAGACCCTGTCTGCGTGGACGTCTCCTCCTGAATCCAGCGTGGGGCAGCAGAGAGCCTTCAGGTGGGCGGAGTTTGGACCATGAAGCCGTGTAGAAAATCATTCCTTCAGCTCATCTGAACGTTTCCGTTTCTCCCCCTGCAGCTCAGTGAGGGTCTCCGTCTACAGAACCTTAGAGCTGTGGGTCCAAGTGGTCGGAGCGTCGGCTCACGTCCTCCAAGGGGCCACCAGCCACGCCGAGCTGCTCTTCAACCAGCTGCTGGGCGACATCATGCCTGGTGCTGAATCCATCAAGGTGAGAAGAGTTTTTATCATGGAGAGAAATCCACGTCGTGAGCTGGAACAGTCCGCCCTCTCTGCCTCTGCAGCTGCGGGCCGGTCTGTCTGCCGACGTGGTTCCTGCGGGGAAACCTGGTCCTCGGAGAACCAAGCAGCTGGTCATGGCCGACGCGGCGGGTCCGTCACTCCAAAGGAAGGGAGACCCTCTGTCCAACCAGGACACCTGCCTGTCGGCCCTGAAAGGTCAGCCGCTGGTTTCTCTGTTACTGCTTCAAGCAAACATGTTTTCTTGATGGAGATTTGGAAATGAATCCAATCCAGAAATTAAGGTTTTTTTTTACAGATTATATATATTTTCAAATACTTTTATTTTTATTTTCGAATTTCTCTATTTCAGATTAAGTTTTACGAATGACTTTCTTTTCAAACTATGCTTTAGATCACTGTGTATTCGCTTCACTTTCTGAGGTACGGCGTCCCCAGAGGGCGAGAGGAGTCGATCTGGAAAAGAAGGAAATTCAGAAAACTCATCTGAAAAAAGAAAAATTCGGAAAAAAATAGAATTTTGCAAATATAAGATCTTTGCAAAGAATATTGAAAGAAAGAAATCTGATAAAAACAAAAAAAATGTAAAATCTGCTTTGAAAAAAACTATTAATTAAAAACAATATGAAATCTCTTACGCAGTTAAAAATTTGAAGAAATAAAATATATAAAAAAAAAAAAACTCCAGAACTGAAAATTTACAAGAATGTCCTCATAGATGTTCTCTGCTGACGTGTTTTTATGCTTTCAGTCCTGAGGCGCATCATTCAGACCAGCGGGACGCTCCTAAAGGACGACATACACAAGGTACACGCCCACTTCATTAGCTATAGCTTAGCTTCAGGCTCATTCAGAGCAAAGCGAAGCCTTTCTGCAGCTTTTAAATCCAAGAGAGAGCGGCACTAAATCAGTTCAGACTCAGGGTTCCTGCGGGTCCTTAAAAAGTCTTAAAAGGCATTGAATTCTTCAAAATAAAATTATGGCCCTAATTGGTATTAAAATGCCTTAAATTTGTCTTTAGTAGTTCTTAATTTTTAAACCATCATAAATAGGATTATTTTTATTACGATTTATTTTTGTTATCTAAATAAAACATTAAAATTTACTTTTTTTTTTTATTTATTTTTTTTATAAAAAATAAATAACGGCTCGCCATTATTGGTTCCGTCCCGATAGCGGAACCAATAAAGCGTTGTTGCGGCCGGGACATTTGGGAGATGCACCATTAACTTATTATCTGGAAAATATGAGCAAGTGTAAATGTAACCAAAATAGTCTCCAGCCAAGAGTTTCCTCCATGGCTAAAACCAGGGAACATACATGAGGCTCAGTGGATTTAGTGCAAGAAGTCATTCAAGCTCAGAACGATGGGAATTAAGGCAGTGGAGTCGCATGCGAAGCACGAAACACAAAGCGTCAAAATGGAGTTACAGAGAAACAGCCGGTATTTCTCAGTTTAGTTCCACCCTTGTCTCTGCAACGCCTCCACTTATCACCAAATCAAACATACTAAGAAAACCATACAAAGAAAAATAGCTGCTAAAAAGACTTAGCACTGGTTATGTTGTTGCTTTAAAACTGATTTATTTTGTTCCCTGCTAAAACAAAGTTTGTGAATTCAGTTAAATAATTGTTCAAATATATCTGTCATTTGTGTGTTTTTAGCTTTCTTCCTGTATGGGAAGCTTTTCAAAATCTGAAACATTAGTGCAGTGGTTTATGTTAAAATAAACCTTTGGGTTAAGTTGTCACAAGCAGGTTTTTCTGGTGTTTCTTGTGAATTTGGTCTAAAATTTTTATTTCAAGTGGCATTAAGAAGTCTTAAAAAGTCTTGAATTTAACTTGCCTGATGCTGCAGGAACCCTGAGACGGGACTTTAGTTTGGTTTCTCCAGCTTTATAGGAAACATGGAAGTTTATAATCCTGCTTTCTGGCCTCTTAGTTGAATGAAGTCTGATCCCAGAGGAGGATCTCTGAGGCTGGAGTTTCCAAAATATCGAAACAAACCTTCATGTGTGAAGAGATGCGACAAAGATTTAAAAAATTCACCCTATACCTGAAAAAAAAATCCCACAATCTCCTAAAACTGGCAGACGCTGAACTTTATATTTATTTTTTCTATTTTGGCCGTATACTTGGACAGGGGTTGATGTTAAGGATTTTTAGGGCAAGTGACTTTCACATTTAATTTGCCCAGAAACAATTGTTACTTGCCCATTATAATGTTTGATAAATATAGTTCCTAATATTAATTTTTGTATATATATCAATGAAACATGTTTGTTTTTTAAATTTTTTTTGTAATTCAGTATTTTCCCCGACAAAATAAATGCAGCCGTTTGTCGTTTTGGTAACTACATCAAAATTACCGCTAGGTGGACAAAAATCACGCCATTTGGAGGAACATCACGCGGCTTTATCAAATCACGCCAGAATGTGTACAAACCAACAAAGATGGCACCCCGTCCTTTTCATCAAATGTCTGTGATTTTAAAGTAATTTTCAGTGAGAATTTTTTTTTGCGATCATTGCACTTGCCCGCCAGGCAAAAAAAAATGAAATTTGTACTCTCCCGACAATAAAAACTACTTGCCCCGGGCGATGGTTACCATCCAGCCCTGATAGAGTATCATAACGGGTCCATAACTTCTGTCCAACCACAGCCTAACTTCTGCATAATCCACAGCAGCATAAAGGCTGATTTATACTTCGAAACTAGGTCGTCTGCGTAGCTGTCGCAGTGAACGCAAAGACGTTCTCGCCCCCGCCAAAGACACTCTGCTGCACCTCTCCCAAATTGTAGGTGACCGCAGAGAGTGCCGCAGTCAGAAGGCCGGCTTGTTTTGTTTTTATGACCGAAATTGCAGAAAACAACTCAGCTAGAAGATCGAGGTTCGTGAGAACGCTGGGACCCTTTTTCCCCCTCATGTCCCTCCGTTGTCGCACAAACTTGCCCCCACTTCCTCATCGCCTCGGCCGTATCTAGACCCACTGCATATAGCGCAGACCACGCTTCAAAATTGAGCATAAATCAAAAATATCTGCGTCAGGCTCACTGTAACACCCTGCTGTAAGAGTATAACCAGACATTTATGCACAGGAAAAGATGCACAAGCCAGTTTCCTGAGGGGGGCAGCGATGCACGCAGAGGCGCCTGGTCTGCATATAAAGATGTCTTTGATTGCGGTATTAACCTAGCTGCTGTTTACCGCCCGCCAAAAATAATAAAAAGGAAGGAAAGAAAGAAGGTTTCTGGTGGCAGCAGATTGAGCGTCATGTCTGCTAGGAAGTGTGTTGGTGGTGGGCGTGAACGCAGGGAGGATCCATCACTCACCTTCTGGCTCCCCCTATGATGGGGATGAAGTCTGGAGGAGAACTGACGGTTTCCTCCTGTGAACCCCCTTTATACCAAAACGCTGCCAATACGCCATTATACAGTAGCTGGAAGTTAGAAACACGTTCAGCGCTCGTCTGGAACACGTCAGATACGCTGATATGCTTGGAGAGAAGTTCTTGATAAGTTATGCTCAAGTTACTCAAAGGTTTAGGACATGGGCGTAGTTTTGCAAAGGGACCAAAGGGACATGTCCGTACTAAATTTTGGACCGACCTACTTGTCCCCACCAATAATCCGCTGTGAACAACATGTTTATAAATCACAATACAGCGATGTTGCAGCAGTCGCTTCTTTTACTCTTGCAGCTCTGCTGCCTGCTAGCTGCGGCTGCCTGCTAGCTGCCTGCTAGCTGCCTGCTAGCTTCCGCTGCCTGCCAGCTGCGGCTGCCTGCCAACTGCGGCTGCCTGCCAGCTGCGGCTGCCTGCTAGCTGCCTGCCAGCTGCGGCTAGCTGCGGCTGCCTGCTAGCTGCGGCTGCCTGCTAGCTGCCTGTCAGCTGCGGCTGCCTGCTAGCTGCCGGCTAGCTGCGGCTGCCTGCTAGCTGCCTGTCAGCTGCGGCTGCCTGCTAGCTGCGGCTGCCTGCTAGCTGCCTGCCAGCTGCGGCTGCCTGCCAGCTGCGGCTAGCTGCGGCTGCCTGCTAGCTGCCTGCCAGCTGCGGCTAGCTGCGGCTGCCTGCCAGCTGCGGCTAGCTGCGGCTGCCTGCTAGCTGCCTGCCAGCTGCGGCTGCCTGCTAGCTGCGGCTGCCTGCTAACTGAAGAATCTGCCTTATCTTTGTACGCCGAATTTTAAACTGATTTTTTTCACACATTGAATTCCTTACACTGAATTTTATATCTGGTTCAAATTTGCCTGCAAAATATTCAGCTGCACCTTTTGGTGAACTGAGGTCAAAGCAATCTACCCTCGAATGCTAACTCGCTAACCTAAAGAGTTAAGAGTGAAAGGTTTTAATGAAGTAATCATGTATCTCAGGTTCCTCCATTCTGGTGTTTTTGGGGTTAAAATGTTAATAAATTCGCCGCCTGACAGGAAGGTTTTAAATTGGTGGGTGTTTCTCTGCTGCGATGAGCTCCGCCCCTTTCAATCGCTCTGTGCTTTTCCTCACAGCGCCTCCATGAGGTGGTGCTGCCGCTGTGCGTCCGCCTCCAGCAGCAGAAGTCTGGGAGCATGGCGGCGTCTGAATCTGTGGGAGGCATCAGCGGCCAGTACAGCAGCGCTCTGACCCGACGTGAACTCTACAGGTATGGATGCAGAGCTGGTGACCCCTCTGAGCTCCGCCTCCTTTCTTCCTTCCACTCCATCGTTTCCTTCTGTCTACTGGTCAAAAGTTTTAGAACATCCTGATTTTTCCAGTTATTGTTGATATAGAGGTTCAGTGGAAGTTCAGTGGAACCGCTTGGAAAAAGATGTGACCTTTATTATTGAGCTCATTTCCATGACGATCAGAGGCCTGATGACAGGAAACAGAAATTAAATTAATTAAATTTACTGAAACCAGATTAACGAGAATTTAAACTACAAGAACAAAAATTCATCAATTAGTTTCTAAGAGGTAAAGTCCTCCTCCAAACATCCTCTGTTCATCAGTTCATCAGGATCATAATCCCACCAAAAATCTGCAGTTCCTGTTGGGAGCTCCAGACCTCCAGCATACCGCCACTTTTCTGTCAGATGAACATACCGCGTCAGACCAGCATACACAGTCAATTCCCGTTTATCCCTTTGGTCATGGACAAAAAAAATATTTAAAGACTCGGTTTTTGGTGTTTTTTGAAGTGTATAACGAAATGACCTTTTAATTGTTTTGGGGTTTTTTTGGGGACTAAAGCGATACACGCCCGTCGAGGTAGTTTAAAGTTTATTTTTTGGCATTCAGACGGATTCGTGTGAATGATAGAAAACATCATGGAGTCCACCGACGGAGGCGAAGGGAATCCTATCTAGATCCAATAAAATGGGAGCTAAAATGGATCCCTGCAGGACACCGTAGTCCACCCAGACAGATTTAGGCCTTTCTTGTTTAACCAGAATGTGAGTACGGACTCGTGTTCTCACCAAGCAGACTTGGTGAGAACCCAGGAAAGTCTGGACTTGGAGAACGGGAGCAGAATAAATCTGGGTCAACTGGAACAGAAGCGTACTGATGACATCACCACACGCTCTGCTCGTCTGGAACTGCATTTCACCTCCTGTTATTAATATTCTTTAGATAATAATAAACTCTGACTTTTTTTCATTTAGTGGAGGAATAATAATGAACACAGTCAGATAAACACAAATCAAATGAACATTTAGCCAAATAAAATGATCAAACCTCCATCAGAGCCAGCAGTACTTCACACATGGCTATGCTGAGAGAGGGCTGCTGCAGACGGGCTAACGTTAGCCCTGGATGCTGCAGACGGGCTAACGTTAGCCCTGGATGCTGCAGACGGGCTAACGTTAGCCCTGGATGCTGCAGACGGGCTAACGTTAGCCCTGGATGCTGCAGACGGGCTAACGTTTGCCCTGGATGCTGCAGACGGGCTAACGTTAGCCCTGGATGCTGCAGACGGGCTAACGTTTGCCCTGGATGCTGCAGACGGGCTAACGTTAGCCCTGGATGCTGCAGACGGGCTAACGTTAGCCCTGGCTGCTGCAGACGAGCTAACGATAGCCCTGGCTGCTGCAGACGAGCTAACGTTAGCCCTGGCTGCTGAAGAAGGGCTAAAGTTAGCCCTGGATGCTGCAGACGGGCTAACGTTAGCCCTGGATGCTGCAGACGGGCTAACGTTAGCCCTGGCTGCTGCAGACGAGCTAACGATAGCCCTGGCTGCTGCAGACGGGCTAACGTTAGCCCTGGATGCTGAAGAAGGGCTAAAGTTAGCCCTGGATGCTGCAGACGGGCTAACGTTAGCCCTGGATGCTGCAGACGGGCTAACGTTAGCCCTGGCTGCTGCAGACGAGCTAACGATAGCCCTGGCTGCTGCAGACGGGCTAACGTTAGCCCTGGCTGCTGCAGACGGGCTAACGTTAGCCCTGGATGCTGCAAACGGGCTAACGTTTGCCCTGGATGCTGCAGACGGGCTAACGTTAGCCCTGGATGCTGCAGACGGGCTAACGTTAGCCCTGGCTGCTGCAGACGAGCTAACGATAGCCCTGGCTGCTGCAGACGAGCTAACGTTAGCCCTGGCTGCTGAAGAAGGGCTAAAGTTAGCCCTGGCTGCTGCAGACGAGCTAACGTCAGCCCTGGCTGCGGTTAGCCTCAGAGCCCCACTGGTTGCTGTGGTCCTCTAAATTTCAGAATTTTTTTTTTTTTTACGCACTAAATCAGTAAAAGCTCAATAAAGTGAAGCTTTAGGTATAACATTCTCGTCTCTAATGATAGAAACAAAAGAATACCTTTAAATGAATACTCTGAGCTCTGTGAGCGCTAACATGGAAGCTGCTGCTGCCGCAGTGCATGCTGGGACAGCTGTCAGTCTGGAGGAAGGACAACTCTGCTCTGATGCATGCTGGGTAAAGAGGGAGGGGCCAGAACAACATTAGGGGACTTAGTCCGTTGTCAGTCTGCTGTTCTTGTGAATTGGAACAATGCTAGGGCTGAGGATAATGAGGTTTCACGAGGACACGAGGACGCACCAGAACACAAAGTGAGAAATAGTTAGTGACAGAAAGTGACATTGTTCAACACAGTAAATATGAAGGCAGCCATTTTAGAACGTGACCATTCAGACAGATGTGATCAGAAACCAGAAGTTTTCAAACTAGTAAACGGAGTATTTAACTCTAAAAAAACTAGAAATATTTGGGATGTTCTAAATATTTTTGACCAGTCACAAAATATGTAGAACCGTTCAGAACCTCCTCACTGTCTGGTTCCTTTGTTCGCCATGTCTGGTCCAAAGGAGAACCGTCTGACCACGGCGTGGCTTTGCTCTGTTTGCAGGTTACTGCTGGCCTTGGTTCTGGTCCCGTCTCCATCCTGGCCTCCGCCTCTGACCTGCGCCGTGTCCATCCTCAGCAACGGCCGCGTCGACCGCAACCTCAAAGTAAGCCCCGCCAGGACGCGCCCAGGCTCATCCCGCTGTTTAACGCAGGGGATGTTTAGCTGGGGACCAGCAGGGGGCGCTGGGGAGGCTCCAGAAACATGGAGGGGAAATTAGAAACGATATACAGATGAAAATGTGCACAGAAAAGTTTTTTGTTCATTCTTCTATGATAGAACTCATGATAGTATCATCATAATGAGAAGAAACACCTGAGTGATTTAAGGTGACCTTTGACCTGACCATTGGCTTCATTTAACATCCATCCAATGATCAATCAGCTCTATATTCATGTCTGTGGGCTCAGAGGGTCGATCTAGCTCTGAATGGGTCATGTGATCCAGAGCGCCACTTCTTATCAACCTGAGCTAGCTAAACCCTGAGCTAGCTAAGCTAAGCAACTGCTAGCTAGCTAGTTAATCTAAGGGGGTGAATATTTCGTCTTTACCAGGAGCTGCAGGACTTCTCCTTCTGCTGGTCTAGCGCCCCTAGTGGCTAATAGCTAGTGTTGCTAACGGGGAAAGCTATGATTTAAACACAAAAATACAGATTTAGGACCTGCTGCTAACTTCCTGTCCCCCCCCCATCAGGTCTCCTCCTTCTGCAGCGAAGCTCTGACCGTCTGTAACTCCCTCCTTCATCCCCGCGCTCCATCCATAGCCCTGCCGCTGCCCCCGCTGGCCCTGAAACCGGCCCCCACTCCCTCGGTCCTCTCCTGTCAGGGCCCCGCCCCTAGGCTTGCGCTGCCTACCCTCCTCGGAGGCCCCACCCCCGGCCCACCCTTCTCCGCCCGTCACCCGCTCAGCATGGCCCCCAATTCCCTGCTGGGCTCCTTGGAGAACCACCTGGGTCTGGTTCCGGGGCTGCCGGGCCAGGGTTCCGGTCCGGGGGACCTGCTGCTGTCCCCCCACTCGCACTCCCAGACGGACCCTGCTGGGCTGGGGCCCCCGGAGGGCCAGAGGCCCGTGTTCGTCCGCTACGACAAAGAGGAAGCCGAAGACGTGGAGATCTCTCTGGAGAGCGACTCTGACGACAGCGTGGTCATCGTCCCCCCCGGGATGCTCGCCGCCGCCAACCCGCCGGACGACCCGGCCGCCAACCCCCAGAGCGTCCTCTCCTCTGCGCCGGGCGGCGCCATACCTGCGGGAGAGACGGTCACCTTGGCGACCGCCGCCTCGGCGCAGACGGCTTTAGATGTGACGTCGCTGCCCGACGATCTGGTGACCTCCTCCGCGCTCCTCGCCACCTCCAGCGCTCCCATAAACTCCTTCCCCCCCTCCAGCGGCTCGGTGGTGTCGCTGGTTTCCTCGCTGAGCGCTGCTGCTCCCGCCGGCGGCCAGGCGGACTCAATGGCGGCCAAACCTCAGCTCCAGCAGATGCTGATGCAGCCGTCCTCGGCGGCGGCGCCCGGCCCGATGGCCTTGCCGCTCCAGATGCACCAGCTGCAGAACCAGCTGGCCCAGCAGGGGCGCCACCTCCACCAGCATCCCCCCGCACCTGCCGCCAACGAAGAATCGGCCGTCATTAACATCAACAGCACCGATGATGAGGAGGAAGACGAAGAGGACATGGAGGACGACGAAGATCTGGAGGAAGAGGAGGAGGACGGCATCGACGAGGAAGACGAAGAGGAGGAGGGCAGCGAAGAGTTCTACGAGGGGGAGGAGTTTGAGGAATTTGACGAGGAGGAGGCCGAAGAGCTGGAGGAGGATGAGGAGGATGAAGATGGAGACATGCCGCCTCTGGAGGGATCGGAGGACAAGTCTGAGGAGGTGGTCATGGAGGAAGAGGAGGAGAAGGTGCTGCCAGCAGAGGAGGAGGAAGGAGAGGGCGGCGTGGAGGAGCTGCAGAGCAGCAGAGCTCTGATGACCAAGGAGAGGCTGAAGGTCCAGGAGGTGGAGAGCATCGGCGTCCTGGAGGAGGCCAGGGACGACGATGACAGCGAGCGGATGGACGACCCCACCATGCCACAGATCCTCTGCGTCACTGGCGGGGCGCCGGAGGAGGGCGGCGACGGCGGCCGAGAGGCGGCGGAGGCGGTGGGAGAACTTCAAGAGAAGATGGAGCTGTGGGATCGAAGCATCGAAGACAACGAGCCGGCGGGCGGGCAGAGCCAGCAGGTGGGTTTAAGAGCGACCAATCAGAGCAGAGCTTTGATCGGTGGAAACATGAGGAAGTGCAAAAAGGTCAAAAACGATCCGCTGGACTTTGATTCCAAGTTTGAAGACTTTTCTCTTCCATCCAGGAAGATTTTTTTATTTCAAAATGTCGGAAAGAGAGGAGCAGCGGGAAAACAAGGATCCTTCTTCTATTTCTGACATTTTGAACTGAAAAATCTTCCTGGATGGAAGAGAAACGTCTTCAAACTTGGAAATAAAGTCCAGAGGATTGATTAACTTTTTTGAAATGATAATGACCTGGATGACTGGGAGGAGGATTTAATTCAGGGAAAATTTTATTGAAAATTCTTCATTAGATTAGATTAGATTCAACTTTATTGTCCTTACACAGGTACAGGTACAAGGCAATGAAATGCAGTTTAGGTCTAACCAGAAGTGCAGGATAAATAATGGTTCCATAAATACAGGACATGGGTTCTACTGAATGAGTATAGTACGGTGGCCCTGAAGTGCAAACTGCAACTACAAATCTAAAAGCGCAACTACATTAAGGAAAACAAAACTACATAAAGCAAAACGCAACAACATTAAGGAAATCGCAACTACATAAAGCAAAGCGCAACTACATTAAGGAAAACAAAACTACATAAAGCAAAGCAAAGGGTCAAACGGCGCCGTCGTCCAATCAGGGATGTCTCATGTTTCCCACTGGTACCTACCTTTTCTGGTAGGTTCATGTAATTGTGTTTTCCTTTATGTAGTTTTGTTTTTCTTAATGTAGTTGCGATTTCCTTAATGTAGTTGCGCTTTTAGATTTGTAGTTGCAGTTTGCACTTCAGGGCCACCGTAGTATAGAGATGAATACTATTATAAATAATGAACATAATATATAGATCACTAGTGTTATGAACTAAATTTACAGCTGGATATGTACCCAATATAATATACAGGTGGATATTACTATAAAATTGCAGAATGTGGAGAGACCGTGAGCCACGCGATGTACTCACGCCGCCATCTTGGTGGCTGAATTAGGAAAACAGGATAAATCCAGCAGCCAAATCATCTCCAACATTCCTTAATTATTTTCCTTAATTGATTTATTTTATCAGTCGACTAAGAATTCATTGATTACAGGAAAACAAAGTTTTCTCTGGAATAAGATAAAGGATTTTTTTTTTATTATAATTTTTTTTCATAATTGTATTTTAACAACTAATTTTTCCAGTTGTGTAAAATACTGTCTGAATAAACACAATAAAATTTCTAGATTTCAACAGGAGCATATTATTGAAATAAAATCTGTGAAATATTTAAAATCTCATTAACAGAGGAAATGTCGCTCTGACAGACTGTAAGGATTATTTAGCTTCCTTCCAATGTAGCGATGCTAACTGTGAGCTAGCTCTCTGCTTTCAGTCTGATCCACCAATCAGAGGTGAGAGAGACTTTTAAACAGGTTCCTCTGAGGAACGTTAGAACTTGAGGAGATGAGATGTGTTGTGAATTGGCGCTATATAAATAAACTGAATTGAATTGAACTTCACTAGCTTCTCCAGCTAACATGCTAACAGCTAGAATGTCTTCTTTTGTAAATAAAATTTAATGTCCTCTATAGTAAATTTAAATTTAATTAGAGAACGAAGTTTAAATTGGATTTCTAATTGTAGGATACATTTTTTTATTCAGTGGCTGTTCTAGCCCTCCGTAGAATATCTGGTTAGAGGGAGGCAGGTTTATTTTATTCTTCTGTTTTAACAGGAGCCTGTCACTGAAAGCTCTGAGAAAGAAGAGCCGCCGCTGCTAGAGGAGCAGCCGCCGATGGCGGAAGGTGAGGGCGTGGCCTCAGCGGGAGGAACAGGAGATCAGGAAGACGCCACCGCCGCCGCTCCGAGCGTTCCAGAACCAGAGGAAACGGAAGCCGACCAGGGAGACAGGAAGGAAGAAGAACTGACCAAGCCTGCAGAGGGAGGAGGAGGAGAGGAAGGAGGAAAAGAACAAGAGGAGGAAATTAATGAGGAGGAGAAAGGGACAAAGAGGAAGAGGGAGGACGAGACAGTGGAGGAGGAAACGGGTCAGAGTCCTGAGAAGAAAAAGGTAGATGTTTATTTTCCTTAAACCTCCTCACCTGCAACTTTACCTGCAGATTAATAGGTCCTTAAAATCAAGGCTAAAACCAGCTAATGATTATCGTTCTCCCAGAGTCCAGACTTTCCTGGGTTCTTCTCAGGAACAGACTTGTCGAGATCACGAGTCCGTACTCGTGTTCTAGTGAATTGAGAAACAGCCAGGGTCCTTAAAGTTTGTCCTAAGATGGCCGCCACCCCCTATACACGCGGGGCCTAAGATGAGGTAGCTGGAAGCTAGCAATGCTAGCCGATCCAACTGTAGCATCCTGAAACGCACAGCAGGCTCAATTAGCGTTAGCATTTAGCTCAGAACTTAAAACCATCAACAGATAAATTAAAAAGCTTCTTTCAGATAAAACAACACATATCGACGCGTCATCATCCACTTCAATCAGCTTCACCTCATGTTGTTCCTCTCTGCTCTGCAGCAGGAAGATGAAGCCATGGCCTCCATGTTGGCAGATTTCGTGGCGTGTCCTCCTGACGATGATGACGGCGGCGCCGCCGCCTCTGGATCCAAGAATCCTTAAACACTCTGAATTTATCATCTTGGACATTTCCGATGTTTCCTCAGAAGAATATTCCTCCTCTGCAGCTTCCAGCTGCTTTTACTGATGGTGGAAACGGCTTCATCCTGTTGGTTCCTGGAAACATGGAGGCTTCCTGTTGCCATCCTGGATCCCATCAGAACCGTTTTTCTGTTTAGTCGTCATTCAGGTTTCATTGGTTTCTACGATGTTTGTTTTCTTTTTGTTTTTCCATTCTAATCTGTTGTCTAATATTGAAAAATAAAATATTACACACTGAATCAATTCTCTACCTCTATGGAGCTAAATTGGGGCAAAAATGTTTGTTAAAAAAAACCTGTAGGTTTTAAATATGGGGGAAAATGGAAAAAAAGATATATTTAGTCTAATTTTTGACAATGTTTGTCCCTTTCAGAAAAAAAGCTAAATCTATTAAAAATAGTTTTAAGGTTTAGAGCTACAGGCTACAGTAGTAGCCATCAAAAGTTCCCGCCTTTCCTTGGTTAGTCCTAGGCTGATATTTGGCTGGTCCTTAGATGGTCCTTGGATGGTGCTTAGATGGCCCTTGGATGGATGGCCCTTGGCTGGCTCTTGGGTGGCCTTTGGCTGGCCCTTTGCTTGCACTTGGATGGCTCTTGGGGGATCTTTGGCTAGTCCTTAGATGGCCCTCGGCTGATATTTGGATGGCCCTCGGCTGATATTTGGATGGCCCTCGGCTGATATTTGGATGGCCCTCGGCTGATATTTGGATGGCCCTCGGCTGATATTTGGATGGCCCTTGGCTGATATTTGGATGGCCCTTGGCTGATATTTGGATGGCCCTTGGCTGATATTTGGATGGCCCTTGGCTGATATTTGGATGGCCCTTGGCTGGTTCTTAGATGGCCCTTGGCTGGCTCTTGGCTGGTCCTTGGATGGCCCTTGGCTGGCTCTTGGCTGGTCCTTAGATAGCCCTTGGCTGGTCCTTGGATGGTCCTTGGATGGCCCTTGGCTGGCTCTTGGCTGGTCCTTAGATAGCTCTTGGCTGGTCCTTAGATAGCCCTTGGATGGTCCTTGGCTGGCTCTTGGCTGGTCCTTAGATAGCTCTTGGCTGGTCCTTGGATGGCCCTTGGCTGGTCCTTGGATGGCCCTTGGCTGGTCCTTGGCTGGTCCTTGGATGGCCCTTGGATGGTCCTTGGATGGTCCTTGGCTGGTCCCCTACAATTCCTTTTTAAAAATCAATCTTTGTACTCAAATATTTTTTTCTGTCATGATTTGTGGACATTAAGATCTAAAGAGAAGCGCCATTTTCTGGTTAGACCTTGTAATTCAGTGAAAGGATGGAGTTGGAGTAAAAAATATGTAAAAGGGGCTCACTCCATTTTCTGGTAGTGGGCTTTTTTTTAGGTGAGAAAAGTCCACATCGGAACGTCATCCACACAGGATTATAATCCTGCAAATATTTTCCACTGGCCTATTGTTTCTTCTGCCTGCCTGTGCTTCCTTAAGTCGTCACCAACGCAGGAGATCCTGGAGGAACTGAGCCAATAATGCTGCTTTAGTGAAGCAAACAGTAAGCTAGCTCCACAGGTGGCTCTGTCCAGGGAAAACAAAGTTTAGTCAGCAAGCTCAGGGCCAGTTTTAATGTAAGAAAGAATGAAAGCAAGAACATCCAGCTAGTCGCACTAAAGGCTGAGCCCATAGCTGTCTAGGAGAGAAATGGGACTAAACACCGAAAAAACAGACTCAACTCTATCAAAGGTGTTGAAAGCAGCAGGATGGTATCACAGCTAAACAGAACCAGGTCAGATGAAGCTAATGGGGCGAGGAAGAGCAGAGACAATATACAGTTACAGTAACAAATTCTGCAGAATAGAGATAGAATGAAGCAGAATGATGAAATGGGGGTCCCTATGTCCTCCAGCAGTCTAAGCCTATAGCAGCAGAACTATAGAGATAGATCAGGATAACCTGAGCCACTCTAACTAGAAGCTTTATCAAAAAGGAAAGTTTTAAGCCTAGCCTTAAAAGTAGACAGGGTGTCTGCCTCACGGACTAAAACTGGTAGTTGGTTCCACAGGAGAGGAGCCTGATAACTAAAAGATCTGCCTCCCATTCTACTTTTAGAAATTCTAGGAACCACTAGTAAACCTGCAGACTGAGAGCGAAGTGCTCTGTTAGGAACATAAGGAACAATCAGATCTCTGATATCAGATGGAGCTTGGCCATTTAAGGCTTTATATGTGAGAAGGAGGATTTTAAATTCTATTCTGGATTTAATAAAAGTTTATTTATATAACAATTTACAACAACACCTGGAACACCAAAGTGCTTCACAGAAACGTAAAAACATAAAATAAAAATCCTGACCATAAAACAGTGTGTTTAAAATATTAAAAGCCAGTTTTAAAAATGTTGTCTTTAATCTGGATGTAAAAAGGGGCGGATCTGTGAGAATTTAATCTGGATTTAACAGGAAGACCAAGAATAGAAGCTAGGATAGATCTAGAGATCTTAAAAGCTGAGTTTAAGAGTTGCCAGGTTATGTGTTTAAAAAAACAAATCTAAACTGGTAGGTAAGGGGCGCCGTTTGACAACTGAAAATTAGGATCAATGTTTATGGTTATTTAGTGTATTTTAAGAGAAAAATAAGGTTGTTTTTTTTCCCCTCAAGTCATTTTTTTATATTATTAGAAAAATTACTCCTAATTTTTGACTGCTTCACTTTACAAACGGCCAAAAAAGGTAGGAGGAAATGCCAACTATTATAAACCTTTATTTCAGTATTTTCACGCTTTTAACATGGAGTCCAGCTGAGGCGGTGTAGGTACCAGATTGACTCGGGGGCCTGCGCCTTTTGATGACGTCACAATACATAATTGTTTTAACGTTTGCACAATTGCGCAAAACATTTTGATTGGTCTGGACAGCTTACTAAAGTAATTATAGCGGGGTGTAGGTTTTATTCGAAAGCGGGATTGCGGTTTATAAACGGACAATTTTACGAAGAAATTCTTCATGGTCCCTGCGCCTCCCGATGACGTCACATTATGGCAACGCCACTCAAACAAACTACATTGAGCCCGCGGTCTGCATTTGTAACGAGAATAAATTCAGGAGAATGAAGCAATGTAGTTTGTTTGAGTGGAGTTGCCATATCGTTACGAGTGGCGTTGCCATATTATGACGTCATCAAAAGGCGCAGGCCCCCGAGTCAATCTGGTACCTACAGCGGCTCTAGTTGGCACCTCGCTGGGCATGGCTTCCCAACACGTCCACCTCAAAGCAGGTCGCCGTTCAAAGGTGAGATGTAAACGAGAAAAAGGAGCGTCTCCTGAAGGAAGAGCCACAGAGCAGTGGTGCCACCAGAGCAGAGCTTGGTCTCCAGAGGAAGCAAAGCCCTGTCTGAAGATCAGGGACAGACTGATGCAAAGCAGGACGTTTTATCCCTGCAGCACATGAAGGGGAAGGAGGGACTTCCTGCAGGATGAAACAACCAATCAGAACAATAAAACCACCGACCAAGACATTCATCCAGGTTCCTTCCCTAATTGGAGGCCGACGTTTTAAGGCTTAATTGGATGAATGGCTCAGATCCTCCCACTGGCATCAACTCTGATAAATGTTAAGTCACTCATGCGGTGACTTCATCATAAATGGAGGCTGGCAGTTTGAAGGTGGAGCTGGTGGCTCACAGGTGGAGTTACACCCTGGGCAGATCCTACTGATCTATATTTATTCACTTGATTGCTGATAAACTGAAGTCACCTGCCGCCATCTTGGTACTCCCCACTCTCACAGAGATGCGCCTTTGATGTAAAGTAATTACCATAATGTCATCCATACAATGGATGACATTATGGTACATTATCAGTCTGACATTATCAGTCTGTTCCCAATGGAATTTCCCATTGGGAACCTGCTAGCACTAAGATGCTAACTGGTTAGCAAGATGCTACCGAGAAACCGGCCACAACCAAACTTGCTTGAAAACCTTCCGCCACAATAATCCCGCCCCCTTGATAATCGACCAATCACATTGACTTTATTCACTCGGGTAAAGTCGGGCACCACTGGGAGAATTAGGAAATGCAACGGTTGGAACGGCCGCTTCCCTACGACTTTAAATTAAAGGTTGACTTATTTCCAGCTAAAGGGAATCTAAAAACAGTCTGGAATACATTCATAATTGGTTTATTTGGTGCATAAACCAGGAATAAACCAAGACATTTAGCCTAACCTGTATGATCTCGCATAGAATTAGATTTATCAGTTGGGGAAGAGGAAATGTTGGATTCGTCCAAACATCAATCCACCAACAACACTCAGTTCGACCGAGCTAACCTCTCCAGAATTTCCCGCCATTGTTTTTTCCTTTCAGTCTCTCCAGACATCCAACAGCGAAGCTCCATCTTCATCAGCGGCCCACCCGGCGGCGTTCAGGGCGCCGTGTTGATGCAAACCCTCACTGTAGCGGTTCAAGGCTCATGTCAAAAAAACAAACTAATAATAACTAAAGACCACTTTTCAGTTCAACACTATTTATTTACATTTTCTCCAGACAGTGTTCCATTCAAATCCTTGGCATCAACTATTGCTTTTAGTTTTCTGGCGTACGGAGTCGTCCTCCTGTACTCGTCAGCAACATTCACATTTCTGCTGGAGAACACCAGCCAACAGTGAAACCCTCGGTGAGTGTGCGAGGCTCCTGTAGGTGTGCATGCCTCAGTCCACGGGGCCTTGGAAGATGAGTTTGACGTGGCCTTGCTCCCCCGTCAGCCAGGTACCACAGAAGGGACAGGCGGCGTGGAAGGCGTGCGTGCCGTGGGGCAACGGGATCTGGCTCCATCCCACTACTGTCTTTTCAGAGCACACATGTCCACAGGGACAGAAAGCGTGCGTGGGGGGGCCGGCGTCCAAGTACAACCCCCCCTCACAGCCTAACCACAAAGGCACATAGGGGCCCACCCTCCTGCACATGGGACACTCTCTATCACCGGTGCCGGCTGGCGCCGTGCCCCCCGGGCTGCTGGGCCCTTTCTCCTTGCGATAGCCCCAGTTGTGGTATCCGTGCACGTGGCCGCAGTTGACGTAGACCCAAGGCTGCTTCTTGTCGACGATCTCGCGCTGCGCCAGGCTGGGGAAGGCGAGAGTGTTGAAGCCCACGGGGCACTGGGGCCGAGCGGCGTTCAGCTCCTGTCGAAGGGACTCCAGCTGTTTGAGGGTGGGGATGTGGCGCAGGCCGGCGGGTGTCCGCCAGAGCAGGGTGGCCCCGCAGAGATCAATCAGAGAACCGTCCTGCAGGGTGTTTGACTCATTCTCAACCTGAAGAAGACAAGAAACAGTCAGCAAGTGATTCCTCCAACATTAGGTGAGCAGGTTTCTGCATCTAATCTGGAGACGTTTCCAGCTCAGACAGAAAAATAAACACATTTTAGGAAAATTAAAATAGGAAACTGGGACAGTGATGGTTTCAGCCATTTTTTACATATTTATTAATATTTAAATAAAAGTGATGTGAGAAATCATGGAATGTGCCTCTCCTATTTCCTAAGATAAATCATTTTAACCATTTAAAGGGCAAGTTAGCGTTTTTTGATCACTTGCATCCACTTTACAAATGGGAAAAAAAGTTGATTAAAAAATTTAAGTCGAGAAAAAAAGGAAATAATTTATTAAACGGTAAAAAAGTAAAGAAAAAAAGTTAAAAAGTTTAAAAAGTCAAGGAAAAAAAGGTAAAAAGTTAATTCAAAAGCTAAAAAAAGTTGGAAAAAAGTTAATTAGAAAGATAAAAAGTAAAAAAAAAGGTAAAAAACTAACTGAAAAGATAAAAAGTAAAGTTAAAAAGTTAATAAGCCTAGTTAACAATTATATTTAGGTTTATAAACTAAAAACTGTCAGTTCCAGTATCGGCATTAATGCCTCTAAGGTTATGTTAGACCAAAGAAAATGTGTTTCTTTCTCTCTCAGAGTCAGACTTTTGTTATTTTTCTTAATATATTCAGAAAAGTTGTTGTTTCTTGTTATTATATTGACATTAATTTTTGCCATCAAAATATCCAGATTTATTTAATGTTCCACAGTTAATGAGATATTTTCCTTGATTCCAATAATAACACTATTGGCTGGAAATGTTGATTTTCAAAGATTTTCACAACCTTAATTTCCAGCAGGTAATCTATCAATCAAAGGTTCATCTAATCGGTCAAATGACAAAATCAGACGTGCAGCCATGTAGCAGGATCTTTGCTGAATGGCTGGATATAGATCTAGTGCTTCTAGATCACTGAGGGATGGGAGGAATATATTTGTAAAGGGGGATTTGCCCTACAAAGGGTTAATAAAGTTATAGTGAAAGCTAACAGGAAAATATTTTCACAATCATAAACCTGTTTTCTATTCATGTGTTCATAGATCCAGCTCTGCTTTTTGTTCTAGATAAGCTGCTAATGTTTTGATAAAAATGTAAAGATTATATCATCCTTGTTCTCTCTGTTACAAAAATCCAAGCAAAAATAAACTATTTTAATATGTCATATTAAATTCAGCATTCATTTCCCCATGTTTGCTCCTATGAATTTAATAATAATAATAAAGCGCACGCTCTCCTGGAGCGGCGGAGGATGTGGGATTTAGGGGTTAGACAGGTTAGCAGCCGCTGGAGGAACCAGATCTGCTTCCTGCCAGTGACGTTACGCTGCATGATTGGCTGAACGTTGCAGCCATGTTTTACATCATGCCGGAGGAGGGGGACAGACATCCCAAGTCTCCTTGATTTTCCGGTAGTCTCCCTGATATCGATAGTTGTTCACTGATGCCCGCAAGTCGGATAAATTATCCTGGATTTTAGACTCTGTGAGGAGGTGTTTTTTTAATGCGAGTGAGAGCGAGCAGGCAGTGCAACACTTCCTGCATCATGTGTGGATTAGAACTACTTCCACTGCGCAGACAACAAGAGAAGGCGGGGTGAGGGGAGGAGTTTGCGTGGTTGCTTGTGAAACCTTTGCAGCTTTTCTGTCCAAAGCGGGATTGTGTTGCACTGCAGTCGACCAAAATCACGGACGCTTTGGAAATTCCCCTCAGACATTTTGAAAAGTAGGACATGTCCAGGAAAAAGAGGACGTCTGGTCCCCCTACCATATCAACAATCAGATGTTTCAGTGAGTGAGTGCTTGTTGCTATGATGCGTCTTTGCTCAGCAGCTTGACTCGTTGTAAACCAACCAATCAGAGCACAGCTCATCTAAATATTCATGATCAAACCATAAAAGGAAGAAAACCTGTGGTTTCATTCTAGGGCTTTTAACCAGGCTGCATTAGGGCTCATAGAACAGCTAATAGGACATTAGCTGTTCACACCTCTATGACCCCTTTAAGCAAAACCTTTTGACCTGAAACTGAGGGTAAATGGGCTCCCTCTGCACCACCAGGCTGGCAGATGGCGCTGTGGAGCGCTTTTGCTGTCATTATCTGTAGCTGAGGCAGTTAGAGTGGAAGACGTGGACCGACTCAAACCCAAACAATCGATACCAAAATAACTTAACGATCAATATCATCTGATGAGCTTATACAGAGGTTGCTTTTTTATATATATATATACATTTAATTTTGATGGCAGGAAAAATATCAAATATATGGTGATATTGCAATATGGTGATAATATCGTATCGTGACACCCATGCCAATACCAGTTTTCCCCTCTGCTGGGCGGACCGGGTCTCCCTCAGGGCGAAGACGTTGCCGCAGACCGAGATCTCCCTCCAGACACCGGGAGCAGGTTCAGAGACAAACTCTCCGGCCGGGTGCATCACCAAAACCCCGTTGGTGGTGAGTCCATCCATCAAACCGTCAGATGTTCTCCATTTGGCAGCCCGTTCCTGATGTAGAACACAAACAGTTCAACATCACTGTGCCCTTTCTGTGTTACCTACAGCTCAGAGGGAGATTGCTGAACTAGTTCCTACAGTTACAGTTAAACCTGCTGGATTGGCAATGATTAAAAATCCCTCAGACTGTCAATTTCTTGATTAACTTAAATGAAATCTCTTTTTTTATTTTCTTTGCATTTTCCTTTTTTGTCCAAGTGGGAATAATTTGATGACCAGAGGAGTGAAAAATACACAATAACACAAGTTTCATCTCAGGAGATTGGTTTTAATTGGATCTTTACCTTAATTGGATCTGTATTAATGAAGGCAGACCCGTCTTTGTGTAAAAGGACTGGAGCTGCAGCACAGCCAGTCAAACAAAAAGAAAAAAACTCAAGAGAAGCTATGAGGAGTAATTTCTTTCAGGCACATAAACTATACATTTCTTAACAAAATATTATTTGAAATATACAAAACATTTAAGAATTTAGGTCTGAATTGATTAGATGTGAATATTAAACATTGAAAAAAAATGATGAACTAATTTGGTGCTATGTGAAACTGCTAGCACACTGAATAAGTTTTAATCACGCGCGTATTAGCAGCGCAAAGTTTTAGATACTCGATAACAAGCAAGGTAATAAAGCATTACATAACAAGCATTTAGCTAGCAGCATTACGTAACAAGCATTTAGCGAGTGGCATTACGTAACAAGCATTTAGCTAGTAGCATTATGTAACAAGCATTTAGCTAGCAGCATTACGTAACAAGCATTTAGCTAGCAGCATTACGTTACAAGCATTTAGCTAGCAGCATTACGTAACAAGCATTTAGCTAGCAGCATTACGTAACAAGCATTTAGCTAGCGGCATTACGTAACAAGCATTTAGCTAGCAGCATTACGTTACAAGCATTTAGCTAGCAGCATTACGTAACAAGCATTTAGCTAGCAGCATTACGTTACAAGCATTTAGCTAGCAGCATTACGTAACAAGCATTTAGCTAGCAGCATTACGTAACAAGCATTTAGCTAGCAGCATTACGTTACAAGCATTTAGCTAGCAGCATTACGTAACAAGCATTTAGCTAGCAGCATTACGTAACAAGCATTTAGCTAGCGGCATTACGTAACAAGCATTTAGCTAGCGGCATTACGTAACAAGCATTTAGCTAGCAGCATTACATAACAAGCATTTAGCTAGCAGCATTACTTAACAAGCATTTAGCTAGCGGCATTACGTCACAAGCATTTAGCTAGCGGCATTACGTAACAAGCATTTAGCTAGCAGCATTACGTAAGAAACATTAAGCTAGCGGCATTACGTAACAAGCATTTAGCTAGCAGCATTACGTAACAAGCATTTAGCTAGCAGCATTACGTAACAAGCATTTAGCTAGCGGCATCATGTAATAAGCATTTAGCTATGTTGTGCCATATGCCATGATCTTGGTTTTTGGATATTGGGAACCAGTGTCTATTCTTCATCTTAACATGATGACCATAGAAGAGAACGCAGCTTTGGTGAATAACCGTTAAAAGATCTCTCTGAGACCCCCCCCCTTCCAGCCAACTCCTCCACAGGTCCTCCTACAGAGGTGTGACTTGCCAGCCCCCTCTCTATGAGGACAAAGAAAACCAGATTCCTCCTCTCTTTGCCTCCTCTCCCTTGCTCATGAAGCTGAGGTCCAGTTCGGTAGGATCTCCAGCAAGAATGGAGATCTGGAGAAGCTTGAAGCTTGACTGCTTCCAATGGAAATGGACAAAAAGGTTTGCAGGTCTGGCACAATTAAAGACAGAACAAACAATATGTCTTTTGATGAAATTGATCATTTCATGTGTTTACTGATGAGTAAAGACAAAGCTAACAGGATGGACTGCATGCTATGCTATGCTACAGAAACATGTTTTGGGCTGTTGCTGAAGCTTGGACAAGCTTTATTCACTAAGGATCTAAATGCTGATATAACATTAGTGTTCATGTGTTCCTCAGATGCTCATTACATTTCCCTTACCAAGTCTGACCAAGAGTCATTCAGTGGAATCCTGATGTTTATTCGCTGCTAGCTATTTCAAACAGGGTAAAGAATCATTAACTAAAGGTTATTAGTTCCTGATTAAGCAAATCATTTGCTCTTCCGCCATCTTTTTCTGTGCAGAACTGTCCCCATGGTGACAAACAGATAAGCTGTATAGATCATGACACGGTGCAGACCTCAAGAATGTGTCGTCAAGCATCAACCAGTCTTTACCCTCCCATCTACTTGTTGAGCAGCTGCCTCAACTCGTCCAATCTGCCCCTTTCGCTACACCTACACCGATCCGTTTCTGCTTCAGCAGAGGAAAGGGGAACTCACCCCTAGGAAGATGTTTTTGGAGGAGTCAAAGCCAGCGGCGTAAATGCGGGCTGTGTAGGGAGCGCTGCGTTCACACATGATGCGACAGGCGTAGCGAGATATGGTGCTTTGGGCCGACTGGCCTCCACCGCCGCCTTCCCCTGCGGCGCCTCCGCCATGACCGCTGCTGCCGCCTGCTGTATCTGTGACCACAAAGTCTATCATGCTCTCCGTAGATCTGCCAATCTGAGGAAGCCAAGACAGAGGTCAGTGATGTCACATAAATACATAGACATCATAATCTGGAGGCTGCGGCGTTTTCACGTCTTATTTAAACCATGTTAACAACACTATGCTGGTGATGATTCTCTGTCAACCAGATCATAGTCATTCTAAAACAGTTAAAATCAATCCACTGGACTTTGTTTCCAAGTTTGAAGACGTTTCTCTTCCATCCAGGAAGTTTTTTCAATCCAAAATGTCAGAAATAGCGTTTAGTTCCAGGTTTTATCCAGCAGCCCAACAAAGCCTGGTTTTAGTTTAGAAAACATGCAAATAGAAACGGATGAACGGGTCCCCCCCTTTGGAATGGGGGTCGTTTGGCTTCTTTGTTATCCTGCAATGCCCCATACCTGTCTATGTCTCTGAAAGGGGGGTCGTTAGAGGGAATTGTTGACCTGGCTGAATAGGCGAGGTATTCTGCTCCCCTGTAAATGGGTTGGGGTTGGTATAGGGTTGCCACCCGTCCCTTGAAAACCGGAATCGTTCCATATTCAGAAATAGAAGTACCTGTCCCGTATTAAGTGGAAAAGGAACGCACTTTGTCCCATTTATTGGGAGATTCAAAAAATAATCAGTAAAAAGCTAATGGAAAATGAAAAACAAGGGCACGTTAGATACAAGACTTACGGTAAACTTGTTTCCCTCCCTGTCCTACGCTGTGACCAATGAACTGACAACATATAATTAACGATCCGGAATCGGAGAAGATAGCGGGACACAACAGAGCATCATGGAGGACGAACGGTTAAATGCTGACGCTGCTTTTAGGGGCGGAAAACTCCTCACTGCCGCAAGAGCTCAGAGGAAATACAAGTGGAAAAGTCGGCTATCGCCACATTATGTGGAATTAGGCTAATGATTTTTATTTCCGTTTTCCAACTGTAGCCTACAGTCATTGCATTTAAGGCACAAATATGTTTACAAGTTTGCACAAGTTTGCTGTTGCACCAAAAATGTGCACTATTTATTTATTGTTTTATATTCATTTTTACAGTTTGAAGTTAAGCAGGACAGGCTGATGTTTAAGATACTTATTTTATTCAGCAAAGTTTGTTATTTTGTATTAAAGTGAATCGCTAGATAATCATTTATTTTCCATGTGTTCATGTCGCTCACTAATATGAATCTAATTCAATGCAGATTTGAGTCAAATAGTCAAATAATAGGGGTGAAGGCAGTCGGGTCACCCGTCACGCACATGAGGTGTTTGTTTTCAGGGAGTTGGCAACCCTAGGTTGCAATGATAGCGGGAAGGAATCAATTTTATTGCTGCATTGTAGGTTGCAGCAATAACCCCCCCCCCCCTTTAAGGTTGGTTTTCCTTTCTTAACATAGATGGCTTCCTTCCTCTCAAACCACCTGTCTTCTTTGTCCAAAATGAGAACATTCTGGTCCTCCAAAGATTGTCCTTTGTCCATAAGGTGTAGATGGACCACAACAAGACTAGTTAACAAGACTAGTTAACAAGACTAGTTGTGCCGTCTACACAGAAAAAAAAACATTTAAATTCTCCAGAGGTAAAAGTTTGTTCTTAAAATAGAGACGTTTTTTTTTTTTTTTTTTTTTTACTTTGAGTTGGAGGAGGGATATTAGAAATGCTCAGAGGTGTCAAGTAAAAAATACTTTGTTACTTTACTTAAGTACGCTTTTAAGGTATCTATATGTAGTGGCACTCTGCGTCCCAAAAGTTTGTTGTACCACCTTTGCAGTTTGTCTAACAGCCAATATTTGAATCACTCGACTGAAACCAAGTCTTCTTTAATGATGTTTACTTGAAGAACTCAGAAAAGTACACTTACAGAAAAAACGAAAGGCTCGGTACAGATCGGTCAAAAAATTGTGCTGCTTCCACCGTATCCAACTGCAATCTGAACTCAAACGTGAATACTAGAAAAATATTAATGTTACGCATTACGTAGTGGAAGCCAAATTACTTTTCACAATAAAAGCATCCTTTTGTATTAACTAAGTTATACATTCTAGAACATATACTCATCATGAATTTCTTAAAAGTAAATAAAGCATATTTATAAATTTTTTATCTAAATTATTATTCTATATGAACTCCCCATTAACTGGCTCTTACACTATACTTTATTCATTACTTATTGTTCATTCTACTTCTGAGTTTTATTCATTACATAGAGTCTAACTGGAAACTAGTGTCATTGGATGAGTCATATTACGCATCCATCTTCACTTTTTAACGCATCAGAAGCAAGCAGGTGTTCTTCAAACTGCTAACGTGAATTGTCTATACCATGCTACGATGTGGGATTCAGAAACAAGCGAGAGGAATCAGAAATACTTTAATAACCCCAGAGTGAAATTACTTTCGTTTCATTACTCCATCTGTAATAGAATGACTTTAGGACCAGTTGGACAGAACACTATTTAAAAAAATATATATAATTAGGGGTTCCCCGCTGCATCTCGCCATCAGTTTGGGGTCCTTGGTCTGGAAAACGTTGAAGGCTGCTGCATTAAGGGACTGAAATTTGAGCAAACCAGCTAATATGAGCAGAAACGTGCATCTGAAGGGGATTTGGGTTTAAGTCAGTCCGAAGTATCACCAGGCCTTAGAATAAGTAATTAAGTTGGATTTAATCCGTTTTCTTTATTGTTAGCTAACATGGGAAACAGCTCTCACAGTAGCTCTGTGATAGATCTGAGAAATGACTTCTTCTTTGCGGCAGAGATCTCAGATTAAAACGAAACAAGAAGCAACAAAAGGGAGCATACTGGTTAGGCTTTGGAGCATTTGTGCCAACTTAAGGAAGCAAAGGAGCTCAGAAGCCATGTGGAGATTGCTGCTTAGCTAATCTAACCATCAGCAGTCGCAGACCTGGAAATCGGCTAGCAAACGGAAACGAGCAGGGGAGCGCTGGGGCGACTCTTATCGGCCAAGAGGAGTCATGTTCTTATTGAACGTCATTGCTTGTCTGCTGTTGGTCACTTGACATTTCGTCTCTCTCACTCTTGCAAACAATCAACATAGACGTGAAGGTTATCGCCCAGCTTGCGTCACCGCGTCATCAAATGGGAGCGTCCATCTGCTGGCCGGTTTCTCTTAACATAGCAGATTTGATTCTACCCCGAAGAGTGAAGGTTTTGTTACTGTGGAAAACCAAATATGGGGGCTGGCATCTCTGGGTCTACCAGATCTGCCCCCAGTTCGGCGAGTACCACACCCTGTTGGATGGTAGTTCCAGTGGAAATGCTCTGCTTTCTCATCTCCGGGGACAGATTTTGAATTTCATATAAGCTGTCTCCACTGCGCTCTTTGACCTGCACCACAACCACATCCAGTCCCTGATTGGTCAACGCGATTCTGACAGACAGAAAAGTTCTGAATGCCAAACTCTCACACCCACCACTGATTTGCAGTGCTGTCTTGACATACTCGCATTAGGGTTAGCATACACTGTTTTTGCACTTTTCAGGCCGATTCGCCAGTCGTGTAAGAATATTTTAGATCGGGCCAAGTTTCTTCCTCACCCCCGGCTCACACCGACTGCGGTCTTATCGTTGCGGTGCGGTGGGTGCGGCGCCGCAGTGATTCCAAGTCATTAAAAAGACGTAAACCTCTCTCACCGGCTGCTGAGCTGTCCGGCTGCGGTTACCGAGACACTCCGGCGCTGCAGAAAATTCAGCAAGAAAGCTATCCTTGCGGCGTGCCGGAGCCCACCGCAACAAGCTCTCGCAAATATCCTTATTTGGGCCGTGTTATCGCGTGAAGTTACGTGAACTCAAGTGAAGTTCTGTTCTCGCAAGTTAAATCTCCGGACCTGTTGCCGGAGCCGCAGAGCCACACCGCACCGTAGTCAAAAGGGCGGTATGAGAGGGGGTGTGCGGGAGTTGCGGTCTCCGTCGGCTCGGTAACCGCACCGGAGCCAGTGTGAGCAAGGGGTCATGATGCGTCCTACGTCGTCTTTGCACATGCAGGTAACAAAGGCCGATTAGGCTCTAACGACGAGCTCCCGATCAGGAATCGTAAGGTCAGAAGATCAAATGTGTGAAATTCAGTCGGCTCTTGGGAGGTTTTCCTGGGCAAATCTTGCTGTTGAAGCAGAGCTACGAACCAATTTAGCAGAACGTAGCGCACTGTGCACGTGCAAACAAGGGAGTTCTACTTCTTCCAGATTGATGAGTCCGAACAGCGCCATCTCTCGTCGCTGAGTCCGACGTGGGGTTTTTAGACGTACAGTGTGAGCAGGTAGATGGCATCAGAGCGTCAGCCGCATACATTGTGAGCTGTGAACTTTTAAATCCTGCGATTTCGCCATAAAGTATAAGCTTTAGTTGAGTATAATTGAAAACATGGCACAGCGTATGCCGGGCCTCATTGGCATCCATCACAGACCCTTGATCTGCTTCCGATTGTGCATTTACAAAAAGATAACATATTAAATCCTTATTTACATCCAGTGTGAACACACCTTTTTAAGCAGTAAAGCAAACTCACCTGAAACATGTCTGTGTTAATGTCATGTGTGTACTCCACGATGACAGAGTGGCTCCGGGACAATGTGTAGGAGATGCTGTGCTGGCTTTTGTTGCTAAGAGCCTGTTGATAGGAAGGATAAGCGGTCACGGCACGGTAGCAGGATGTGAACTGCTCATGGTTTTTTCAGGGGATTTTACTCCGTACCTTTGACACCAGAGGTGTCGAGACGTTGTGGATAACATCTGGTCTGACCCCATTGGCTTTAGGTCGCTTATAAAGGGCAAGGCGACTTCTTCTACGGCCTTTGTCACCATTTGCCAGTGACCCATTGTGGCTGGGAAGAGTCAGAGGACGACATTTATCTCAATAAGGAAAATAATGTATAATGCTAAAATACAACAAGGGAAAAGTGGTTAGAAATAATTCTGCTGTAACCTGAATAAATGATTAAAGCAAGTTTTTTTAAAATATTATTTCAAATTTCATGCCAGAGAATCTCTCTGGTTGCATACAAAGTTTTTTTTCTGAAATATGACCGTGTCCTGCTGTCTTCTCAATTTAGAAGACACTCAAATTGCTCCCATCTGGCTTTCTGATAGTTCTGTGGTTCTGCCAGCAGGTGGCGCCACTGCTGTTTATGTCTGCTCATCACACACAGTGCTAGAATCCTATTAAGGCTCAGAAAGGACTAAATATGGTGTTTATAACCTTATTTTATTAAATGGCTCATAATGTTAGGATGACTGTTTTAAAACAAAATAAATGAGGAACTTTGATTGTTTGTTCACTGTCTGTAGAATTCAGATCTCAGCTGTCAAATGTTTTGCTTCTTCTAATCTAATTACCTGCAGCCAGATACACAACCTGGATCGTAATGTCAATATTGACTTTTTAAAAAATATATAAAAACATAAATATCATATAAATAAGGAACGTGAAACTAGCTTTTTAAAAATGTTTTTTAAAGCTAACATTTTGGTGATCTAGTGAAGGTGAGCTGTAAAATGTAGTTTGAAAAGAAAGTCATTCGTAAAAAAAATTAAAAAAACAGAGATTTTAAAAAATAATTTAAATAAAGGAATTTAAAATAACAAAAAAAAAAATTTAAAATGTAAAAAAAATAGAAAAATAATTTAAAGTAAAAAAATAAATAAAATGTGATTAAAAATACTATAATGATATCTGAGAAAACAGTGATGTTAATGTTTTTGATAAAGAAGATTTTAAAAGTTTAATTTCTGGCTTGCATTTTCTTTCTTCTTCACATTTCGGTTTATAAAACGTCTTCTTTGTTTCCAACAATAATAAAACAAAATCCACTCCACAATTCTGTGTTTAAGATCCTTTAAATTTAATCGTAAAAGATATATACATTAATACGTATATACAGTTGTGCTTGAAGGTTTAGATACCGTCCTATTAAAGACAACGATAAATTCAAACAAAACTGAAAAAGTTATAATAAAAAAAATTACTAAATGATGATTTAGTTCAATAAAATATTTATTTAAACGAATAATTTTAAACGGTCCTAGAAAAATTAAAGCACCTTGATGATGATCAGGAACCAACATAACTGGCAACAGGTGCAGAAGTCTGACTGAACATACATACACACACATTATATATATATATATATATATATATATATATATATATATATATATATACACTACCGTTCAAAAGTTTGTGGTCACATTGAAATATCCTTATTTTTGAAGGAAAAGCACTGTACTTTTCAATGAAGATAACTTTAAACTAGTCTTAACTTTAAAGAAATACACTCTATACATTGCTAATGTGGTAAATGACTATTCTAGCTGCAAATGTCTGGTTTTTGGTGCAATATCTACATAGGTGTATAGAGGCCCATTTCCAGCAACTATCACTCCAGTGTTCTAATGGTACAATGTGTTTGCTCATTGGCTCAGAAGGCTAATTGATGATTAGAAAACCCTTGTGCAATCATGTTCACACATCTAAAAACAGTTTAGCTCGTTACAGAAGCTACAAAACTGACCTTCCTTTGAACAGATTGAGTTTCCTGAGCCTCACATTTGTGGGGTCAATTAAACGCTCAAAATGGCCAGAAAAAGAGAACTTTCATCTGAAACTCGACAGTCTATTCTTGTTCTTAGAAATGAAGGATATTCCATGCAAGAAAATGCTAAGAAATTTAAGATTTCCTACAACGGTGTGTACTACTCCCTTCAGAGGACAGCACAAACAGGCTCTAACCAGAGTAGAAAAAGAAGTGGGAGGCCGCGTTGCACAACTGAGCAAGAAGATAAGTACATCAGAGTCTCTAGTTTGAGAAACAGACGCCTCACAGGTCCCCAACTGGCATCTTCATTAAATAGTACCCGCAAAACACCAGAGTCAACATCTACAGTAAAGAGGCGGCTGCGGGATTCTGGGCTTCAGGGCAGAGTGGCAAAGAAAAAGCCATATCTGAGACTGGCCAATAAAAGATAAAGATTACGATGGCAAAAGAACACAGACATTGGACAGAGGAAGACTGGAAAAAAGTGTTGTGGACGGATGAATCCAAGTTTGAGGTGTTTGGATCACAAAGAAGAACGTTTGTGAGACGCAGAACAAATGAAAAGATGCTGGAAGAATGCCTGACGCCATCTGTTAAGCACGGTGGAGGTAATGTGATGGTCTGGGGTTGCTTTGGTGCTGGTAAGGTGGGAGATTTGTACAGGGTAAAAGGGATTCTGAATAAGGAAGGCTATCACTCCATTTCGCAACGCCATGCCATACCCAGTGGACAGCGCTTGATTGGAGTCAATTTCATCCTACAACAGGACAATGACCCTACACACACCTCCAAATCGTGCAGCTGGTAATCTATGGGTAATGGAGTGGCCAGTGCAGTCACCAGATCTGAACCCCATTGAGCTGTTGTGGGAGCAGCTTGACCGTATGGAACGCAGGAAGTGCCCATCCAACCAATGGGAGCTGCTTCTGGAAGCGTGGGGGGGGATTTCTCCAGATTACCTCAACAAATTAACAGCTAGAATGCCAAAGGTCTGCAATGCTGGAATTGCTGCAAATGGAGGATTCTTTGACCAAAGCAAAGTTTAATGTAAAAACAAAAAAAATCTTATTTCAAATAGAAATCATTATTTCTAACCTTGTCAATGTCTTCACTCTATTTTCTATTAATTTCACAACGTTTGGTGGTGAATAAGTGTGACTGTTCAGGAAAACACAAAATTGTTTGGGTGACCCCAAACTTTAGAACAGTAGTATATATCTATATATCTATATCTATATAGATATAGATATATATATTGATTAATTTTCTTCATATTTTTCTATAATTTCTAATTTTTGCTTTTGTCAATTTCAATTTATTTTTTACTGAAAGATGATTCTTTTTCTGTCCTTAATGGAAGTGTATGTAATCTTTCAATCACATCTGTATATCTATATTTCAGTGACTGGTTATAAACATCATAAATGGTGATAAAGATTATAAAGGTCTTCCTACCAGGATTTAAGGAAGAAAGTCTAATAGAAAGAGTCTGACCTGTTCTTATGCCAATCAGGCTTCAGGAGTTAAGCGGGCGCAGCGAGGAGGTTGGTCTGTTTTTTTTCTGAAACTCTTTTTCCGTTTCCCACAAACTAAAACTAGATTAAACTAATAAGTTTATTATATCATTCAAATAACTTAGCAGATACAAAACATGATCTCACCCCAAGACGATGAGCTCGCCATACTTGACTGGCTCCTTGTCCTCAGTGATGACTCCGTCATGTGGCTGTGAGCCGGAGCCCAGAGGAGGAGAGGGCTGGCTCTTGTTGCAGGATGGGCGCAGCTCCAGAGATGGGGGGGGACACAGAGCCTCTGAGCTACCCTTCAGAACCATGCCCACCGGCCACACCTGGGGCTCGCTGCTGAGGAGGAGAACATGGGACATCCCAGAGAGAGATGGGGAGAAAATCATTATTCCACATCAACCTGAACCTTTATTTAAATCTGAAATATCCACAGAAATCACACCGTTATTAAACTACTGTGACATTATTTGAAACGAGTCAAAGCTCAGTCCATGTGTCTGCAAATGAGTTTTGGTTCAGCTCAACACTATTAATAATCAGAGGTGGGCAAGACCACCTACACATAGAAAACACAGCAGTGCTAAGGCATTACAGAGCTCTCCACGCTTTGTTCTCTCTTTGAACACGTTAGGTAACCATCCTGGAAATGCTAACAGTGGATCCTCTGCGTTTTATAACTTCATCTCAACTTTCACAATAAAGAAGCTTTCATGCAATAAAGAAAATTAAGCATCATAAAGAAATATGATTTACAACAAATAGAGAGGGTTTAATAGGAAAATTAACTATAGGGTTTGTTAACATAGAATAAAAAGGTAATTAAAATAAAATAAATAAACAGTTTTAACACAGGATTACTTGAACATCAAATAATACATTTAAAATAGAAAACAACAAAGAGACCAAGGGGCAGAAACCCTAAGGCTAGGCTTAAAACTTTCCTTTTTGATAAAGCTTCTAGTTAGAGTGGCTCAGGTTATCCTGAGCTATCTCTATAGTTCTGCTGCTATAGGCTTAGACTGCTGGAGGACATAGGGACCCCTTTTTCATCATTCTGCTTCATTCTATCTCTATTCTCCCACTCTGCAGAATCTGTTAGTTCAATCTCTAACGTTATGTTAGACATTATGTTGTCCTGTGGAGCTGGTTGACCATTTTCTTTTGTATCTATGCTTCTTTTTCTATGTCTGCTTCTGTCTCCTTGAACCCCAGTGGGCCTCAGCAGATGGCCGCTCACACTGAGCCTGGTTCTGCTGGAGGTTTCTTCATGTTCAAATGGAATTGCTGTAGAGTCAATGAGTCGATGCAATCAGCTGGTTTTCCTTAAATATAAAAATTTGAACCAATCTGACTGGATGATCTGGTTGAATCGACTCTGTAAAGTGCCTTGAGATGATATGATGTGAATTGGAGCTATAGAAATAAACTGAATTGAATAAATATTAAATTATAATTATAATTATGAGGAGTATGAAGTATGTTTCAGCCTTCCTAATCCTAATATTGCCCATACATATTTTATTAAGATATTGAACAATCCTAAAAACATATACTGATTGGCGTCCCTGGGTGGGGTATAACTGAGTTGCAATACACCAGGTCAGAGAACAGAACTAACCAGCCTGTAAGCTGAGTGCTCATTGTAGCCTTGTGTTTTACAAACAAACAAGAATCAAACACATCCTGCTACCACTCCAACTCTTTGATGTTTACGGTTCAAGATGAAAGATACAGATACAAAGAAATAAAGGAAGAACTGCTGAGCCCACAGTTGAACCAAACATATACTATCAGCAGAGGGGGACACATTCATAGCTGCTGCAATCACATTTGTAGTGCTCCCAACATTCTTTACATAATTTACCTTTTCCAGGAGGCCAGGTCCCCCTCGACCTAAAAACCTATTGACGGCCGTGAAGAGAGGTGGCATGAAATAAAAGAGGCAGTGGCATCACTACACCAATTTTATGATGGCTGAAGCCTTCCTCTTTGCTAATATCTTAATTTCTTTATACTTTTATAAAAAACAGCAAAAAATGAATTGAAATTACTATTTAACCTGACACCTTTTAACAGATTGTATGTGTAATACATAAAAAAAAAAAGGAAAATAAATTTTTTTGGGGCACCCCTGGTGGTTTAGGCCCCCCATGTCTATAAAACTAAGCCCTGCCCCTGCACAGGACAGCCTGAGGCCAAGAAGTCAATTTACAATCCGCTATTTCGGTAAAACTGAGCGTTTTGGACAGTGGAAGAAATAAGAAATAACGCAGCACCATTTTATCTTTCTGCAAAATTCCAAGTCCAGATCAGAGCTATAATCTTATTGATAGAGAAGCAGCTGGTTTCAGAAGTAATGTTTAATAATTCTGCTGAAAAATATGCTCCCAATAAACACCTGAGAGTATTAATTTCCTTCTCCGTGAGGCCAGACAGATTGGACAGGCCGTTTTGTTCACTAACAAACTAAAGGTAGAGGGAGAAAAGGTTTAATAAATGCTTCATGCTGGGAAACGTCACTTCATTGAGCAGTTATTGCACTGGTTTACAGATAGTAGTCTACCATTTAAAAAGCAACACTGGCAGTTCTCCAAGACCCCTGCATTAAACATGAGCCATCTGCAGGAAATTAAATGGATAAGACAGAGGGTCAATTTCCATCTCCACTTTACTGGTTTGTCCAGTCGTCTACAGATGCGGCTTCGATCTGGCTGGTAGAGAGAGGTAGGCGGAGCGTTAACACCCCGATCGGGCGGGGGGGAATATCAGTCCAGATAGATGTTACTACTTCACCCTACCTTTCTTATACCTCATCAAAAATACTTATATTATTCAGTTATTCTGCATTTATGCTGCTATAGGCTTAGACTGCTGGAGGACATAGGGTCCCCTTTTTCATCATTCTCTCTCTATTCTCCCACTCTGCAGAATCTGTTAGTTCAATCTCTAACGTTCTGCTCTCTCTGCTTTTTCTCATAGTAGCTTCATCTGGTCTGTTCCTGTTTGGCTGTGACTCCATCCTGGAGAGAAATATCAGCTGTGCTGCTGCCATCAACACCTTTGTTTCTAGAGGTTGGAGCTTGGCCTGTTTTCCAGTGTAGTCCTGTTTCTCTGACTGTGACTAACTGGATGTGCTCTCTTCATCCTCTGACATGGGAGCTGGCTCGGAGCTCGTCTGCCTGGCTGTGTGTTTCCTGGACGGGGCCGCCTGTGGAGCTGGTTGACAGTTGCCTTTTGTATCTATGCTTCTTTTTCTATGTCTGCTTCTGTCTCCTTGAACCCCAGTGGGCCTCAGCAGATGGCCGCTCACACTGAGCCTGGTTCTGCTGGAGGTTTCTTCCTGTTCAAAGGGAGTTTTTCCTCTCCACTGTCGCTACAAGCATGCTTAGTGTGAGGGATTGCTGAAGAGTCAATGAGTCGATGCAATCAGCTGGTTTTCCTTAGATAGAAAACTTTGAATCAATCTGACTGGATGATCTGGTTAAATTGTCATTGAACAATTACAACCACTGCAGAGTTTATAAAATAAACACAAATATAATGTTTAACTAAATATAACCTAAGATTTTAATTTGTGACTTTGGATTCTATTCTTTGACAGGAAGGAAAACCGATTAATTTGAATTATTGTGATGGATGTTTTGTGTCCCTCTCACTCATCGGCATTAAGCTTTATTAGAAGCTCCATTGGTAAAACATGAACAAAGAAAAACATTTTTTTTTTAAGTTAAAAAGAGAAAGTTTGTTACACCAAACACAGAACTTTCTATATTTTCAGGGCTGCACTGCAGCAAATGTTACCTGCTGTATCAGCTACACACAACAATGGTCTGAGCAACAAAAACAACAACAACAACAACAACTGGTTTCTGCCAACATGAAGCCTCTTCGTGTCATCTCAGGTCACTTTCCAGTTAATTAATTTTTAAAATAATAATTTAATGATTTTTAATGGCCTGTTTAAGGAACCCTATTTAATGGCTGACTGCTTTATACCTGGGGACGCTAAGTTCGCCTCTGCCTTAGACCGGCTATGAAGCAGCAGCATTGTTTCCTGCAGCTCGGTGACCCTGAACGCATCACATCCTTCTGCGTTTATTAACAAAAAATAAATAAATACAAATCTACATTTCCTTCAAATCTCCTAAAAAGTTGGTCACAGCTTGAATCTCCAGAGGGTCAGTCGGTCCAACAGAACCTAAAGCTGAGGACGGAGGGTTCGGTCCTCAGCAAACTGGGCCGTTTTGGATCAGAACCACAAAGATGCCGCCGCTGCCATTTTGACCCCCCCCATCCAGAAAACATCAAAGGAAGCTTTCAAACTGCGGGTCGCCTTTTGCCCATGACAGCGCGTGCAGCTTCCTCATCATCATCATCATCATCAAAACATCCGAACCCAACCAGGGCGGCATGATCAAAGGGAACTAATGATCGGCATCAGATCAAAGAGCTTTCCTCCATCAAGCATCAACTGCTGCAGCGGCTCCATGACCCGGTTCTATTAGAACCGAGCAAACAGAACCGCTGCACGGGAGGCCTGAGGATGAGGAGACAAAGAGGAGGCGGCATCTTCATCACCTCCACAGCAACAACAGGAGGAGAAGGAGAGATGAAAGGATCCATTACCCTCTGTCTGCCAGGGGAGGTCCAGAACCGGCCCGGTTCTCCTGGATTCCTGCTTCACAGCCTGGATCGATACGGAACACCAGCGAGGAGCAGCAGGAGGAGCAGCAGGAGGAGGAAGACTGGGAGCCAGAGCAGGAATCGGAGCGTCATCTCCTCCCGGATGTTATCGGACCGCCCACTTTCTATGACGCTGCGGGATCAAAGGAGCATAGGACCGCCTGCTGGAACCAGAACCGGAACCAGACCCGAGACACGGAGGAGGATTCTGAACCAGAACCAGAACCAGACCCGAGACACCGAGGAGGATCTGGAACCAGAACCGGAACCAGGATCGGAGGAGGTTCTGGAACCGGAACCAGAACCTGAACCGAGACAGGGTGGAGATTCCGGAACCAGAACCGGAACCGGAACCAGACCCGAAACACGGAGGAGGATCCCGAACCAGAACCGGAACCAGAACCGTTTGAGGTTCCGGAATCGGAACCAGACCCGAGAAACGGAGGAGGATCCCGAACCAGAACCGGAACCAGAACCGTTTGAGGTTCCGGAATCGGAACCAGACCCGAGAAACGGAGGAGGATCCGGAACCAGAATCGGAACCAGAACCGTTTGAGGTTTCCGGAACCAGAACCAGACCCGAGACACGGAGGAGGATCCCGAACCAGAACCTGAACCGAGACAGGGTGGAGATTCCGGAACCAGAACCGGAACCAGACCCGAGACACGGAGGAGGATCCTGAACCACAACCTTACCCTGAACCTGAATATTTAGCTCCAAGTTAAGTATTTACTTTTTTTGAATAAATATTTAGCTTCAAATTTAAGATTTATTTAACAAGCTAAATATTAAATATTTAGCAAATATGCAAATTCACTTGCCAAAAAGCGGAAGTGAACTACCAAAGTAAAAGCCTGGGAATCTCCTATGGCAAAGAAAATCACAAGTTAATACATAAAAAAACGTCATTAATTTCAGAATGGATGAAATAGTTTAGTAGTTTGTATAAATTTGTTTTCAGAAATAGGCAAATGTTTAATGTTATGTTAACCTGTGCCACAAAGCTCCAGCCACGCACATGGGGCGTCACTGTGTTGCCATAGAAACGACTGCTTTTAATGAAAAAATAAGATTTTTATAAATGAATGAATGACACAGTGAAAAAAAGACGTGGAAGAAAACAACCCCTGTTTTTTTCTCTTAAAACACATTAAATAACCATAAATATTCCTCCTAATCTTTGACTTCTACACTTTACAAATGTTTCCCCAATAAGCTATGGGGAGACATTTGCTCCAATATTATAGGAAACAAAACAAAACTTTAATAAGGAACTCTGGAAAAACTTCTCAATAAAAAAAGCTTTATGTTTCCTATTTTCTAATTTGAGATTTTATTTTTCACATTTGTTTTTCAGATTAAATTTTTTAAGATTTTGGGGTTTTTATTTATTTATTTATTTTAAGATTTAGGTTTACAAATTTTCTTCTATTCAGAAATTAACAAAAGCTACAACTCAAAATCAATCAAACCCTAACTTAGATATTTATTGTCTTAGATGTTTATCTTTGTCTCTTAAAGCTATAGTATATGGAGGACCAACTCTGCCATATTTCAAAATAAATACAGAAATAACTAAATGCACCATTAATAAATAAGTATACAATAATTGCCCCCCAAAATATAATAAACAAATAAATGTAGGTAAAAAATTAAATTATATATCTCTTTTAGTTAGCATCTTTATTTATTCACCTTTGTAATAATTACCTTATTTATTAATTGTCTGTTATAATCTTCAACTTTATTTATTAATTGATTATTTTTATAGTAATTATTTATGGGCATGTTATAACATTTTTGTCTGTTTTATACTTACCTTGTATTTTTTTTTTACCCTATTTATTTTTTAAATGCTATTTAAATGCGTTTTTACAGCCTGTCATTATGCAAATGAGGAGGGGGCGTGTCTTAGAGGGTCACTTTCTGCCCATTGGTTGGTTAGCATTTTACTGCAATTAAAATATGCTTATTTATTTATTGAACATTTACATTTTTATCTATTTATTTTAATATGGTAGAGCTGGTCATCCATAACATGCACCACCTGCACACCCTTCCTCTATATAGGGGGTTCCTGACCCCTAGGGGGGCATATTACATGTAGCCACATAGTATTAAGTAGAATTTTTACAGCTGAATTTATCAGTTTTTCTTGAGTTCTAATTGAGATTTGATAGAAAACGGTAATCTTAAATATGTCAAATTCCTAAATTATGGGAAGGCAGGAAAAAGCTTCATCTACTGGATCTCCGCTGTACTGCACCCAGTAGAAAAAATGTCTGATTCTCCTGCCTGGTATTTCAGAAAACAGGATCAAACTTTCCAAGGGGACAAAGCTTTTATTTTATGGTCTCATATCAGCAGAAAGTTCTGGAATGTAAGAACTTGATTCACAAACTTCCTCTCCACCCAGTACGGCATCCAGGGGCGGGTTTAGGAAATGTAGGGCCCTAGGCAAAGACAGGCAGGGGGCCCTCTGAATAGAATAGACATCCATTATCTGTTCTAGGTTGTGTCCCTCTCTTCTTGTCCCTTTTCTTCTTGTTTTCCTCTCTATGTTTTGTACTCAGCTGACTTTTCATGCTGTCTCTAAAGGAATGAAAGATTTTTTCCAAGCACTAAGCTCACTTAGCTGATTGCTCCTTCCTGTGTTTCCAAAAAGGCCAAAGTAAATAACCCAGTCCTTCTTTTCACTGTAGACAAGCCATGATCTGCTTATCTGTTCTCCATTTTTCATTTGGATGAAATAATAGCTGCATGAATCATGACAGCAGACAAGATAGAGGAGAGCAGGAGGCGGGGTTACCAATCTACTCGCTCTGGAGAGCAGAGTTCGCTGCTTTTAGATGTTGTCTCCAAAGTCTCCGGTAGCAGAAAAAAGTCTCTAGATTTGGCGCTAGGAGCTTTTTAGAAATCAAAGTGCTAGAGGGGTCTGAAAAGTGGCTAAATATAGCGACTAAAGCGCTAAGTTGGCAACACTGCTCTTTGCATGGTTTGTTTTCAAATGGTTTGCTGCTGTCTGTTTGGACCTTTCTGAACATGTGCAGCAAATGGACTGATCCAATATGGTGGACACTGAAGGGGGGGGGGCTGAGACACACTTAATATTATCAGCGTTCTGATGGAATTTTAATGAAAGGATTTTTATCAAAAACATCCTTAATGTGCACAAATAAGGAATAGTTGCATTAACCATACATGGAAACACACACACACATATATATATATATAGTTCCAAACTAATTTTGTTATTATAAATATTAATAAAATGAATTTCTTCAGGACCATTTCACAACACGTTTACAGAGGTGTCTCTACTAGATCATCCAGTCAGATTGGTTCAGTTTTCTAAGGAAAACCAACTAATTGCATAAATTAAGAAATACATGTGATAAATGTGAAAATACTTCTTTAAAATATGAACCACCAGAATAACGGCAGAATAACCCCGAGAATTTGGGTTTGTTCTCATCTTTGAACTTCCACAAATGGCAACCTTTGAGTTCAGTCTTCCTGTTTAATATGATGAAACCAGTGTTTTATTTCTGACTTCTAAATTTTGACTTTATGTGAAACAAATGTAATATTTCATGCAAGTATGGCACTAAACATGGACCCTAGGGTTTAAAAGATTTGTTAAACTTAAAAACAAAATTTCAAAATGAAAAATTATTTGGCAACAAGTGTTTTTGTAAAATATTACCTCTGCATTTTGTAGTTATTTCTTCAAAATCTAAAAAAAGGTAACTAAGAAACAAAATTTAAATTTAACAAATTTAAAACAGAAAATATCACTACTTTTCAAATTGTAGGTTTTTTTTTCTGGGTTTAATTTGTTTTGTTTTTACTAATTTAAACTGGAAAAAAAAATCTGAAAAATAGAAGGAAAAATAATCTTAAAAAATAAATAATCCAAAACTAAAAAAGGAGTATGGTAAAAGTACTTTGAAAAAATAATTTTTGGTGTCAGATCTTTATAAAAAAAAAAAAAAAAAAGTTTTAGAGTAAACTTTGTGGCCCTAAATGAACTCCATAAGGTTGAAATAGAGGTGAGCATACAGGGACGTTGGCCAGAGAGGCAATTATGGAGACTGTTTTTGTTCCATAAAGTTTGTTAAAAACCAACTTTTTTTTTTTTTTACTATTTTTAGATTATATTTTAGTTTTCCTTTTTACTTTCAAACTGCTCAGTTCCATCAGTTTCAAACGAAAAGTTAAAACAAAAATTTAATCTGAAAAATATCTCATCAATTCACGTTCCCATTGTTAATTAAAAATTTTTTTTTTTTCAAAATATACAGTTATAAAAAAATATATACCTTTAGATTAAAAAATAAAAAGGGTTTAGTTAAATTTTCAATAAAAAAAAATAAATAAAAGTAGTGAACAAAATTTACGCTCCATATTTAACTCCATACTTTCTATTATCTCCTTCCTCTGGCTCTGTCCTATCAATGTTTAAACATAACAGCACAAGCAGACGTCTGGATTTAAATACTTTGGTTCAACTCGACGTTTGAATAGAAATTATTTTTTAAACACTTTTACAATCAGGAAACAAGTTTTTTACTAAATGGACTTACCTGAAGTTTTTAGCTCTGAGCTCATTTAGAAAAATTATCTAATCTACAAATTGGCATCTTTTCTGACATCAGCAGCAGATTTCATTTAAAAGCTTTAAAACATTAACATTTGACTCATATAAAACCTCATCCTGAAGAATTCCTCCATCTAAACCAGGAAGGACAATCACCTGCGAGACAGACGGACATTTTCAGACCGTCTCCAGCCGCTGTTTTTCCAGAATTTTATTACATATATCTTTTTTATTATGTACAGAAAAAGACAAGTTTAAACCGTGCAGTGAGACAGAAACCGAAGGGAACAAGCCAAACGAGACAGAAAAAGTGACATGACAGCGATTAGCTGGTGTTTCTTTAGCTAACACCTTCTACAGAGCGCCTGCTGCATTCAACTACTGGAAAGCAAGAAAAAAAAATGTGCAAAATGACACAAAATACCCCCCCCACCCCCCGATCAAAGGAAACCCGAAACAGAAGTAAAAAGTAAAAAAAAAGCCAAATCACATTCATGAGCCAAAGACTCCAGTCCCCGTCTTCCCACCTACAGATCAGCCTGATCCTTCCTAAACACACAGGATTCAATGAAAGAACACCAACAATCCGTCGCCTGGACAACAGAGACAGGCAACAAAAACAAAAACAAACAAACAAAAAAAAACGTGCGATCAAAGCCCAAAGATCCACGCGTGAGAATAAGACCGCTTTACTGTGGATTCTTGTTCTGCACCGGCGGCGGCGGTGAGGACGGCGTGATGCCGTGATGGAGAGATGCACCTTCTTCCTGCTCTGTACACTTTATGCTCAACCTCCAGAGTTTTGGTGTTTAAGGGAGGGGGGGTGGGGGGGGGGGGTAGGAAAGGGAATCAGAAATCTTTATTTTTTTTTTATTAAAAGTCAGGGAGTTCATATCCGGTCGTCGATCCCAGACCAGTCAGTCCCTGAAGGTCCAGATGAAGTCGCCGAGGCTGCAGAGCTGCTAGCTAAGGGGGGGTGGGGTGGGGGTGGGGGGGGGGGTCCTGTTCACTTTAGCGGGAAAATATTTTTATGTTATTTATTTTTTGATCAGCAGCAAGATTCCAGTTTTGATTCATAGCAGGAGGTCCTGAAACAGCTGCAGGCATCAGAACAGACTCCTAACTCACGGATACGGCGGCGCTAACATCGGTCGGGGACATCGGAACGTCGCCCAGTCTGATCCGATCGACACGCTCCGGTTTGCTGGAAGTACATCAGGTCGGGATGAGTCTACCTATGGAGCTACATAGGGGCCATAAAGTTGAGTCAAATTTTTTTTTGTTTTTAAAGTGGGAAAAAAATTGTAGAAACTGAAACACAATTCGGAAAAAAAAACAAAAAAAAAAAAACACTTGGAACTACATCATTTTTATAACTGAAATGATTTAAAAATTGTGTAACAGAAGAAAAAAAAATCGATTATAAGTCTTTTAAACCACTTCTCAAATTTTTTTTTTTTTACTCCAGTATCAGATTTTCTTTTCCATTTTTTAATGTTATATTAAAAACAAAACTGAAAAGTAGTTTCAAAAACTTCCTTTTCAACTTCACATTATTTTAATTTTTAAATCGTTTTTTTGGGATTCAAATTTATTTTTTTGTTTCAAAATTTATTTTTAGTAAAAAAAAAAAACAAATTTATGGCTCCAATCTATCTCCATAATTTTAAAGATGGAGTGTGTCATTTTTTTTCTCATAAAGTTTTAAGGCTGCAGATGAAAAAAAAAAAAGAAGGCTGTTCTGGATGTCCACCATGCGGCTAACAAACATTAGCTAACCCATCCATAGTGCTCATGATGCTAAAGGCGAAGCTCAAGCTACAGGATGTTGGATGGTTGGGGGCTAGCTAGGACGGTGACGTCTCTTCCCTTCGTTTGTAGGTTAGCGTAAAATATCACCAAAACCCCGAAGAAAATCAAGCTAATGCTAAAGGCTTCTAGCTCACTGTAATGACGATATCGTGGATGGGGATTGGTGCCACCTGCTGATGATGGAAGTATTTAGTGTCTTAATGGAAAGAGATATCAGACAGGACGGCTAGCAGCTAGATCACAGCTCCTATGAACGCGTAAAAATGCCGCTAAGGCAGAATCAGCCCAGAGGGAACTCATCGGTTCCAGCTTTTCCCCGCCGAGGTTTGGCTAGGAGCTTTCTAAACATGTGGAAGCCTCCGATTGTTGGAGCTGAAGGTGAGAACTGAAGGCTAACAGGAAGTTAGGAGGCGCGGTGGCGGAGTTAGCCTGAGAGAGCTTCATCTGGAGGCTAACAGGAGGGAGGCTAAATATGTTAGCAGCGGAGACTTCCAGGACCAAAAAAAAAAAAAGACAGGATGGAAGAAGAGAAAAAGAAGAAAGGTTTGGTCATAACTGCTAACGGTTCTAGAGAACGCCGTCTGTAACAACATGGATCTTTTTCTCCCGTCCAACGCTTTTTATTGGTGTGGCGTTGAACCAGGATCATCAGTCGCATGCAGGACGCCGCCCCTAAAGGATTCTGGGTAGAACCTCTCCACCGTCTGACGACTCGCCGACCGACTAAAGAAACCTTCTACCGTTTTTCCAGGTGGGAGAAAAGAGCAAGCTGGGGGTGGGGTGGGGGGTAAGGGGCGGGGATAAAACCGTGATGGGAGGACTGGGGGTCCCTTAACAGCAGCCCCCTCCAGACTGCCTCACTGGGGTGCTCTCGATCTTTAGGTTGGGCTTGTCCCCGCTGGCCGTGGCCCCGGGGCCCATGCGCTTCTTGATCTCAGCCGCCATGGTCATGAAAGCCTGCTCCACGTTGGTGGCGTTCTTGGCACTGGTCTCCAGGAAAGGGATGGCCAGAGAGTCGGCAAACTCCTGTCAGGGAAAAGAAAAAAGGAGAGATGGCGGTGAAACGCTGAAGAACGACTTCACGCTTCAAGCAGCGCGTTTATGCCAAGACTCAATCACAAAAAAATTATTCTTTCCCTCCATAAACGCTTTAACGGGAAAACGCAGCATAAATCTGGCCAACTGGAACAGAAATCACACTGATGACATCACCACGCGCTCAGCTCGCCTGGAGCTGCATTTCACCTCCTGTTATTATGACTTTTCATTTATTGGGGGAATAAAGGAAAGAGAGGGTCGCTGCAGACGGGCTAACGCTAGCCGCGGCTGCTGCAGACGGGCTAACGCAAGCCAAGGTCACTGCAGACGGGCTAACGCTAGCCGCGGCTGCTGCAGACGGGCTAACGCTAGCCGCGGCTGCTGCAGACGGGCTAACGCAAGCCAAGGTCACTGCAGACGGGCTAACGCTAGCCGCGGCTGCTGGAGACAGGCTATAGTTAGCCCTGGCTGCTGCAGACGGGTTAACTTTAGCCTTGGCCGCTGCAGACGGGCTAACGCTAGCCAAGGCCGCTGCAGACCGGTTACCTTTAGCCTTGGCTTCTGTAGATGGGCTAACACTAGCCAAGGCCGCTGCAGACGGGCTAACGCTAGCCAAGGCTGCTGCATACGGACTAACGCTAGCCAAGGCCGCTGCAGATGGGTTAACGCTAGCCAAGGCCGCTGCAGACGGGCTAACGCTAGCCAAGGCTGCTGCATACGGACTAATGCTAGCCGCGGCCGCTGCAGATAGGCTAACGCTAGCCAAGGCTGCTGCAGACGGGCTAACACTAGCCGCGGCTGCTGCAGACGGGCTAACGCTAGCCGCGGCATACGGGCTAACGCTAGCCAATGCCGCTGCAGACGGGTTAACTTTAGCCTTGGCCGCTGTAGACGGGCTAACGCCAGCCAAGGCCGCTGCAGACGGGCTAACGCTAGCCAAGGCTGCTGCATATGGACTAACGCTAGCCACGGCCGCTGCAGACGGGCTAACGCTAGCCAAGGCTGCTGCATACGGACTAACGCTAGCCACGGCCGCTGCAGACCGGTTAATTTTAGCCTTGGCTGCTGCAGACGGGCTAACGCTAGCCAAGGCTGCTGCAGACGGGCTAACACTAGCCAAGGCTGCTGCATATGGACTAACGCTAGCCACGGCCACTGCAGACGGGCTAACGCTAGCCAAGGCCGCTGCAGACGGGCTAACGCTAGCCAAGGCTGCTGCATACGGACTAACGCTAGCCACGGCCGCTGCAGACCGGTTAATTTTAGCCTTGGCTGCTGCAGACGGGCTAACGCTAGCCAAGGCCGCTGCAGACGGGCTAACGTTAGCCCTGGCTGCGGTTAGCCTCGGAGCTCTGCTGGTTGGGAAATACACGTAATTTAAAAGGTTTCTACTTATTTCTAGATAGTTTTTGCAAATCAGGTAAAGAAAATGGATATCTGGAAAAACTGGCGGGCCTCAAACGTCTCATTTTACCTTGGCTGTTGTGTAGTCGACCACTTTCTTAGTAGTGAGGTCGCACTTGTTTCCCACCAGAAGCTTGTTAACATTTTCACTGGCGTAGCGATCGATTTCCTGCAGCCACTGTTTGATGTTGTTATAAGACTCCTGGAAAAGCAGAGAGATAAAGTCCAACATTCTCATGTTAAAAGGTTAAAGTTCAACCAAATGTTTTAGTTTTCACATTTTTTATCTAACATACATTATTTTTTCAAATAATTTTGTAAATTTGTTTTTTTTTTCAGTTAACTTTTTTTCCTAAAATTCTTTAATAGTTAATTTCTTTTTCTGAAACAAAATAAAATATTTTTTTTGTAACATACATTTAAAGAAAAAATTCATGTTTAACAGATTTTATCCTCTACTGTCGGATGGTTGGAATGAGGACCAGTAGCTTTTCCAAAGCAGTCATAAAAAAATAAAAAATGTAAAGAATAAAATGTGAAAAAACTGAAAAAAGTAAAAAAAAAATTGAATATTAAACTTTGACATAAATATTCTGAATTACTATTTATTTTTTTGATTGACAAGTTTTTAAGGTCAATTATTGAAAAGCATTTTCTTCAAATTTCCTTTTTTGACATATGTCTTTTGCTTTCTGTCTTTTGCTTTCAATAATTCTGGGTCAAATTTCTCTCCATAAATAGGAGGCGTTAGAGGAAACATCCAAATGTAAATAAATCTCTGGTCTCCTGTTGGACTCACCTGATCGGTCACGTCGTAAACTACGATGATGCCGTGGGCGCCACGATAATAACTAGAGGTGATGGTTCGAAACCTCTCCTGTCCTGCCGTGTCCCACTGATGGAGCAGGAAGACAAAACAGCAACTATAAGAATAAATGTTCTTTCTGTTGGTAAGATAAAACAGAAACATCCGATCTTGTACTAATTGGACCAATATGCTTCAAAATGACCAGCATTGACCGATCCAGCTGGTAAAGCCGATATTTCATCTGAGGTTTTATTTTATGGAACCAGAACTTAGAAAAAGCGATGGTCTGATCCAGGCTTCTTAAGGCCGATACTGATTATTCTGACGCAATGTTCCTTTCTCTTCCTCCATTTGTATGAAAATGAAACCGTGATTAACAACTTTATTGACAACATAAAACCAGACATTAACAATGAGGGAGCAGCAATGCTGAGCTTCAGCTGACCTCGACGCCCGACTGCTGATGGTACCAATGAAGCTACATATTTCTGACTGCTGGGACCAGGTTAGGGAGCCTGCTGGGTCACAGCCCGCCGCCGCTAGGTCGCAGCTCGCCGCCACTGCCGGGTCGCAGCCCGCCCAGAATGGGGTCAGAAACATCCTGAGGTGCAGCTCTATCATTTAGCTGCTTATTTAAATCCTAAACGTTGTTAAAAGATTAAATGATGTCAGATAAAAAAAGCGTCTTAAACCGCCTGCTGCTGCGTCGTGATGACAGGAGGTGTGGCCGCGGCGTTCAGAGCGTCAGACCAGAACCGACTCGGTTCCTTTTTGGTCACCAAGCCAACGACCTGCTGCAGCCTGACCTTCCTCCTCGGTAGAAACCATGAAAGAGGAAGAGGAGCGATCTGCGGCCGCTTCCTTCGTCCTGCTCTGCTGCACAGATCTGATTTATTCACAGCAAAGAAAAATGAAACAGAGACGAACGTTTGGCGGAAAAACTTCCAAAGATGCAACTTGGAAAACTCTTTATGAGTAATCCATGATCGAACAAATTTTTCCTCCATGTATTTTCCAAAATTGGAACTTTGAAAAAATTCTAAGCCACCAAAAAAAAGAAAAAGAGGCTTTAGGCTTTAATTAATGATAAATGGAAACTCTTTTCAGATTTTATATTTTCAAATACATGTCGAAATCTTCAAAATTTTAATTCTATTTTTCATATATTTTTCCAGATTTTATTTAATTTTAAATATCTCCTTTTATTTCTTTTTTATATTGGTAAAAGTTTAACCGTTTTAATTTAAAGCGTCTTGCTGTGTTTGATGTAAATATAGAAAATGTAATTTAAGTGTTTTTTTTACAAAGTAAAATGGAGTTCCAGAGATTCACTGATCATCTCCCTTTATCTCCTCTTTCTTTCATATTTTCTACTTGTTTTTCTCTTCTTCCTTTCCTGTTCTACTTTAAAAGAAAAAAAAAAGAAACGTCTCTCTGGGTTCAAAAGCAGCAGAACCCTGGATTAGAACCTAACGATGGAGCAGGAAGTGAGCAGAGCCTCAAACACCAGCAGGATGTTTAGCGTTAGCTTTAGCTTGGTTCTGGTATCTATCGACTCACAATCTGCAGCTTGATGGTCTTGCTGTCCAGCTCGATGGTGCGGATCTTAAAGTCCACCCCGATGGTGCTGATGTAGCTCTCTGTGTAGGTGTCATCCTGGAGGAGAACAGAAGACAGGGAGAACCTGAATGCATCATAACCTGAAAGGACCAGAACCTGAACGCATCACAACCTGAACGTATCAGAGCCCGAACGCATCAGAACCTGCATCATAACCCGAACGCATCATAACCTGAATGCATCAGAACCTGAACTGACCAGAACCTGAAAGGACTAGAACCTGAACGCATCAGAACACATAAGAGCCCGAACGTATTAGAGCCTGAACGCATCAGAACCTGCATCATAACCCGAACGCATCATAACCTGAATGCATCAGAACCTGAACTGACCAGAACCTGAAAGGACTAGAACCTGAACGCATCAGAACACATAAGAGCCCGAACGTATTAGAGCCTGAACGCATCAGAACCTGCATCAGAAAATGAACGCATCACAACCTGAACGTATCAGAACCTGAAAGTATCATAATCTGAACGCATCATAACCTGAACGCATCAGAAACTGAACGCATCAAAAAATGAACGCATCAGAGCCTGAACGCATCAGAGCCTGAACGCATCAGAGCAAGTCCACCCCGATGGTGCTGATGTAGCTCTCTGTGTAGGTGTCATCCTGGAGGAGAACAGAAGACAGGGAGAACCTGAATGCATCATAACCTGAAAGGACCAGAACCTGAACGCATCACAACCTGAACGTATCAGAACCTGAACGCATGAGAACCTGAACGCATCAGAAAATGAACGCATCAGAAAATGAACGCATCAGAGCCCGAACGCATCAGAAAATGAACGCATCAGAGCCCGAACGCATCAGAGCATGAACGTATCAGAACCTGAACGCATCAGAACATGAACACATAAGAGCCCGAACGCATCAGAACCTGAACGCATCAGAAACTGAACGCATCAAAAAATGAACGCATCAGAGCCTGAACGCATCAGAGCCTGAACGCATCAGAGCAAGTCCACCCCGATGGTGCTGATGTAGCTCTCTGTGTAGGTGTCATCCTGGAGGAGAACAGAAGACAGGGAGAACCTGAATGCATCATAACCTGAAAGGACCAGAACCTGAACGCATCACAACCTGAACGTATCAGAACCTGAACGCATGAGAACCTGAACGCATCAGAAAATGAACGCATCAGAAAATGAACGCATCAGAGCCCGAACGCATCAGAAAATGAACGCATCAGAGCCCGAACGCATCAGAGCATGAACGTATCAGAACCTGAACGCATGAGAACCTGAACGCATCAGAAAATGAACGCATCAGAAAATGAACGCATCAGAGCCCGAACGCATCAGAAAATGAACGCATCAGAGCCCGAACGCATCAGAAAATGAACGCATCAGAGCCGGAACGCATCAGAGCATGAACGTATCAGAACCTGAACGCATCAGAACATGAACACATAAGAGCCCGAACGCATCAGAGCATGAACGTATCAGAGCATGAACGTATCAGAACCTGAACGCATCAGAACATGAACACATAAGAGCCCGAACGCATCAGAACCTGAACGCATCAGAACCTGAACGCATCAGAACCTGAACGCATCAGAAAATGAACGCATCAGAACCTGAACGTATCAGAGCCCCGAACGCATCAGAAAATGAACGCATCAGAGCCCGAACGTATCAGAGCATGAACGTATCAGAACCTGAACGCATCAGAACATGAACACATAAGAGCCCGAACGCATCAGAACCTGAACGCATCAGAACCTGAACGCATCAGAAAATGAACGCATCAGAACCTGAACGTATCAGAGCCCCGAACGCATCAGAAAATGAACGCATCAGAACCTGAACGTATCAGAGCCCCGAACGCATCAGAAAATGAACGCATCAGAGCCCGAACGTATCAGAGCATGAACGTATCAGAACCTGAACGCATCAGAACATGAACACATAAGAGCCCGAACGCATCAGAACCTGAACGCATCAGAACCTGAACGCATCAGAAAATGAACGCATCAGAACCTGAACGTATCAGAGCCCCGAACGCATCAGAACCCGAACGCATCAGAACCCCCAACGCATCAGAACCCCCAACGCATCAGAACCCGAACGCATCAGAACCCGAACGCATCAGAACCCGAACGCATCAGAACCCGAACGCATCAGAACCCGAACGCATCAGTGCCTGAACGCATCAGTGCCTGAACGCATCAGAACCCGAACGCATCAGAACCCGAACGCATCAGAACCTGAACGCATCAGAACCTGAACGCATCAGAACACATAAGAGCCCGAACGTATTAGAGCCTGAACGCATCAGAACCTGCATCAGAAAATGAACGCATCATAACCTGAACGCATCAGAACACATAAGAGCCCGAACGTATCAGAACCTGAAAGTATCATAATCTGAACGCATCATAACCTGAACGCATCAAAAAATGAACGCATCAGAGTCTGAACGCATCAGAGCAAGTCCACCCCGATGGTGCTGATGTAGCTCTCTGTGTAGGTGTCATCCTGGAGGAGAACAGAAGACAGGGAGAACCTGAATGCATCATAACCTGAAAGGACCAGAACCTGAACGCATCACAACCTGAACGTATCAGAACCTGAACGCATGAGAACCTGAACGCATCAGAAAATGAACGCATCAGAAAATGAACGCATCAGAGCCCGAACGCATCAGAGCATGAACGTATCAGAACCTGAACGCATCAGAGCAAGTCCACCCCGATGGTGCTGATGTAGCTCTCTGTGTAGGTGTCATCCTGGAGGAGAACAGAAGACAGGGAGAACCTGAACGCATCACAACCTGAACGTATCAGAACCTGAACGCATGAGAACCTGAACGCATCAGAAAATGAACGCATCAGAGCCCGAACGCATCAGAGCATGAACGTATCAGAACCTGAACGCATCAGAACATGAACACATAAGAGCCCGAACGCATCAGAGCATGAACGTATCAGAACCCGAACGCATCAGAACATGAACACATAAGAGCCCGAACGCATCAGAGCATGAACGTATCAGAGCATGAACGTATCAGAACCTGAACGCATCAGAACATGAACACATAAGAGCCCGAACGCATCAGAGCATGAACGTATCAGAACCTGAACGCATCAGAACATGAACACATAAGAGCCCGAACGCATCAGAGCATGAACGTATCAGAACCTGAACGCATCAGAACATGAACACATAAGAGCCCGAACGCATCAGAGCATGAACGTATCAGAACCCGAACGCATCAGAACCCGAACGCATCAGAACCCGAACGCATCAGAGTCTGAACGCATCAGAGCCTGAACGCATCAGAACCCGAACGCATCAGAACCCGAACGCATCAGAACCCGAACGCATCAGAGCCTGAACGCATCAGAACCCCGAACGCATCAGTCAGACAGCAGGAAGGAACAGAGGTGAGGCGATACTCACAGCGAAGCGGAGCAGCAGACAGGATTTTCCCACCCCAGAGTCTCCGATCAGGAGCAGCTTGAACAGATAGTCGCTGAAAATGAAAAAAAAAGAATAAATAAGTTATTTTAAAAGAAATCATCTGAATGCTGTTAAATTTAACCTTAAAAAGAGCAAAAGCAGAATCTTTTTATCTGCTTATGTTCCTAAAAGGAGCTGAACCCTTAAAAAAACTATTTCGTAACAACGATCTGTTTGAGAGGAATATATTTAAAGGTCACAGCTACGACTTTTCCGTCAGAATAATTTATTTCTCAATTATAAAACATCGTCTAGATTCAGAAACAGCTCATAACGCATTTGTCCTGCTGGATTTTATTAGAAGACATTTTTATGAGGTGAGAGCTCCATTAAATCTGCCTTTAAGAAAACTGTTTGATCTTAATTTTTGTGTGATTTTCTTTTATTTATTGCAACATTATCCGTCTCTTACAGACGGATGTTTCAGTGTGACTCACCTAAAGTCAAACGCTGCGTCATGATGTGAAATCTGCTGATTCAACCGAAAAAAAAGCTTCCAAGAAAATAAAATAAATAGACATCTGAAAGTTTTTTGTTTTTTTTCCAGGTGTCGTGTGGTGAAAAAAAACAGAAGTTATTGTCTATTGTGGTCATTATCTAGGGCAGAGGTCACGGATTAGAAGTCCAGAACTAACCTGACTTCAAACGTTTATAAATTTCTGCATGTTTTCTGACGGCACTGTCTAATTTCACTTGCGCCTCTTCTCCTGTTAATACGGTAAAGCCCTGGGGAGCGTCCGGCTCCAGGCTGCACGTGATCCAAATGAGCCAATGAGCTGTCAGTCTGGGTTGCTGCTGCTGCTACTTTAAGTAGTAGACTGTCTCTGTAGCCCGTCTCTGTAGACTGTCCCTTTGTTCTGTCCCTGTAGACTGTCCCTGTAGTCTGTCCCTTTGTTCTGTCTCTGTAGTCCGTCTCTGTAGACTGTCCCTTTGTTCTGTCCCTGTAGTCTGTCCCTGTAGACTGTCCCTTTGTTCTGTCCCTGTAGTCCGTCCCTTTGTTCTGTCCCTGTAGTCCGTCTCTGTAGACTGTCCCTTTGTTCTATCCCTTTAGTCTGTCCCTATAGACTGTCCCTGTAGTCTGTCCCTGTAGTCTGTCCCTGTAGTCTGTCCCTGTAGACTGTCCTGTAGTCCGTGTCTGTAGACTGTCCCTTTGTTCTGTCCCTGTAGTCTGTCCCTGTAGACTGTCCTGTAGTCCATCTCTGTAGACTGTCCCTTTTTCTATCCATGTAGTCTGTCCCTGTAGTCTGTCCCTGTAGACTGTCCCTTTGTTCTGTCCCTGTAGACTGTCCTGTAGTCTGTCCCTTTGTTCTGTCCCTGTAGACTGTCCCTTTGTTCTATCCCTGTGGTCTGTCCCTATAGTCTGTCCCTGTAGACTGTCCCTTTGTTCTGTCCCTGTAGACTGTCCTGTAGTCTGTCCCTTTGTTCTGTCCCAGTAGACTGTCCCTTTGTTCTATCCCTGTGGTCTGTCCCTTTGTTCTGTCCCAGTAGACTGTCCCTATAGTCTATCCCTGTAGACTGTCCCTTTGTTCTGTCCCTGTAGACTGTCCCTATAGTCTGTCCCTGTAGACTGTCCCTGTAGTCTGTCCCTTTGTTCTGTCCCTGTAGTCTGTCCCTTTGTACTGTCCCTGTAGTCTGTCCCTATAGTCTGTCCCTGTAGACTGTCCCTGTAGTCTGTCCCTTTGTTCTGTCCCTGTAGACTGTCCCTGTAGACTATCCCTTTAGTCTGTCCCTTTGTTCTGTCCCTGTAGTCTGTCCCTATAGTCTGTCCCTGTAGACTGTCCCTGTAGTCTGTCCCTTTGTTCTGTCCCTGTAGTCTGTCCCTTTGTACTGTCCCTGTAGTCTGTCCCTATAGTCTGTCCCTGTAGACTGTCCCTGTAGTCTGTCCCTTTGTTCTGTCCCTGTAGACTGTCCCTGTAGTCTGTCCCTTTGTTCTGTCTCTGTAGTCCGTCTCTGTAGACTGTCCCTTTGTTCTGTCCCTGTAGTCTGTCCCTGTAGACTGTCCCTGTAGTCTGTCCCTTTGTTCTGTCCCTGTAGACTGTCCCTTTAGTCTGTCCCTTTGTTCTGTCCCTGTAGTCTGTCCCTATAGTCTGTCCCTGTAGACTGTCCCTGTAGTCTGTCCCTTTGTTCTGTCCCTGTAGTCTGTCCCTTTGTACTGTCCCTGTAGTCTGTCCCTATAGTCTGTCCCTGTAGACTGTCCCTGTAGTCTGTCCCTTTGTTCTGTCCCTGTAGACTGTCCCTGTAGACTATCCCTTTAGTCTGTCCCTTTGTTCTGTCCCTTTGTTCTGTCCCTGTAGTCTGTCCCTTTGTTCTGTCCCTGTAGTCTGTCCCTTTGTACTGTCCCTGTAGTCTGTCTCTGTAGTCTGTCCCTTTGTTCTATCTCTGTAGTCTGTCCCTTTGTTCTATCCCTGTAGTCTGTCCCTTTGTTCTATCCCTGTAGTCTGTCCTTGTAGTCTGTCCCTTTGTTCTATCCCTGTAGTCTGTCCTTGTAGTCTGTCCCTTTGTTCTGTCCCTGTAGTCTGTCCCTTTGTTCTGTCCCTGTATTCTGTCCCTGTAGACTGTCCCTGTAGACTGTCCCTGTAGACTGTCCCTGTAGTCTGTCCCTTTGTTCTATCCCTGTAGTCTGTCCCTGTAGACTGTCCTGTAGTCCATGTCCCTGTAGACTGTCCCTGTAGTCTGTCCCTGTAGACTGTCCCTGTAGTCTGTCCCTGTAGTCTGTCCCTGTAGTCTGTCCCTGTAGTCTGTCCCTGTAGTCTGTCCCTGTAGACTGTCCCTGTAGACTGTCCCTGTAGTCTGTCCCTGTAGTCTGTCCCTTTGTTCTATCCCTGTAGTCTGTCCCTGTAGACTGTCCTGTAGTCCATGTCCCTGTAGACTGTCCCTTTGTTCTGTCCCTGTAGTCTGTCCCTGTAGACTGTCCCTGTAGACTGTCCCTTTGTTCTGTCCCTGTAGACTGTCCTGTAGACTGTCCCTTTGTTCTGTCCCTGTAGTCTGTCCCTGTAGACTGTCCCTGTAGACTGTCCCTTTGTTCTTTCCCTGTAGACTGTCCTGTAGTCTGTCCCTGTAGACTGTCCCTGTAGACTGTCCCTTTGTTCTATCCCTGTGGTCTGTCCCTATAGTCTGTACCTGTAGTCTGTCCCTGTAGACTGTCCCTTTGCTCTGTCCCTGTAGACTGTCCCTTTGTTCTCTCCCTATAGTCTGTCCCTATAGTCTGTCCCTGTAGACTGTCCCTGTAGTCTGTCCCTTTGTTCTGTCCCTGTAGACTGTCCCTGTAGTCTGTCCCTATAGTCTGTCCCTGTAGACTGTCCCTGTAGTCTGTCCCTTTGTTCTGTCCCTGTAGACTGTCCCTGTAGACTATCCCTGTAGTCTGTCCCTTTGTTCTATCCCTGTACTGTCCCTGTAGTCTGTCTCTGTAGTCTGTCCCTGTAGACTGTCCCTTTGTTCTATCTCTGTAGTCTGTCCCTTTGTTCTATCCCTGTAGTCTGTCCTTGTAGTCTGTCCCTTTGTTCTGTCCCTGTAGTCTGTCCCTTTGTTCTGTCTCTGTAGTCCGTCTCTGTAGACTGTCCCTTTGTTCTGTCCCTTTAGTCTGTCCCTGTAGACTGTCCCTGTAGTCTGTCCCTTTGTTCTGTCCCTGTAGACTGTCCCTTTAGTCTGTCCCTTTGTTCTGTCCCTGTAGTCTGTCCCTATAGTCTGTCCCTGTAGACTGTCCCTGTAGTCTGTCCCTTTGTTCTGTCCCTGTAGTCTGTCCCTTTGTACTGTCCCTGTAGTCTGTCCCTATAGTCTGTCCCTGTAGACTGTCCCTGTAGTCTGTCCCTTTGTTCTGTCCCTGTAGACTATCCCTTTAGTCTGTCCCTTTGTTCTGTCCCTTTGTTCTGTCCCTGTAGTCTGTCCCTTTGTTCTGTCCCTGTAGTCTGTCCCTTTGTACTGTCCCTGTAGTCTGTCTCTGTAGTCTGTCCCTTTGTTCTATCTCTGTAGTCTGTCCCTTTGTTCTATCCCTGTAGTCTGTCCCTTTGTTCTATCCCTGTAGTCTGTCCTTGTAGTCTGTCCCTTTGTTCTATCCCTGTAGTCTGTCCTTGTAGTCTGTCCCTTTGTTCTGTCCCTGTAGTCTGTCCCTTTGTTCTGTCCCTGTAGTCTGTCCCTGTAGACTGTCCCTGTAGACTGTCCCTGTAGACTGTCCCTGTAGTCTGTCCCTTTGTTCTATCCCTGTAGTCTGTCCCTGTAGACTGTCCTGTAGTCCATGTCCCTGTAGACTGTCCCTTTGTTCTGTCCCTGTAGTCTGTCCCTGTAGACTGTCCCTGTAGTCTGTCCCTTTGTTCTGTCCCTGTAGTCTGTCCCTGTAGTCTGTCCCTGTAGTCTGTCCCTGTAGTCTGTCCCTGTAGTCTGTCCCTGTAGACTGTCCCTGTAGACTGTCCCTGTAGTCTGTCCCTGTAGTCTGTCCCTTTGTTCTATCCCTGTAGTCTGTCCCTGTAGACTGTCCTGTAGTCCCTGTCCCTGTAGACTGTCCCTTTGTTCTGTCCCTGTAGTCTGTCCCTGTAGACTGTCCCTGTAGACTGTCCCTTTGTTCTGTCCCTGTAGACTGTCCTGTAGACTGTCCCTTTGTTCTGTCCCTGTAGTCTGTCCCTGTAGACTGTCCCTGTAGACTGTCCCTTTGTTCTTTCCCTGTAGACTGTCCTGTAGTCTGTCCCTGTAGACTGTCCCTGTAGACTGTCCCTTTGTTCTATCCCTGTGGTCTGTCCCTATAGTCTGTACCTGTAGTCTGTCCCTGTAGACTGTCCCTTTGCTCTGTCCCTGTAGACTGTCCCTTTGTTCTCTCCCTATAGTCTGTCCCTATAGTCTGTCCCTGTAGACTGTCCCTGTAGTCTGTCCCTTTGTTCTGTCCCTGTAGACTGTCCCTGTAGTCTGTCCCTATAGTCTGTCCCTGTAGACTGTCCCTGTAGTCTGTCCCTTTGTTCTGTCCCTGTAGACTGTCCCTGTAGACTATCCCTGTAGTCTGTCCCTTTGTTCTATCCCTGTACTGTCCCTGTAGTCTGTCTCTGTAGTCTGTCCCTGTAGACTGTCCCTTTGTTCTATCTCTGTAGTCTGTCCCTTTGTTCTATCCCTGTAGTCTGTCCTTGTAGTCTGTCCCTATAGTCTGTACCTGTAGTCTGTCCCTGTAGACTGTCCCTTTGCTCTGTCCCTGTAGACTGTCCCTTTGTTCTCTCCCTATAGTCTGTCCCTATAGTCTGTCCCTGTAGACTGTCCCTGTAGTCTGTCCCTTTGTTCTGTCCCTGTAGACTGTCCCTGTAGTCTGTCCCTATAGTCTGTCCCTGTAGACTGTCCCTGTAGTCTGTCCCTTTGTTCTGTCCCTGTAGACTGTCCCTGTAGACTATCCCTGTAGTCTGTCCCTTTGTTCTATCCCTGTACTGTCCCTGTAGTCTGTCTCTGTAGTCTGTCCCTGTAGACTGTCCCTTTGTTCTATCTCTGTAGTCTGTCCCTTTGTTCTATCCCTGTAGTCTGTCCTTGTAGTCTGTCCCTTTGTTCTGTCCCTGTAGACTGTCCCTTTGTTCTGTCCCTGTAGTCTGTCCCTGTAGACTGTCCCTTTGTTCTATCCCTGTAGTCTGTCCCTGTAGTCTGTCCCTTTGTTCTGTCCCTGTAGTCTGTCCCTTTGTTCTATCCCTGTAGTCTGTCCCTTTGTTCTGTCCCTGTAGACCATCCCTTTGTTCTATCCCTGTAGTCTGTCCTTGTAGTCTGTCCCTTTGTTCTGTTCTTGTAGACTGTCCCTGTAGTCTGTCCCTTTTTTTCTGTCCCTGTAGTCTGTCCCTGTAGTCTGTCCCTTTGTTCTATCCCTGTAGTCTGTCCCTGTAGTCTGTCCCTTTGTTCTATGCCTGTAGTCTGTCCTTGTAGTCTGTCCCTGTAGTCTGTCCGTTTGTTCTGTCCCTGTAGTCTGTCCCTTTGTTCTGTCCCTGTAGTCTGTCCCTGTAGTCTGTCCCTTTGTTCTATCCCTGTAGTCTGTCCCTGTAGTCATGCACAAAAAAAATTACTTTCTTTTTGGTGTTTTTTGAAGCGTATGGCGATCATCTGACCCTACATTGTTTGGTTTATTGTACATGAATAAAGGGATACATGCCCGCTGAGGTAGTTTTAAATCAATTTTTTTGTACAAAACTAAAAAGAAAAAAGCAAATCTGACGTCTAGCGCATATTGACTGTTGGTATGCAGGTCTGCAGCTCCACTCTCTTGATTTATTTCTGGAAACATGCAAAGTCCAGTAATGATGTCATTATATAACATTCTTTGGAATTAACATATATCATTTGATGGGACCAAGGTTTTTTATTTAACTAAAACTAAAACTTCTGGTTTATCTGAAATTAAAAATGAAAAAAACAGAAAACTAGGCGTAGCAATAAAAAACAACAAAAACACAACAAAAGGAAAAATCACAGAAACTAATTAAAACTGAGGTTTAGGAGAGAAGTTTTTATCATAATGCATTAATCTGAGGTCTAGCTTCCAATTGAGGTTTTCTCTTTTATTATTGTACCGCATTACGCCAGCAGAGGGCAGTCAGGTCATTTATGTTGCTGCAGCCGGATGTATATAGCTGGGATTTTATTTACATTTTTTCAGTTGTTATTTTTTGTAGGTATTTAAGTCATATTACATAAAAGAGTAACGCTGCATTCAGGGCGGAGCAATGATGAATCTCCATCAATCAAAGACGAGCTGAGGGAAAAAAAAACAACTACAACTGAGAGACAAGGGTGCAACTTAGTGATGAGAGAGTGGGGGAGCACTGAGGGTGGAGGCTCCCTGAAGGTGGGGGTGCTCAAAGGGTGAAGGCGCTGTGAGGGTGGGGGCACCCTAAGGGTGGAGGCTCCCTGAAGGTCGGGGCGCTCTAAGGGTGGAGGCGCCCTGAAGGTGGGGGTGCTCTAAGGGTGGAGGCCCCCTGAAGGTGGGGGCGCTCTAAGGGTGGAGGCCGCCTGAAGGTGGGGGCGCCCTAAGGGTGGAGGCTCCCTGAAGGTGGGGGCGCTCTAAGGGTGGAGGCGCTCTGAAGTTGGGGGCGCCCTAAGGGTGGAGGCTCCCTGAAGGTGGGGGCGCTCTAAGGGTGGAGGCGCTCTGAAGGTGGGGGCACCCTAAGGGTGGAGGCTCCCTGAAGGTGGGGGCGCTCTAAGGGTGGAGGCGCTCTGAGGGTGGGGGCACTCTAAGGGTGAGGGCACCCTAAGGGTGGAGGCTCCCTGAAGGTGGGGGCGCCCTAAGGGTGGAGGCTCCCTGAAGGTGGGGGCGCTCTGAGGGTGGGGGCACTCTAAGGGTGAGGGCACCCTAAGGGTGGAGGCTCCCTGAAGGTGGGGGCGCTCTAAGGGTGGAGGCGCTCTGAGGGTGGGGGCACTCTAAGGGTGAGGGCACCCTAAGGGTGAAGGCTCCCTGAAGGTGGGGGTGCCCTAAGGGTGGAGGCTCCCTGAAGGTGGGTGCGCTCTAAGGGTGGAGGCGCTCTGAAGGTGGGGGCACCCTAAGGGTGGAGGCTCCCTGAAGGTGGGGGCGCTCTAAGGGTGGAGGCGCTCTGAAGGTGGGGGCGCTCTAAGGGTGAGGGCACCCTAAGGGTGGAGGCTCCCTGAAGGTGGGGGCGCCCTAAGGGTGGAGGCTCCCTGAAGGTGGGGGCGCTCTAAGGGTGGAGGCTCCCTGAAGGTGGGGGCGCTCTAAGGGTGAGGGCACCCTAAGGGTGGAGGCTCCCTGAAGGTGGGGGCACTCTAAGGGTGGGGGCACCCTTAGAGTGCCCCCACCTTCAGGGAGCCTCCACCCTTAGGGGCGCCCTAAGGGTGGAGGCTCCCTGAAGGTGGGGGCGCCCTAAGGGTGGAGGCTCCCTGAAGGTGGGGGGCGCCCTAAGGGTGGAGGCTCTCTGAAGGTGGGGGCGCACTAAGGGTGGAGGCGCTCTGAGGGTGGGGGCACTCTAAGGGTGGGGGCACCCTAAGGGTGGAGGCTCCCTGAAGGTGGGGGCGCCCTAAGGGTGGAGGCTCCCTGAAGGTGGGGGCGCCCTAAGGGTGGAGGCTCTCTGAAGGTGGGGGCGCTCTAAGGGTGGAGGCGCTCTGAGGGTGGGGGCACTCTAAGGGTGGGGGCACCCTAAGGGTGGAGGCTCCCTGAAGGTGGGGGCGCTCTAAGGAGTGGCTGATGAACCTACAGTTACTCCTTCCAAACATATATATAAATACATTTCTTGAATGCTTTCCTATGGTTGAGAACACAAGATAACTATAATAAACTGATATTTATATTCATAGATGTTAGAGGGATGCCTTTTAGATATAAGGCCCAAAAACATTAATGTATAAAATATAACTGATAACAGTCGATTCTGATGCCATAATCAATATATCATGCATCCATGAAGTACAAATTCAATTCCATCCATCCAGAAAAATATGGATATGCTGCATTTTAACTTTAGCGCTGTATATTTATTTCTGGTAAACTTGGAGATATATTTTATATTTCTGGGATGTTGCATATCCCAGTAAATCTGTTTCTCCTTTAAATCTGCAGCTCTCCCTGCTTCTCTCTGTCTAAAAAGATTTATGAACCTCTTTACTAAAATAATGATGCCAGGAACTACATTTCTAGATCTATAGAAGCTGCAGTCTGATTCTGTCTGTTCAGTGGTCCTCTGAGAAGCCCAGATTTTTCTAACTAGTAAAGAAGAACAAACTATTTTTCCTCAAGCTTCTTGCATTATATTACTAACTTGTATAAACTTATAATCTGCTGCAGTTTTAGCTGAAAAAGCTCCAGATGTCTAACAAACAGATTTTTCGGTGGCATCACAAATTTTTTTTTACTTTTACTAAAACATCGAAGCAGCAGCTGGTCAATATTCACTGAGTGCTTCTCTGTGCGTCACTGAAATGCGACCGCAAATCAGATGTCTGAAAGCGACAGATCTGATGATGTCACACCGAGAGGCGTGGCATGGGAGCAGCGAGAGAGGGAAAAAACACTGAACACAGTTAGCTGCACCCAACCTGCTAGCTCTGGCTACAGGAAATGAGCGGAAAGGAGAAAAAAAGCGGATTATTGGTGGGACTGTCCCCACCAGGCCATCACAAAGTTACACCTGTGCTGTGAGGTCAAAGATCAACATGTTTTCAGATGCAGCAGCTTAGAGAGCGGCATGACCGGATTTTTAGCAACTATGGGCCGGATTTATCAAGATCCAATTTTGCGTGCAGTAATTTGCGCTCGCAAACTGGAATTTTGCGCGAGGGGCTGAACCATGGTTTGCGGGTGATTTAACAAGAGTGATTGCGTAACTGGTGGAAGGTGCAAAACTGTTGGAGACGCCCTATTTAAATGATTGTTTTGCGCGTTTTGTGGTTTGCGGCAAAGTAGTTTGTAGTCTGTACAAACTAGTGCATTAAGAAATTTAAATCTTACAGTGACCCCCAACAAAAAAAATAAATAAGTAAATATATATATATATATATATATATATATATATATATATATATATATATATATATATATTTATATTTATAAATTGGCAACCTTTATTCCCTAAGGTGGTATGTGCTGCAGTAAAAAAAAAAACAAAAAAAAAAACAGGTGTTTTGTATTGGCCTGTGACTGTGGATGAGATCCCCGCAGCATTTGGCACGTTGCTCCACAGGCGCAGGTGGAGAACCCCGACCCCGTCGGACAGCACTTCTGAAAAAACGAGATTGGGAGATCCCAGCTCTCGCTGCAACTGTACGCTGGAATGACCCAGATGCAAAAAAGTGCAATGTTGCAAGGAGTTTTGCGATATCTGGTATTGCGTGGGTCCTCCTTGTGGCTGGCTCCAAATCCATTCGGAGTTCCCCCAACAGCTCCAAAATGGCAATGCTGGATAAACTATATGTTTTGATGATCGTTTCCTCGTTCATTGCAAAAATATTCACACGGAGTGAAAAAATGCGTTCTCTGCGTCTCCTTGCTTCATTTCGATGTCTCCTTCTTGCGACAATAACCGCTGCCATGTGTGCGCAATTACGCATACAGACCATTTGCACCTTCTTTTGAAACGTGTTAAATATAGAGTCAGATACCGTTAGCAAAATTGCGTTCAAGTTTGATAAATCACTTTGCGAGTGCTAAATTAATATATTTACATGTTCTCCTCCCACAAGACGCACTTTAGCGTGTAAACGCCCCATATTGCATATTCATTGCAGAAAAAGTACTAAATGGATCAGAGGCGCTATTTAGCACGTTTTAAAGACCAAATCCTTTTAGTACGCTGTTGATAGATCAGTTTGTACATTTTTTAGCGTGCGCAGTGAAATAGCTCACGTTTTTATACACGCAAACCTTTGATAGATCCGGCCCTATGGGTGTAATTTAAATTTCTGAAATATAACTCCTAAAACAGATGCTGTGTTTTTATTGTTCATTTCATTTGCTGGTTGTTTCTAATTTTTTTATCCATTCATCTATTTTCTCCTGCTTAGTCAGGGTCGCAGTGGGACCGGCGTTTATCTCCAGCTGTCTGCGAAAAACGCACCAGGCGGGGTCCACCATGACAGGTCACCATCCACGACCATTATTCACACCTGAGACTATTTAGAGAAGCCAATTAACCTAACAGTCCTGTTTCAGACCGGGAGGAAGCTGGAGTACCCGGAGAGAACCACGCATGCTCAGGGAGAACAGAGTTTATCCAGATTTTAACCAGCATATAACCAGTCTTAAACCAGAGTTTAAGCAGTTTTAGCAGAGTTCAACAAGAGTTTAACCAGTTTACCCAGCGTATAACCAGTCCTTAACCTGTCTTTAACCAGAGTTTAAGCAGAGTTGAACAAGAGTTTGACTAGTTTAATTAGATCTTATCCAGAGTTTATCCAGCATATAACCAGTCTTTAACCAGAGTTTTAGCAGAGTTAAACCAGAGTAAAACAAGTTTTAGCAGAGTTCAACAAGAGTTTAACCATTCTTTAACCAGAGTTTTAGCAGAGTTGAACCAGAGTAAAACAAGTTTTAGCAGAGTTGAACCAGAGTAAAACAAGTTTTAGCGAGGTTCAACAAGAGTTTAACCAGTCTTTAACCAGAGTTTTAGCAGAGTTGAACCAGAGTAAAACAAGTTTTAGCAGAGTTGAACCAGAGTAAAACAAGTTTTAGCGAGGTTCAACAAGAGTTTAACCAGTCTTTAACCAGAGTTTTAGCAGAGTTAAACCAGAGTAAAACAAGTTTTAGCAGAGTTCAACAAGAGTTTAACCATTCTTTAACCAGAGTTTTAGCAGAGTTGAACCAGAGTAAAACAAGTTTTAGCAGAGTTGAACCAGAGTAAAACAAGTTTTAGCGAGGTTCAACAAGAGTTTAACCAGTCTTTAACCAGAGTTTTAGCAGAGTTGAACCAGAGTAAAACAAGTTTTAGCAGAGTTCAACAAGAGTTTAACCATTCTTTAACCAGAGTTTTAGCAGAGTTGAACCAGAGTAAAACAAGTTTTAGCAGAGTTGAACCAGAGTAAAACAAGTTTTAGCGAGGTTCAACAAGAGTTTAACCAGTCTTTAACCAGAGTTTTAGCAGAGTTGAACCAGAGTAAAACAAGTTTTAGCAGAGTTGAACCAGAGTAAAACAAGTTTTAGCGAGGTTCAACAAGAGTTTAACCAGTCTTTAACCAGAGTTTTAGCAGAGTTAAACCAGAGTAAAACAAGTTTTAGCAGAGTTCAACAAGAGTTTAACCATTCTTTAACCAGAGTTTTAGCAGAGTTGAACCAGAGTAAAACAAGTTTTAGCAGAGTTGAACCAGAGTAAAACAAGTTTTAGCGAGGTTCAACAAGAGTTTAACCAGTCTTTAACCAGAGTTTTAGCAGAGTTGAACCAGAGTAAAACAAGTTTTAGCAGAGTTCAACAAGAGTTTAACCAGTCTTTAACCAGAGTTTTAGCAGAGTTGAACCAGAGTAAAACAAATTTTAGCAGAGTTCAACAAGAGTTTAACCAGTTTAACCAGTCTTTAACCAGAGTTTTAGCAGAGTTGAACCAGAGTAAAACAAGTTTTAGCAGAGTTGAACCAGAGTAAAACAAGTTTTAGCAGAGTTCAACAAGAGTTTAACCAGTCTTTAACCAGAGTTTTAGCAGAGTTGAACCAGAGTAAAACAAGTTTTAGCAGAGTTCAACAAGAGTTTAACCAGTCTTTAACCAGAGTTTTAGCAGAGTTGAACCAGAGTAAAACAAGTTTTAGCAGAGTTGAACAAGAGTTTAACCAGTTTAATCAGATCTTATCTAGAATTTAACAAAATTTTAACCAGTCTTTAAGCAGTTTTAGCACAGTTGAACCAGAGCATAACAATAGTTTAAGTAGAGTTGAACAAGATTTTAACCAGTTTTTAACCAGCGTATAACCAGAGTTTAAGCAGAGTTGAACAAGAGTTTAACCAGTTTAACCAGTCTTTAACCAGAGTTTTAGCAGAGTTGAACCAGAGTAAAACAAGTTTTAGCAGAGTTGAACCAGAGTAAAACAAGTTTTAGCAGAGTTCAACAAGAGTTTAACCAGTCTTTAACCAGAGTTTTAGCAGAGTTGAACCAGAGTAAAACAAGTTTTAGCAGAGTTCAACAAGAGTTTAACCAGTCTTTAACCAGAGTTTTAGCAAAGTTGAACCAGAGTAAAACAAGTTTTAGCAGAGTTGAACAAGAGTTTAACCAGTTTAATCAGATCTTATCTAGAATTTAACAAAATTTTAACCAGTCTTTAAGCAGTTTTAGCACAGTTGAACCAGAGCATAACAATAGTTTAAGTAGAGTTGAACAAGATTTTAACCAGTTTTTAACCAGCGTATAACCAGAGTTTAAGCAGAGTTGAACAAGAGTTTGACCAGTTTAATCAGATCTTATCCAGATTTTAACCAGTCTTTAACCAGAGTTTAAGCAGAGTTTAACCAGTCCTCCTCTGTCCTTCTGCCACAGTCTGATCAGTATTCATTCTGGGGTGCAGCATGTTCCCTCTGGCCGCTCCTCTCAGCAACCCGCCCCCCTGATACAAAGATGGCAGTATACGGAGCGCCACACCTGGGGCGCCGCTACAGAGAGCGTCTGTGAGCGAAGGGATGGAATCCACCGACCATCATCGTTCTAAACGAACCAGCAGTTGGTTCCTACTTTTAATGAGTCTTTAATGTTGATCATTAATAACCAACCATGACAGCAGGCGGGGGGGCGGTCCCAAAGCTGGGGGGTTATGATTACGGCCCCCCCCTGTTTTTAACAATCATTGCGACGTAATCCCTGAGTTATACATCGATTTATAGAAAAACACATCAATAGGATCAATAAAAAAAAATAACATACTCATCTAATACATGATTAAAATGTTATAAAATGCACGGTTAAATCATTAAAACCAGGTTTAAAATTATGAATTAAATTTAATCAAAATATAAATTTGTCTAAAAATGATATGATGATGAAATCCCTTTATATTTTTTATCGGCTGAACATTAAATGTTTTTTTTCCTCTGGTGTCGGTGAATAAATCAGAACTCGTACGCAAGTAAAAGTGCTCATCTAATAAGTCGAGTAAATAAAAGTTAAGTTTGACAAAGAATAAGCATATTTTCCTTTTACAACAGGTAAGACAATTTGTCAACAAAATACAATAATTTACATTTAAAATGAGAAAAAACTCCATTGTCTTGTTTTAAGAGCATAATATCTCATTTAAAAAGTTTTGATGCATTGGCTTATTTTATTTATTTGCTTAAATTTAAAGGAAATAAATTAATATAAAAAAAGTTTTTACTTAGTTTTAGATCATTTTCGTAGGTTAATATTTAAAAATTCGGCTATTTAAAAACAATAAAACTAAATAAAAACGAATGAATAACATAATATGAATTTAGGCAGAAGCATCATTTGTTTTCAGCATAAACTTATAAAAACGACATTTTCTGTAGTAATTGCTACACGCTAGAAAAGGATAAAGGTGTTCCAGTCTAAATATTTACCATTTACAGAAGGGATTAAAATAACCGATTAATAAATTGATCTAAAGTCAAATGATTGTAAAAGTCGATTAGTGATTAAACCAATAAGAGGCATTTTTCTTAAAACCTCTGTTCTCTCTAACATGAAAGTCATCAATAAACTGAAAAAGATGATCGTCCATCATTATGTGTTAACGTTTATTCAGCCACCTCGATAAGATACTGAATAAATAAGACAACAAAACAGGAGATTAGGCCTGAATAAAAAATATGAATTAAATCTGTGAAACTCATGTGATTCCCAGCAGCTATAGATGTAGATCTATCATTAATAGACAGGGTATGTCGCTCTGACACACTGTCAGGGCGTGTTTGATTTCAGTGTCTGCATCCAGATAGACCGGTGTAGGTACCAAATCCGCTCAGAGCCCCGCCCTTTCTTATGATGTCATCATATGGCACCTCCACACTGCTTTTTAGTTGTTTCTTTCTTTAGATTACACACTACATAGCATGAGGTTAAAACGAAAACATTAAACTCAAGAAGACTAGATTTATGTTTAAATCCAAAGCTGAAAAAGTTAGCGACCGGAAGTAGCGTAGCATCCCATTTCCGGTTCAGATCGGGGAGAGACGGGTGATGAACAGAAAGGATTTTAAGGCTTTTCTTTTTGTCAGGAAATACATTCTTAACGTTTAATACTTTATATTTTAGTACGTTTACTATTTTTGGGGAGGGAAAACATGATTTAGGTATTATTAAAATAAAATAGAGGGCGACCCGGATGTATATCTGGATGCGCAGAACGGATCGTGCTTCCGGGACGGATCGAGTTGTGACACCTACACCGACCTTCAGAACGGGCAAAAAGAAGGACGCATAACTTAGCATCAGTCTATTTTCCTTCGTTTCAAGCAGACGCTAACTGTGATCTAGCTCTCTGTTTCAGTCTAATCCACCAATCAGAGCAGGGAGACTTGGTTCTGCTAGCAGAGCTTTAAACAGGCGGTTCTGGTTCTGGTTTCTCTCAGAGGAATGTTAGAAGTTGGATACATGAAGGTCATGACCTCATAAGGCTTCAATGCTAACTGTTAGCATGTCTTCTTCTATCCTGTTCTAATTTTCCATCATCCTCTCCTTCTGCTGCTCCTCCATCAGCGCCGCTAACTGGGTCCATATAGTTTATCTGGACTTAGATTCACCATCAGAACCACAGGGAGTTCATTCTGGATCCTTGGATCCATTAAATGGAGGAAATAATCCAGATTTGGTTCTGCTCTAAAGTTACTGCCATCGTAAAAATATCAGTAAGGCTCTGATTAAGAATGAAGAGCGGCGCCCTCTGGTGGCGCTGGCGGAAAGGAAACACAAAACAAAAAACGGACCAACGTTAGTGGTAAGGCCCGGATCCCACTGCTGCTTCAGCACCAAGGAGAGGAAGAATGGCCCCAGACTCAAATGTTCAGCCGGGCCCTCAGCAGGACGGTAAACTGTGGATCCATCCAGCCTGATGCGAGCTAGGACCGGGCCCCAAAATAAAAAAAATGGCTTCTAGAAAAACTCTTCTCCCTCTAAAGGTTGACAGAACAGAAGCAATCAGCTGATCATCTGAACGATGGGGGGGCCAGTTAGGAGCCAGCTAGGGGCCAGCTAGGAGCCATCTAGGAGCCAGCTAGGAGCCAGCTAGGGGCCAGCTCGGAGCAAGCTAGGGGCCAGCTAGGGGCCATCTAGGAGCCAGCTAGGGGCCAGCTCGGAGCCATCTAGGAGCCAGCTAGGAGCCAGCTAGGGGCCAGCTCGGAGCAAGCTAGGGGCCAGCTAGGGGCCATCTAGGAGCCAGCTAGGGGCCAGCTCGGAGCAAGCTAGGGGCCAGCTAGGGGCCATCTAGGAGCCATCTAGGAGCCAGCTAGGAGCCAGCTAGGAGCCAGCTAGGGGCCAGCTAGGAGCCAGCTAGGAGCCATCTAGGGGCCAGCTAGGAGCCATCTAGGAGCAAGCTAGGGGTCAGCTAGGAGCCAGCTAGGGGCCAGCTAGGAGCCAGCTAGGGGTCAGCTAGGAGCCATCTAGGAGCCATCTAGGGGCCAGCTAGGAGCCATCTAGGAGCCAGCTATGGGCCAGCTAGGAGCCATCTAGGAGCCAGCTAGGGGCCAGCTAGGAGCCAGCTAGGGGTCAGCTAGGAGCCATCTAGGAGCCATCTAGGGGCCAGCTAGGAGCCATCTAGGAGCAAGCTAGGGGTCAGCTAGGAGCCAGCTAGGAGCAAGCTAGGGGTCAGCTAGGAGCCAGCTAGGGGTCAGCTAGGAGCCATCTAGGAGCAAGCTAGGGGTCAGCTAGGAGCCAGCTAGGGGTCAGCTAGGAGCCATCTAGGAGCAAGCTAGGAGCCATCTAGGAGCCAGCTAGGAGCAAGCTATGGGTCAGCTAGGAGCCAGCTAGGAGCAAGCTAGGGGTCAGCTAGGAGCAAGCTAGGGGTCAGCTAGGAGCCAGCTAGGAGCAAGCTAGGGGTCAGCTAGGAACAAGCTAGGGGTCAGCTAGGAGCCAGCTAGGGGTCAGCTAGGAGCCATCTAGGAGCAAGCTAGGAGCCATCTAGGAGCCAGCTAGGAGCAAGCTAGGGATCAGCTAGGAGCCAGCTAGGAGCAAGCTAGGGGTCAGCTAGGAACAAGCTAGGGGTCAGCTAGGAGCCAGCTAGGGGTCAGCTAGGAGCCAGCTAGGGGTCAGCTAGGAGCCATCTAGGAGCAAGCTAGGAGCCATCTAGGAGCCAGCTAGGAGCAAGCTAGGGGTCAGCTAGGAGCCAGCTAGGAGCAAGCTAGGGGTCAGCTAGGAGCAAGCTAGGGGTCAGCTAGGAGCAAGCTAGGGGTCAGCTAAGAGCCAGCTAGGAGCAAGCTAGGGGTCAGCTAGGAGCCAGCTAGGGGTCAGCTAGGAGCCATCTAGGAGCAAGCTAGGGGTCAGCTAGGAGCCAGCTAGGGGTCAGCTAGGAGCCAGCTAGGAGCCATCTAGGAGCCAGCTAGGAGCAAGCTAGGGGTCAGCTAGGAGCGAGCTAGGGGTCAGCTAGGAGCCATCTAGGAGCCAGCTAGGGGCCAGCTAGGAGCCATCTAGGAGCCAGCTAGGAGCCATCTAGGAGCAAGCTAGGGGTCAGCTAGGAGCCAGCTAGGGGTCAGCTAGGAGCCATCTAGGGGTCAGCTAGGAGCCAGCTAGGGGTCAGCTAGGAGCCAGCTAGGAGCCAGCTAGGGGTCAGCTAGGGGTCAGCTAGGAGCCATCTAGGAGCCAGCTAGGGGCCAGCTAGGAGCCATCTAGGAGCCAGCTAGGGGCCAGCTAGGAGCCAGCTAGGGGTCAGCTAGGAGCCATCTAGGAGCCATCTAGGAGCCATCTAGGGACCAGCTAGGAGCCATCTAGGAGCAAGCTAGGGGTCAGCTAGGAGCCAGCTAGGAGCAAGCTAGGGGTCAGCTAGGAGCCAGCTAGGAGCAAGCTAGGGGTCAGCTAAGAGCCAGCTAGGAGCAAGCTAGGGGTCAGCTAGGAGCCAGCTAGGAGCAAGCTAGGGGTCAGCTAAGAGCCAGCTAGGGGTCAGCTAAGAGCCAGCTAGGGGTCAGCTAAGAGCCAGCTAGGAGCAAGCTAGGGGTCAGCTAGGAGCCAGCTAGGGGTCAGCTAGGAGCCATCTAGGAGCCAGCTAGGAGCCATCTAGGAGCAAGCTAGGGGTCAGCTAGGAGCCAGCTAGGGGTCAGCTAGGAGCCATCTAGGAGCCAGCTAGGAGCCATCTAGGGCCAGCTGGGAGCCAGCTAGGAGCCATCTAGGAGCATCTAGGGGTCAGCTAGGAGCCAGCTAGGGGTCAGCTAGGAGCCATCTAGGGCAGCTAGGGCCAGCTAGGGGGCCAAGTCTAGGAGCCATCTAGGAGCCAGGTGGCCAGCTAGGGTCAGCTAGGAGCAGCTAGGGTCACTGGAGCCATCTAGGAGCATCAGCTAGGGGCCAGCTTAGGGCCAGCTAGGAGCAGCTAGGGCGGGCCAGCTAGGAGCCATCTAGGAGGCTCACTAGGGCACTAGGAGCCATCTAGGAGCCATCTAGGGGCCAGCTAGGAGCCATCTAGGAGCACAGCCTAGGGTCAGCTAGGAGCCAGCTAGGGGTAGCTAGCCTCTAGGAGCAGCTAGGGGTCAGCTAGGAGCCAGCTAGGAGCCATCTAGGGCAAGCTAGTCAGCTATAGAGCCATCTAGGAGCCAGCTAGGGGTCAGCAGGAGCCACTAGGGGTCAGCTAGGAGCCAGCTAGGGTACCAGCTAGAGCCATCTAGGGAGCCAGCTAGGTGGGTCAGCTAGGGCCAGCTAGGAGCCATCTAGGGCAAGCCATCTAGGAGCGCCAGCTAGGAGCCATCTAGGAGCCATCTAGGGGCCAGCTAGGAGCAAGCTAGGGAGCTCATCTAGGAGCCATCTAGGAGGGGCCAGCTAGGAGCCATCTGGAGAGGGGCCAGCGGGCTGGGGCAGCTAGGAGCATCTAGGACAGCTGGGCCTGGGGTCATAGGAGCCAAGACTAGGGGCCATGCTAGTAGGGTCAGCTAGGAGCCATCTAGGGGCAGCCAGCTAGGAGCCATCTAGGTAGCGCATGGCTAGGGGCCAGCTAGAGCCATCTAGGGCCATCTAGGGCTAGAGGCCATCTAGGAGGCCAGCTAGGGAGCCAGCTAGGAGCAGCTAGGAGCCAGCTAGGGGTCAGCTAGGAGCCATCTAGGAGCCATCTAGGGGCCAGCTAGGAGCCATCTAGGAGCCATCTAGGGGCCAGCTAGGAGCCATCTAGGAGCAAGCTAGGGGCCAGCTAGGAGCCATCTAGGAGCCAGCTAGGAGCAAGCTAGGGGTCAGCTAGGAGCCATCTAGGAGCCATCTAGGGGCCAGCTAGGAGCCATCTAGGAGCCAGCTAGGGGTCAGCTAGGGGTCAGCTAGGAGCCAGCTAGGGGTAAGCTAGGAGCCATCTAGGAGCCAGCTAGGGGTCAGCTAGGGGCCAGCTAGGAGCCATCTAGGAGCAAGCTAGGGGTCAGCTAGGAGCCATCTAGGAGCCATCTAGGGGCCAGCTAGGGGTCAGCTAGGAGCCATCTAGGAGCCAGCTAGGAGCCAGCTAGGAGCCATCTAGGGGCCAGCTAGGAGCCATCTAGGGGCCAGCTAGGAGCCATCTAGGGGCCATCTAGGGGCCAGCTAGGAGCCATCTAGGAGCCAGCTAGGAGCCATCTAGGAGCCATCTAGGGGCCAGCTAGGAGCCATCTAGGAGCCATCTAGGGGCCAGCTAGGAGCCATCTAGGAGCAAGCTAGGAGCCAGCTAGGGGTCAGCTAGGAGCCATCTAGGAGCCAGCTAGGGGCCAGCTAGGAGCCATCTAGGAGCCAGCTAGGGGCCAGCCAGGAGCCATCTAGGGGCCAGCTAGGAGCCATCTAGGAGCAAGCTAGGAGCAAGCTAGGGGTCAGCTAGGAGCCATCTAGGAGCCAGCTAGGGGCCAGCTAGGAGCCATCTAGGAGCCAGCTAGGGGTCAGCTAGGAGCCATCTAGGGGCCAGCCAGGAGCCATCTAGGAGCCATCTAGGGGTCAGCTAGGAGCAATCTAGGGGCCATCTAGGGGCCAGCTAGGAGCCATCTAGGAGCCATCTAGGGGCCAGCTAGGAGCCATCTAGGAGCAAGCTAGGGGCCAGCTAGGAGCCATCTAGGAGCCAGCTAGGAGCAAGCTAGGGGTCAGTTAGGAGCCATCTAGGAGCCATCTAGGGGCCAGCTAGGAGCCATCTAGGAGCCAGCTAGGTGTCAGCTAGGAGCCAGCTAGGAGCCATCTAGGAGCAACCTAGCGGTCAGCTAGGGGCCAGCTAGGAGCCATCTAGGAGCAAGCTAGGGGTCAGCTAGGAGCCATCTAGGAGCCATCTAGGGGCCAGCTAGGGGTCAGCTAGGAGCCATCTAGGAGCCAGCTAGGAGCCATCTAGGAGCCATCTAGGGGCCAGCTAGGAGCCATCTAGGGGCCAGCTAGGAGCCAGCTAGGAGCCATCTAGGAGCCAGCTAGGAGCCATCTAGGAGCCATCTAGGGGCCAGCTAGGAGCCATCTAGGGGCCAGCTAGGAGCCATCTAGGAGCAAGCTAGGAGCAAGCTAGGGGTCAGCTAGGAGCCATCTAGGAGCCAGCTAGGGGCCAGCTAGGAGCCATCTAGGAGCCAGCTAGGGGTCAGCTAGGAGCCATCTAGGGGCCAGCCAGGAGCCATCTAGGAGCCAGCTAGGGGTCAGCTAGGAGCCATCTAGGGGCCAGCTAGGAGCCATCTAGGGGCCAGCTAGGAGCCATCTAGGAGCAAGCTAGGAGCAAGCTAGGGGTCAGCTAGGAGCCATCTAGGAGCCAGCTAGGAGCCATCTAGGAGCCAGCTAGGAGCAAGCTAGGGGTCAGCTAGGAGCCATCTAGGAGCCAGCTAGGGGCCAGCTAGGAGCCATCTAGGAGCTAGCTAGGGGTCAGCTAGGAGCCATCTAGGGGCCAGCCAGGAGCCATCTAGGAGCCAGCTAGGGGTCAGCTAGGAGCCATCTAGGGGCCAGCTAGGAGCCATCTAGGAGCCAGCTAGGGGTCAGCTAGGAGCCATCTAGGAGCCATCTAGGGGCCAGCTAGGAGCCATCTAGGAGCCAGCTAGGGGTCAGCTAGGAACCATCTAGGGGCAAGCTAGGAGCCATCTAGGAGCCATCTAGGGGCCAGCTAGGAGCCATCTAGGGGCCAGCTAGGAGCCATCTAGGAGCCATCTAGGGGCCAGCTAGGAGCCATCTAGGAGCAAGCTAGGGGCCAGCTTGGAGCAAGCTTGGAGCCAGCTAGGGGATAGCTGGGGGCCAGAAATGAGATACCTAGAGGCCAGCTTGGAGCCAGCTAGGGGCCAGCAAGGAGCCAGATAGGGGCCAGCTAGAGGATAGCTGGGGGCCAGAAAGGAGATGGCCAGGGGCCAGCTCGGAGCAAGCTAGGGGCCAGCTTGGAGCCACATAGGGGCCAGCTAGGTGCCAGCTATGTCCTTTAAATCCGCACCCCCCCTCGTTAGAGCAGATACTATGGTAACAGAGCAGCTGTGAGGATGAGGAGGTGATGAAGAGGAGACTCACTACTCAGGGTTCATGGTTTCTTGCTGCGCTGCGTCTCTTTGGCCGAACTGACTCTTCCTTCCCTCTACGGCAGACCGAGCCGATGCCTGGACGGTTCCTGAGGCTCTGCGATGCTTTCCAGCCGTCTGAGCTGCTCTCCTCCGGGTTTTCTACCTTTAAAGTGTCTTTTAAGCGAACATATTTCAAAAACCGTCTCTTATTCTGCTTGTTTTATCGTTTTTTCCAGCTGGTTCTCTGTTCGCTGCTCGGTAGAGGTTTGAGACAACTGCGCAGGTCCGGAAGTGACGAAAGGTGATGTGTCACTCTGGGATGAAATGCGCTTTTTGAGCTAAAGCTTGTCTGCTAGATGTAGCTTTATGGAAGCTAAATGGTTCAATTACTGTTTTCCTGGTTTGTGACACGTAGACAACACGTGAATAACAGGTGTTTCACGCGCTGTCTGCGCGTTATTACCGTGTTGTCTTCGCCTTTCAATCTGTCACACGTAGTTGACGCATTAAGAACGCGTCGACTACACGTCAATTACGCGATGATTTCATGTGACTGTGAGCCACTCAGACACTGACCCGCATCGTCAGCGCTCATATGATCTGGTGGCGCCATCTTGGGGCGGTCGACAGCTCCGCTCAGTGTAAAGTGTTGAGCAGGAACAGAATCACTTTTAATCAACTTTAACTCGCTGAATATTGAATAAATTTCACGTTTTTTTGTTTTCTTTTGGCTAAAAACATCTGTCTCTCTTATATATATATATATATATATATATATATATATATATATATATATATATATATATATATATATATAGTGTGTGTATACATGCTGTCTATGTGCTAATGTCTTACAAAGATTGCTACGCAAAGTATCCCTAGAGCTGTCCATTGATTCAAACAAAAACAGTATCCTTCAGCTGTTCTGGTTAAACCAGCTGGTTAGGGCAGCAAGTTGACCTCCCCAACATGGCGCCCTTAATTCTATTTATTAATCCATTTAGACATGTTAAAAACAGGAGGGGATTCATATATAAAATCACTAATATCAAGAATGTTTTCATATCTCTAGTAGTTTAACTGTTGGTTCGATCCATCCATTTTTATTCCAAAATTATTTAACTCAATAATAAAACATTAGGATCTATTATTTTTATATCATTTTCAAACAAAAAGCATCAATTGTCCTCCATATTATTCCTGCTTCAATTATTCAGAGTAAATCATACTTAACATCTTTAGCTTTTGGGTGCATTAGAAGTTTCACATAAAGAATTCTTGACTTTTCCTCATTGTTTTATTTTAAATGTGTAAAGAATATAATTTCTATATATTTTCCTAGGGAATAAAGTGTAGATTAGATTGTTTACTTGTTGACTTTTTAAATAGATGAGTGATATTAAATGTAAGAAACAGCAGAAAGTTTGGTTTCTCTGTTGATGTTATATCAGACTTTGAGTCTGATTAATAATTTTTTTTTTTCAATCGTTTAATGAATCCGATTAATTCCATTTTTAGAGGAACTGGGTTTATATTTAATGCAGAACTGTTCTTAGTTTAATATTGAGCCATTGGCATCTATTAGGTGGACAATAGATCACATGTTTCTCTCCATCCAATCTTTGTAAAGTATGTATTTATTGGGATAAAGTATGATCAAATTATTCCATAAAATGGTTCCAGGTGGTGAATAATTGTTTCTATAGAGCATTTTCTACTAAAATAACACTTTTCTATGTAACCCTGATTGTTGAAAAGGCAGTTTGCGTTAAAATAAGTTAAAAGAAGATATTTTAATTAAGATGTAATTAGGTACACAGACAGTGGCGGTTCTAGACCAAATGTACCGGGGGCCCAGGAGGGGGCCAGCGTGTTTTCATGGGGGGACAGAAAAGCTGGAAATAAAAAACAGGGCAAAGGATTTAAATATATTAATATTGCTTCATGAAGCAAAATTTCTTTTCAATTAGGTTTAATTAAAATTCTATGTCTTATTAGGTCGAAATACATTCATAATTTAGGAATTTTACACATTTTTGACTTAATTTAAATTAAAATGACTGTTTTCTATATAATCTGAATTAGAACTCAAGAAAAACAGATAAAATCACCTGTAAAAATGTAAGTATTTTTTTTTATTTGTTTTGAAAAAAACATTTGAATGAAAACTGGGATCCTATCTCAATACCACTGAAGCTATCACCTTATTGTTTTTTTTTAAATAATTAGTAAAACAGAAAAAAATGAAATAGATCCAAAGGAGCTTTCAGTAACCATGTCTGTTCCAGCGTAGATCATCATGAGAATTTCTTTGAGTATCATGTCTTCAGTACAGGGGCCATAACAGGGGCCAGGGCATGATTGGTTCCTATAAAGACATGATCTACAGGGACACTGGCCCCCGTTGGCCCCTGTCTAGAACCGCCCATGGACACAGTAGCAGAATAATGGAACCAATTCATTTTAATCTTCTATGTCTTTGAAACCAGCTCTGTTTGCAGCTGTGGCGTCCCTCCACCCACAGGAGAAGACAGGTAGACGTTTTCCGGCCTCCCTCCAGAGTCCGTCTGAGGATTCTCGTACGCAGAACCAGCCGCGGCGTCTAGTCCCTGGTTGATGTATCTGGCCTCCTGCCAGGCTTCCAGGACGGGCAGCTCAGACAGAAGAACTCCTAGAGCTTCATGCAGATCCCTGAAGTCCGGCCTCAGACCCGGCTCTGGATCCCAGCAGCTCTTCATGAGTCCATAACTGATGTGAGGGGAGGACAGGAGAGAGAGAGAGAGAGAGTCACACGTTTCACTGATTGTTTCAGGAATTTTTTGTCATCAAGAGAAAGGAGGACGAACTGACAGCTTGGGATCGCAGTCTGCAGGCGCTTTGAGTCGGAGTCCTGACAGCAGCAGGTCCAGCAGCTCGTAGTTGTGGACGGCAGGATATGGAGTCCTTCCTCTGGACACAATCTCCCACATGGTTACTCCGAACGACCACTATGATGAGGGCGCAAACATTTTGAAAGGATTAGGCTAATGAAGCTGCGCTGCGTTCACACTAATGCACAGAGAAATCCAGATGTTATCCTGATGAAAAAAGCGATCAGGATCACATGCAAATAGGACTTTGGTTCTATTATATTTACAAAGAACACATTTTGAAAATGAAAAATAGTGATAATTATAATTTTGCGACTTTTTTTTCATAATTTTACAACTTTATTCTTTTAATTTTATGACTTTATTCTCATAATGTTACGATTTTATTCTTGTAATTTTATGACTTTATTTTCATAATGTTACGATTCTATTGTCGTAATTTTACAACTTTATTTTCATAATGTTACGATTCTATTGTCGTAATTTTACGACTTTATTCTCGTAATTTTATGACTTTATTCTTGTAATGTTTCAACTTTATTTTTGTTATGTTTCGACTTTATTCTCGTAATGTTTCAACTTTATTTTCGTAATGTTTCGACTTTATTCTCATAACGTTACAACTTTATTCTTGTAATTTTATGACTTTATTTTCATAATGTTACAATTCTATTGTCGTAATTACACCACTTTATTCTCGTAATTTTATGACTTTATTCTCATAACGTTACAACTTTATTCTTGTAATTTTATGACTTTATTTTCATAATGTTACAATTCTATTGTCGTAATTACACCACTTTATTCTCGTAATTTTATGACTTTATTCTTTTAATGTTTCGACTTTATTCTCATAATGTTTCGACTTTATTCTCGTAATGTTTCGACTTTATTCTCGTAATGTTTCAACTTTATTTTCGTAATGTTTCGACTTTATTCTTGTATTTTTACAACTTTATTCTTGTAATTTTCAGACTTTATTCTCATAACGTTATGATTTTATTCTTCTAATTTTATGACTTTATTTTCATAATGTTACGATTCTATTGTTGTAATTTTTACGACTTTATTCTCCTAATTTTATGACTTTATTCTTGTAATCTTTCAACTTTAGTTTTGCAACGTTTCGACTTTATTCGCGTAATGTTTCAACTTAATTTTCGTAATGTTTCGACTTTATTCTTGTGTTTTTGCGACTTTATTCTGATAATTTTATGACTTTATTTTCATAACGTTACGATTTTATTCTTGTAATTTTATGACTTTATTTTCATAATGTTACGATTCTATTGTCGTCATTTTACTACTTTATTCTCGTAATTTTATGACTTTATTCTTGTAATGTTTCGACTTTATTTTTGTAATGTTTTGACTTTATTCTCGTAATGTTTCAACTTAATTTTCGTAATGTTTCGACTTTATTCTTGTATTTCTGCGACTTTATTCTTGTAATTTTATGACTTTGTTCTCATAACGTTACGATTTTATTCTTGTAATTTTATGACTTTATTTTCATAATGTTACGATTCTATTTTTCGTAATTTTACGACTTTATTCTCGTAATTTTATGACTTTATTCTTGTAATGTTTTGACTTTAATTTTGTAATGTTCCAACTTTAATTTCGTAATGTTTCGACTTTATTCTTGTGTTTTTAGACTTTATTCTTGTAATTTTTTTACTTTATTCTCCTAATGTTACGACTTTATTCTGATAATTTTACAACTTTATTCTCATAATGTTACGACTTTATTCTCGTAATTTTATGACTTTATTCTTGTAATGTTTTGACTTTATTTTCGTAATGTTTCGACTTTATTCTTGTATTTTTATTTCTTTATTCTTGTAATGTTTTGACTTTATTTTCGTAATGTTTCGACTTTATTCTTGTATTTTTATTTCTTTATTCTTGTAATTTTTTGCCTTTATTCTCATAATGTTATGACTTTATTCTAATAATTTTATGACTTTGTTCTAAAAAGTGTTACGTTATTCGCGTAACTTTTTTACTTTATTCTGATAATGTTATAACTATTCTCGTTTCCACAATATTCTCGTAATTTTACTTCATTCTCGAAATAGAAATAAAAATCCCCATGCTAGGAGGGGTAAAGGCAATCGGCTCAGCTGGCACGCACATGACGTGTCCCTTTTTTTTTTTTTCAGGGAGTTGGCAACCCTCCGTCAGATGATCGTGGTCACTTCCCTGTTTTTCTCCCTCCAGAGTGTCAGTGATTGGCCGATGCCCCGCCCCCTCCAACAACCACTGCGCTGCTCTTATCCTCAGCAGCCCGCATCCCTTTCTATTATTTTTGATTATTTTTCTGTCATTAAATGTTTTGAAACTTCCTTTAATTCCTGGGTCCATCTGTAACTGATTTTTTAAAACCATACTTTATTTTATCTTTTCAAAATTTTGTTTTTGAATTTTAATTTCACAATGTTTTTTTAATTTCTGATTGAGTCTCACAAACTGCATCCGTTTCAATTCTATCATTTAAAGCAAGTTTTGATCAGCACATTATAGGGTTTGTACAGGAATGGGTAACTCTAATTGAATGCTATTTTAATGCTCTTAGAAATAATTATAATGCCATCAACAAATACCCATGGTTCTCATATATAAATCATTTGTCATCTTTATGGTCGACAGGCTGCAGCCGTGTCCCAAATTCCTCGTTTTCCAGCCACTTTTGTTGAAATCTGCATTTTCCCATTCTCTAGCTTTTTCTCCGCCTCGAGCTTCTTTTCCGAACGTACGACTTTACGATCAACCGAAAGCATTTCCGCACAAATAAATCACGATATATCTGACGAAATTATTTTTATAAACATATATTTAAAAAAAAATATTTTAAATGCCTCGATAATCACATTTAATGAATTTTAATGTCAATTAAGGCCTTAATTAAAAAAATTGTTATTTAATGACTTTTAATGACCCGCGGAAACTGTGTATTATGCTGCGGTGTGAGTTATTTCAACTTGATGAACTGATTTTAAACTATTTTTCAATAATTAAACAACTGGTGTAACTGAATTAATTGGGGTTGAAAGGATATATCATTGCAAGTTTCATTGAAAAGAAAATGTTTTAGCAAATATATAATGTAATATAGTCATTCACCTCAACTCTAGGTACCGAATTCAAATGAAAAATTATCAAAAACATAAAAACTTTTAAAATTTACCTCCCTGAGTTGAATGGAAGCCTCTCTTAAAGCTGAACTCATGTTTTTAAGGTAGCAGTATTTAAGATGATCAACCTTTATTACACTGTAATTGCATTTTTTAGATCCTCTTCACTTCCAGCCAATCCAAACCTTCCCTTTTGACCAATAGAATCTTGTTGCTAACGTCCAGCTGACCAATAGAAATGTGCTTCTTCAGAGGATAGCCCGCCCCCAGAAATAAAGAGAATGTGATCCGGAAAATGAAATTTTAAAATAATGAAATGAATAAAAATCAATCTGATAAAGAGAAACTTGAAACAAAAAAATAAAGTCAAGAAAATACATTTTGAAAAAACACATTTGGAAAAATACAATCTGAGAAAAATGCAAAATTACTCTGAAAACCTAAAAAAAAAAAAAAATTAAGTTTCCTTTTTTGATGTTTTAATGTAATGTTTATCATCATTAATATCTCTGGCTCTAGTTTGTTCTTTTAATTGGAGCTCTATTTATGCCGTTGGAAATGAATGAACGCTTGTTCCCTGATTCCCTTTGATCTGGACAGCAGGTGTCACTGTGACTCAGCAGAAGTTTCACTGTTTTATAGTAATATAGAAAAGAAACAGAGAACTATGGTGAACTCACCACATCACTTTTGGTCGTGTAGACCGACTCAGACAGGCTCTCGATGGCCATCCACTTGATTGGCACACGGATGGCGGCTTTCTGACGGTAGTAATTGCTGCTGTAGGTCTGCTTGGAAAGTCCAAAGTCGGCCACGCGAACCCTAAGATCGTCCCCCAGCCTGAGCAGAGACGTACATTTTAACTGGGGATATAATTTTCGCCATCTTAATCTTCATCCCTTCAGAGGTGGAACTCACATGCAGTTGCGGGCAGCCAGGTCTCTGTGCAGAAATCCCTTCGAGCTCAAATAGGCCATCCCTGCAGCAATGTCACTCATAAAGCGCAGAAGTGTTTGGTAGGGAACAAACTGGAAGAGAAGCAGGAAGAGATGTTTCTTTAAAGGAAAAGTCGCTCATATTCAGAATCCAAACTCCTGAAAGTTCTTTAAATCTGAAATGATTCCATCCTGTTCAATAAATGATCAGTGTTTTTAATTCAGAGTAATTTTCATGTGAATGTGCTTTACTGGAGGCATCCATGTTTGTCAAAGAACACTACTGCCACCTACTGGTTAGTGACGTCACGGTGCGGTATCGGCTGTTGATCAAGTCCCAGTGCTGTATCTGGTGTTTGTCACAACGCGCTATTATCCAAGTCATCTTGAAAACATTCTTCTTCCAAATGTTGGCTACATATTACGTGGTTTTTTCAAAACGGAACATGGAGGCACTGATCTATACATAATTTCTATGGTAGAAAAGCTAACGGTAAGCTAGCTCCATAGGGGGTTCTGTCTGGGAAAGAAATAGCTAATCAGATGGAATCTGAAACAGTTTTAATGTCAAAAAGGATAAAAGAGAGACATCCAGTCAGTCACAGTGAAAGCTGAGTCCATAGCTATGTCTAGGAGAGAAACAGGACTAAACACTGAGCAACAGGCCCAACTGACTCGTCTTGAAAGGAAAAATTCAGTCATATTTAGAATTCAAACTTCTGAAAGGTCTTTAAATCTGAAATGATTCCATCCTGTTCAATAAATGATCAGTGTTTTTAATTCAGAGTAATTTTCATGTGAATGTGCTTTACTGGAGGCATCCATGTTTGTCAAAGAACACTACTGCCACCTACTGGTTAGTGACGTCACGGTGCGGTATCGGCTGTTGATCAAGTCCCAGTGCTGTATCTGGTGTTTGTCACAACGCGCTATTATCCAAGTCATCTTGAAAACATTCTTCTTCCAAATGTTGGCTACATATTACGGGTTTTTTCTCTGGCCAGAAGTTCGATGGCAAATCCTCCCTCTTCAAGTTGGCGATCCAACGACCAACCCGTCCGTGGAGGATCAGGAATCAGAAAGGTGGAATAATTCTTTTTTTTCACTTTTACCCGATGTATTCCAGCATCTAGCTGCCATGCACGTGGGCATTGTCAGTTTCACTATAGCTCTGGTGAATTTCAATGGTGAAGTCCTCTGGAAATCTTCAATAATTGTTGTTGATTGCAGATGTGTCTAGTAGTTCCCATTGATTTAGCTTGGAAAGCGGGTAGAATGGCGCTAGGCTTACCGCACCGTGACATCACTGCCGGTTTGTCATTCTGGTTGAGCTCAGGCCTCCAGCCCAGGTGGGAATCACCCGTTGACCAGGAGTTTCCCATTAGTGGATTTGGAGCACAAAGGGGAAAATAAAGGGACAGAAAAACAAATGGAAACTGGCAGAAAACTGAGAATATGGTGCCCAGGAAGCCATTTGTGCGAGCAGCCATCAGCGTGACGATACAGTTTCCTTTCGTTAGGCTTTTAAGGTATCGATACCTGACTGTAATAAAACTATTGAACTTTTATTTGTTGGTTTATTTAATCCCACTGGTCACCGCCGTGTCTGCAAACTGGGCGGAGCAGGTGAGTCGCACCCTGTCGGTCTTGGTGGCCTGTTGAATCTGAATTATTGATTAACTTTATAGCCACAGCTAAGGGTCAGATCTAATGACAAGCATGCTTAGTGTGAGGGATTGCTGAAGAGTCAATGAGTCGATGCAATCAGCTGGTTTTCCTTAGATAGAAAACTTTGAATCAATCTGACTGGATGATCTGGTTGAACTGGAAAGTGACCTGAGATGACATGATGTGAATTGGAGCTATAGAAATAAACTGAATAGAATTGAATTAAAGCTTCTTTCATTAAAATTTTACTTTTATACTTTAAGTAGTTTTAAAAATTGTTCTTTTACACTTTTACTGGAGTAAAAAGCTTAAGTTGATCTTTTAAACAGCAGGATTTATACTGGAGTAATAAACATAAAGTAACGTCTGACAAACAGCGCCTCACCATCGGAATGTCGCCGTAGCGTGTGGCGATGAGGAAGCGCCGCAGGTCTCCATGTTTCATGTATGGAATGATGACCAGAGGTAAAGGCAGAGGAGATTCCTCCTCCTTTTTTAAAGTGACACCTGTGGGGAAAAAAATTATATTTACAAAAAATAAAAATAAACAGTGGTTTGTTAAATGGTGTGACTGTTCTTATTGAGGGTGAGGGGAGTGGAAGGGGGAACAGAAGATGGCGTCTTCCATGCGTCTCTGTTTGCCGTCTTACCGAGCAGTTTGACGACGTTCTCATGATCAAAATTCCTCATTATTTCTGCCTCTTGTAAGAATTCCTGCAAGTCTTGCCGGCTGTGAATTCCCACTGGAATCATAGCGAAGCAATAAGAAAAGAAAGATCAGAATGGAGAGTTGCCTGAGCAGGCTTCAGGTCCAGGTCAGCCTTTAAATATTCAGCACTAACCTCTCACAGTTTTCACCGCCACTTTGAGGTCAACGCCGGTCTGCGTTGTAAGGATCCCCTCGTACACCGATCCAAACTCTCCTATAAATGAACATGTCTATAAAAGGTCAAACATGAAGAGAGGAAGCACTTCCCTAGAAGCTTTAAATCGATCAAAGTATTTTGCTAAAATTTGGTATAAGATGATAAAACATAAACGCCTTAACACGCCGGGCAAATGAAATGAAATGTGTACTGTCCCAACAATAAAAACTACTTATTCGGCGAGATCGGGCGATGCTTAACATCGAGCCCTGGAATGTCTGAAATTTCCTGACTACGGAGGCTGACGCTAAGGAGATGATGCGGTCTGCTCATGCGCTCTTTGTTATCTGAGAAATGAGCCAGAACTGAACCGCGCCGAGCCCTTCTGATGAACTAGCACTATGCTAGCACGGTTTGGTTGGAAATGGGGCTTTAGTCGGGGCTATGCAACCCCCTACAGTGTGTCAGGTGTGATCATCCCCGTTGACTTTCAATGAGCACTAAACGCCACAACCGCGTCCAACACGAATTTTCTGTCAGATTCGGTGTGTTTTGACCTTAAGCTAGAGCTGGGATGCCCAATTCCAGTCATTATAAAACTACTACCCCACAACTCACTAGCTACGTTTACATGGACACAAATAATCGGATTGAAGGCCTGATCAGATCAAAAATGTTTCATGTAAACATGTCAGACTGAAGATTCTAATCCGATTCGGTCCGATCGGATCTAAATTTAATTCCGAAAGAGAGAGGTGGTTTTTGCCGATCGCCATTCCGATTGGCGTCCATGTAAACACCCATTCGGATCTTAAGAGTAAAATAATCTTAATTGCGCATGTGTGCGACGTCAGCGTGACGTTTTTCCGCCTTGTCAACAACAGGAAACCACCGGTCGCTCTCGCTCTTGTTGTGAACAACATGGCGCGAGGAGTCTAGGAACGCCGACTTATACACTCAAGTTCATTTAAAGCTGCAGGAAGCAGGAATTTATCCTCCTCCTCTTCCTCTTTTCTCTCTCCACAGCCCACTCGCTCTCCCACGCCGGTTCAATCGCTCATACTCTACATTTTCTCTCGGACATTTCGCTGCCAAGCGCTTTTTTCCTCCTCTCTCCGTTTTTCTTTCCGCTCGCTCCGAGCGCATCGTTTGTCAGGCCTCCCAAAAATCAGACGCAGACAGAACTGCTAAGTTTGGCAGGAAGTTCTGCGCATGCTTAAAAGATTTAATCTGATCCAACGCTTGGTACATGTATACACACGTCATGATCGGATCATTTCATTTAGTGTCCATGTAAACGGAGATTTTGAATTTCCGATCAACCAAGGTTTGGATCGGATCGGGGAAATTTTGCGCATGTAAACGTAGCTACTGAGGGTTCACAGCTGAATTTCCTCATCAGCATTCAGTCAGAAGTCTGATACAAAAAACATCTATTTGATGACGACGTGTTGGAGAAGGAGTGTAAACCTTTGCCAAACCTTGAGCTATGCCTTACTGGTTTGACTCGCCTCCACTTCTTGTGGCTAAATGTCTCTGACAAATCTGCATTCTATCACATTTGGACAGGAGAAGACATTATAACAGGTCCTTGAAATCCTTGAAATGTGATCAACTGGAAGATTTCTCTTTTGTTTCCTGTATGTAGTCAGCTTAGTTACCATCTGGTTCATCTAACATATCTGATTAAATGCCTGAAAAAAGCCAATTTTGAATATACAAGGCTAGCTGATGCCCTAAAACTACATGCCTTTGAATTTGAGGAAATTGATCCAGGAAGGTCTTTGTATAAGGTCCTTGAATTTGATGTTTACCTAATCGTGGAAACCCTGTTTTAATAAGTTAGCAAAAGTAGTTTTTTTTCACACTGACCTTTGCCTAGCTCCTTGCCCAGGGTCAGTTGGTTTCTTTCCACCAAGACATCCTTCAGAGTGTCCAACAACCTGCTGCCGAATTCTTCCAGCAACTGAAACACCTCACCCGTGGCTGAGGAAGAACCACATTCCTCATTGTTTATTGCAGGCCATGCAGAAACCCGGAACAAGTCTATCTGGGGCCGTTTTGAGTAAGTTACAGGTCCTGAAACCAGTGGAGTCTAAGCTTTGCAATGGTTTTGAACTTATGGAAATCAGAAAAGAATGAATAAAATTAAACATTGGCACTCTCCGAGGCATTATAAGGAGTACACTGGTTTCAAAGTTTTCTTAGATTGATTGATACACCTCTGCATTTTACTGACAAACATCTTTCAGCTGTCAAAAAAAAATAAAATAAAAAATCACAACAATTTTAACAGTAACTCCCACACACAAAACTAACATTCACTTTTGAATATTTATCAGTCATCCAGGTCAAAGTCATTCCAAAGAAAATTGAATATGACTTCCCTAAGACTTTAAATATAGTTTTGAGAGGTTTGGAGTAAAAAAATTAATCGAGGAAAGCATTTGTCCAAAGATGAAAACATCTTACAGTTAGGGTTCTGTGGTGCAGGCGCTGGGATGTGTGGCTGGTAGGAAATCTCAGGATGTGCAGGAAAGTGCAGCATTTCAAGGTCCGGTTCTGACCTAGAGGGACAAATTTATTTAAACACAATTATCAAAACTGCTAAACATGTGAAACAGCTCCTCCCTGTAGCCAATTCTAATAATAAAACACAAACGTTTGCTTGAAAGCTGGTCGCTGACAGCAGTGTCTACTCCTCCCTCTGAAAGCAAACAGATCCTTGTTCTTTTCCACACGTTCCTTAAAAAAATCTCTCATTGTTTCACAGTGTCCAAATGTTCTCATCCCATTGAAAACTGTTGTAAACCATATACTTGTAATAAAAATGAAATAAAAAATGGAGGGCACGTGTAATCATTAAAGACTATATGCAGAAGGAAATAATTTTTTCCTGGTTGAAATTTATTTAGTACTTAAAATCTACATTTGTGTTTATATTAACTTACAATTTATCTATGTTGTACTATCCTTAATAAACAGCTTGTCTTCTAACATCAGCCGTTTTATTTCATCCCATTTTGCCACAATTGGCAAAATGGGATGAAATAAAACGGCTGTAATCTGTTCCCCCTGTCTAAATCAGACAAAAAAGGCCCCAGCTTTTTCATTTTTGGCTTACAAGTATCTTTTATGATGACAATTCATTCCTGAAACGTTGGAGTTGATTGACCTTTGTTTCTTAAAGTTACAAGGGGGGAACAAATTATAGCAGGCCACCTGCTGTAAAAGGCAATTTTGCAGGCAACTACCTACTATGTAGCATTGTCAGTTTGTTCTGCCCTGAAATAAATTGGCACTTTGAAAAATATCTTTGTTGCTTGTATATAGAATTGCTTAGCAGAGTTTCATGATGCAAATGCATGTCAAGTTCTTCAACAGATGGTATTATTCTCCAGTGCGATAACATTTCTGAAATGAAGGCTATAAGGGCATAATGTGAACCTTTAAAAAAAAAGTAACTAAATAGTTACTTTTCACAGTAACGCATTACCTTATGGTGTAAGTAACTGAGTTAGTAACTAAGTTACTTTTGAAATGAAGTAACTAGTAACAGAAACTAGTTACTGCTTTTCAGTAACTAGCACAACACTGAGCCAATATTTCAAAGAGAGCAGCTTGGAGCGTTGTCCTAAAATCAATACCATTATATCTCATTAATCAATAATCTGGACTGAAGCATTTTGGCTTCCTCAACAAGATTTGATTTAAATTAAAATGCTATTTCAGAAATATTAATACCTTAAATAGACAGAATGAAAAAAAATGGAATTATTTAATTTTAACTTAATTATTCTAAAATTCAGAATGAAATGGCTCATTTTACTTCAAAATGACTATTTTTATTATTTTAGATAAATAGTAAACTAGGTAATTTATTTGGAATCTCTTAATAGCAATTTAGACAATTAGTGGCAAACCTAAAATTCACTCATACTGACATTTAGTTTTTAAAAAACAATCTATGGATTGCAAACACTGAGGAGAGTACAGCCTGATGATGCTGTTACACTCCTTACCAGTAGGAGGCAGTGACGTACCTGAAGGTTGTCGACCAACCTCCAGTAAATGAGAAGAAAAACGGCTTCCTTACCCAATCCGACCCGGAAGCACGATCCGTACCGTCGGCTCATTTGCGCATCCAGATATACATTCCGGTTGCCCTTGATTTTATTTAGTAAAAAAAAAACTAAATTAAGTTTTTCTCTCACTATATACATACTCAGCGTACTAAACTATAATGTGTTAAAGGTTAATAATGCATTTACTGAGTAAATCGATGCATTTAAGTCGGATCTGCACCAGAAATGGGATCCTACGCTACTTCCTGGAGCTAACCTTTTCAGCCTTGGATTTAAACATAAATCTAGTCTTTTTGAGTTTTATTTTTTCCTTTCATGTTAAATTATGGTATATAGTGCCTCATCTAAAAAAGGAAAGAACCAAAATGCAGATAAACATGGTTTAATTATATTTTGTCGGACGGCTCTGAGCATGTCCCACGATGGCGTCAGAGAAGCAGTTAAATGAAGAAAATGGGAAAAGCATCAAATCGTCTCAGAAAAGTCAAAGATGTGTATTAGAATTCTTCAGTGATTTAAGGATAAAAATAAGTATTTTTAGTATCAGATTTACATTATTTATGGCGACCTGGATGAATATCTGCTTGTACAGATCAGGTGGTGTCGAGTGCCGAACTTTGCCGCCTTCATTCCAGACTGCCAGCCTACTGCCACGTCCACCATGCTAATGGTTAGCATTAGCAAATTTTTAAAGAAAAGCGAGCTTCTGAGCACCTTTGCTTCTGCAAGGCGGCATCGACGCTCTAAAGCCTCACAGTTCTTCACCCTTTTTTTGCTTTGATTTAGTTTTTTTTTAGCTTGAAACTGAGAAAATGTAATGCAGGGAAGAAGCAATTTCTCAGCTCTGCCACGAAGCTACCAGGTACTGGAAACAACTAACCTTGAACCAATGTTACCAACTCTTCAGTACAGGAAATGTCGATTGGCTGCCTGCCCAAAGAAGATTTTTTTTTCCTTCTATTTCAAGAATAAAGTTGTTGTCAGGACTCCTGTTTTTGTGTTTGTGTTTCTGTGTTTGTCTCCCTCCATCCACCAGGAGGCGCCTGGTTCTGGTCCGCCTCCTCACACACCTTCTGATGGTTTCCTCGTTAAACGGAGTGTTCTTAATCTGCTGTTTGCCACTACCTCGACGCCAGAGTGTTTGCCAGTTTGGGGTACTCTAGCCAAGCTGAGTTTTGCGTCAAAATGAGTTTTTGTCAACCTGAGTTTAACTTTGTTTTTGTCTTTGCCTCTTGGCAGGAACATCCTGCAAACTGGATTTCTCGGACCTTCTCTCCCTGGAAGGATCAACTGAGCTTCAAACTGAGCTGGGATTCAAACAGGAGGTTTGGATCCACTTTCCCCAAGAGATCGTTTGAGCTTCTCACTGAGAAAGGGATTATTCTCCAGTAAGACCCGTTCAAGTACCGCAGGGAATCTGAGTGGCAGTCAGTTTCTCCGTTCACCAACTATCAACCGCATTCTGGGTAAAACCTGTCCGCCCTCCACCGACTCAGACAAACACTGGAACTACAGCATACAGACAGGAGTCAAGGATTCAACAACTTCTCTGGAAACGTGAGTCAGCAACCAAATCCTCTTCTCCAAGTTTAACGAGTCAAATTTCCCACTGAGCCTGAACTAACCGCTGTGTCTTCCCCTCACTTTACAGTTCCAGTTGAGCAGTGTTCAGAGCAACACTTCTCCCCCTGTTTACTTCTTCAATAAAACCCGTTAAACCTTTTCCCTGGTCTCTCTGTTCGGTTATCTGCATTTGGGTCAGAACTTTGTTACATCATGACAGTCGTAACATTACGAGAATAAAGTCGTAACATTACGAGAATAAAGTTGTTATATTATGAGAATAGTCATAAAATTACGAGAATAAGGTCGTAATATTAAGTGAATAAATTTCTAAAATTACCAGAAACAAGTTGTATTTAATGACAACTCCTACTAGAAGCTCTTTCTTCCCTAAAATGAGGAATGTGGAGCATCATGGGAAGTTCTACTTTAGCATCGGTTTGAAAAATCAGGAAATCTTTTAGCAGCAGCATCAAACTGGGCAGGATGTCAAAGTGGACTCTGGTTGCTGATTGGTGGAGCTGGTCGTCCGTCATCTGCTGGGCGGAGCTCCAAGCTTTCTTTCTGAAACGGGTTGATGAATGATGACTTTATTCTCATAATATTAAAACTTTATTCTCGTAATGTTATTAATTTATTCTCATGATTTTTAGACTTTATTCTGGTAATTTTACAACTTTCTTCTTGTAATGGTACGACTTTATTCTCTTAATTTTACCACTTTATTCTCTTAATGTTACGACTATATTCTTGTAATTTTACGACTTTATTCTCTTAATGTTACGACTTTATTCTTGTAATTTTACGACTTTATTCTCTTAATGTTATGGCTTTATTCTTGTAATTTTCCGACTTTATTCTCTTAATGTTATGACTTTATTCTCATATTGTTACGACTTTATTCTCTTAATTTTACGACTTTATTCTCATATTGTTACGACTTTATTCTCTTAATTTTACGACTTTATTCTCTTAATGTTACGACTTTATTCTTGTAATTTTCCTACTTTATTCTCTTAATGTCACGACTTTATTCTTGTAATTTTACGACTTTATTCTCTTAATTTTACGACTTTATTCTCATATTGTTACGACTTTATTCTCCTAATTTTACGACTTTATTCTCTTAATGTTATGACTTTATTCTTGAAATTTTACGACTTTATTCTCTTAATGTTAAGACTTTATTCTTGTAATTTTACGACTTTATTCTCTTAATGTTACGACTTTATTCTTGTAATTTTACGACTTTATTCTCTTAATGTTACGACTTTATTCTTGTAATTTTCCGACTTTATTCTCTTAATGTTATGACTTTATTCTCATATTGTTATGACTTTATTCTCTTAATTTTACGACTTTAATCTCATATTGTTACGACTTTATTCTCTTAATTTACGACTTTATTCTCTTAATGTTACGACTTTATTCTTGTAATTTTCCTACTTTATTCTCTTAATGTTACGACTTTATTCTTGTAATTTTACGACTTTATTCTCTTAATTTTACGACTTTATTCTCATATTGTTACGACTTTATTCTCCTAATTTTACGACTTTATTCTCTTAATGTTATGACTTTATTCTTGAAATTTTACGACTTTATTCTCTTAATGTTAAGACTTTATTCTTGTAATTTTACGACTTTATTCTCTTAATGTTACGACTTTATTCTTGTAATTTTACGACTTTATTCTCTTAATGTTACGACTTTATTCTTGTAATTTTACGACTTTATTCTCTTAATGTTACGACTTTATTCTTGTAATTTTACGACTTTATTCTCTTAATGTTACGACTTTATTCTTGTAATTTTACGACTTTATTCTCTTAATGTTACGACTTTATTCTCATATTGTTACGACTTTATTCTCTTAATTTTACGACTTTATTCTCATATTGTTACGACTTTATTCTCTTAATTTTATGACTTTATTCTCTTAATGTTACGACTTTATTCTTGTAATTTTCCTACTTTATTCTCTTAATGTTACGACTTTATTCTTGTAATTTTACGACTTTATTCTCTTAATTTTACGACTTTATTCTCATATTGTTACGACTTTATTCTCCTAATTTTACGACTTTATTCTCTTAATGTTATGACTTTATTCTTGAAATTTTACGACTTTATTCTCTTAATGTTAAGACTTTATTCTTGTAATTTTACGACTTTATTCTCTTAATGTTACGACTTTATTCTTGTAATTTTACGACTTTATTCTCTTAATGTTACGGCTTTATTCTTGTAATTTTCCGACTTTATTCTCTTAATGTTATGACTTTATTCTCATATTGTTATGACTTTATTCTCTTAATTTTACGACTTTATTCTCATATTGTTACGACTTTATTCTCTTAATTTACGACTTTATTCTCTTAATGTTACGACTTTATTCTTGTAATTTTCCTACTTTATTCTCTTAATGTTACGACTTTATTCTTGTAATTTTACGACTTTATTCTCTTAATTTTACGACTTTATTCTCATATTGTTACGACTTTATTCTCCTAATTTTACGACTTTATTCTCTTAATGTTATGACTTTATTCTTGAAATTTTACGACTTTATTCTCTTAATGTTAAGACTTTATTCTTGTAATTTTACGACTTTATTCTCTTAATGTTACGACTTTATTCTTGTAATTTTACGACTTTATTCTCTTAATGTTACGACTTTATTCTTGTAATTTTACGACTTTATTCTCTTAATGTTACGACTTTATTCTTGTAATTTTACGACTTTATTCTCTTAATGTTACGACTTTATTCTTGTAATTTTACGACTTTATTCTTGTAATTTTACGACTTTATTCTCTTAATGTTACGACTTTATTCTTGTAATTTTACGACTTTATTCTCTTAATGTTACGACTTTATTCTTGTAATTGTACGACTTTATTCTCTTAATTTTACGACTTTATTCTCATATTGTTACGACTTTATTCTCCTAATTTTACGACTTTATTCTCTTAATGTTATGACTTTATTCTTGAAATTTTACGACTTTATTCTCTTAATGTTAAGACTTTATTCTTGTAATTTTACGACTTTATTCTCTTAATGTTACGACTTTATTCTTGTAATTTTACGACTTTATTCTCTTAATGTTACGGCTTTATTCTTGTAATTTTCCGACTTTATTCTCTTAATGTTATGACTTTATTCTCATATTGTTATGACTTTATTCTCTTAATTTTACGACTTTATTCTCATATTGTTACGACTTTATTCTCTTAATTTACGACTTTATTCTCTTAATGTTACGACTTTATTCTTGTAATTTTCCTACTTTATTCTCTTAATGTTACGACTTTATTCTTGTAATTTTACGACTTTATTCTCTTAATTTTACGACTTTATTCTCATATTGTTACGACTTTATTCTCCTAATTTTACGACTTTATTCTCTTAATGTTATGACTTTATTCTTGAAATTTTACGACTTTATTCTCTTAATGTTAAGACTTTATTCTTGTAATTTTACGACTTTATTCTCTTAATGTTACGATTTTATTCTTGTAATTTTACGACTTTATTCTCTTAATGTTACGACTTTATTCTTGTAATTTTACGACTTTATTCTCTTAATGTTACGACTTTATTCTTGTAATTTTACGACTTTATTCTCTTAATGTTACGACTTTATTCTTGTAATTTTACGACTTTATTCTCTTAATGTTACGACTTTATTCTTGTAATTTTCCGACTTTATTCTCTTAATGTTACGACTTTATTCTCATATTGTTACGACTTTATTCTCTTAATTTTATGACTTTATTCTCTTAATGTTACGACTTTATTCTTGTAATTTTCCTACTTTATTCTCTTAATGTTACGACTTTATTCTTGTAATTTTACGACTTTATTCTCATATTGTTACGGCTTTATTCTCTTAATGTTACAACTTTATTCTTGTAATTTTATGACTTTATTATCGTAATGTTACGACTTCATTCTCAAAATAGAAGAAAAAAATCTCTAGCCTGGCCCTAATACTCCGTCATAGTTTTCCCGGCAGGATTACTTAAAAAGTAATGAATTGATTTGGATGATTTTTCTTCCAGATGTTTGCTTCATACTAAGGAAAGAATAATTCAAATTTGTTATCTATCTAGATCATGAGTTTCAGCTATAGTTTTAATTCACAAAATGGGGCAAATTCTGTGGTCTGCACTTTTCTATTTGGCAATGCTTCAATCTAGCCAATATGAGAGAGGAATATAAAAATGGGCAAGACAAAATATGAATAAAAACACAGAAAAAAGCTGCTAGATTTGTCGCTAGTTACTGGGACATGGAAAGTCACTAAATATAGCAACATTTCAGGCAAATTTAACAGCAGTGACTCCGTCTCACGTTACTTTAACCTGCTGCTCTAATTGGTGCAGAAGTCTTTCGCAACAACGTTAGCATCGGAGCCTGAAGGAAACATTAATATATTTTTGGCCCACCAAAGAAATTCATAAAAATATAATACTAGATGCAACTTGGATGTATTCTTTTTTTTTATTGTTTATTTTGTTGAAAAAGTTGTAGCTATGTCCTATAACACTGTTATCAAACAGAACTTTCAGATGCAGTACCGCCACCAACTGGTAAGGAGTGTAACAACGTTAACAGGGATTGTTAATCCGTACTGGTAAATTTGCAAACTCATATCTTTATGACTTATATTTGTAACTTCAGACACCTATGCATACATTTATATTGATGGCTATCTAACCCCATAGAAGGAGAAAAAACTAAAAACAAAAAGTCAGTCGATGTTTCACATTACCTGTGTTTAGTGTAGTTTCTTTGAAGCAAACAGGCTGCAACAAAGATGACAGCTATGAGCAGCGCAGCGCTGAGAATAATGATGCCCGTGAGCCAAACGGATCGATGGAAGGGGGACTGGTGCGGAGCCGGTTTAATGGTTTCCCCAGCTGTCTGATTGAAAGCAGGGACCGTGGTGACCGTGGTGATTGGCGCAGGAAGATTCCTCCCTGGAACGAGTCGAGCAACACTGAGTTGTGGTTTAACTTTAGAAAAATCTTTTTCCTAAATAAAACAATTTCCTTGTACACAGGAGACAGAATTACAGTTGACACAAATAACTTTTGAAATGTATGTAATATGGAATAAAAACAGAAGTTGTATCAGAAAGTTTTAAGAATAGAGAACAATAATGAATGTGAAGAGATATTAGTATTATTTACAACTGCAGAGTATGAATCTGAAGCCACTTTCCCACTGAAAATAGCAGGTTAATACGTTTTTTTCAAACATGGGTCGACCCGCTAACAATCAGCATTTGGCTCCCTTCCCCATCATGCTGTTTTAATGTTGATGATGTTACCAGTGCGACAGAAATCAGGGACGCAATCAATGGAGAACAACATGGAAGAAAGCCAGCGCTTAATCAGTGTGCTTTATTGTTTCTCTCTCTGTCTGAATCCCTCTCCCAGAGCCGCTCCATGTTTATCTAATGGAAACAGCTGTTTCTGCTTGTTAGATCAGAAGCGACTGGTGCGGTGTGTTGACGTAAGTACGTCGCGTTCAATCGTATCGCGTAATTTAGCAGGTTGACCCGCCTCTGGTGTTCCCGTTCAAGTCATATGACCTTCAATTCAGTTTATTTCTATAGCGCCAATTGACAACACATGTCATCTTAAGGCACTTTACAGTTCAGCAGATCAACTGGATTTAAGGAAAACCAGTTGATTTTTCTTCAGCAATCCCTCACACTAAGCATGCTTGTAGCGACAGTGGAGAGGAAAAACTCCCTTTGAACAGGAAGAAACCTCCAGCAGAACCAGGCTCAGTGTGAGCGGCCATCTGCTGAGGCCCACTGGGGTTCAATGAGACAGAAGCAGACATAGAAAAAGAAGCATAGATACAAAAGGCAACTGTCAACCAGCTCCACAGGCGGCCCCGTCCAGGAAACACACAGCCAGGCAGACGAGCTCCGAGCCAGCTCCCATGTCAGAGGATGAAGAGAGCACATCCAGTTAGTCACAGTCAGAGAAACAGGACTACACTGGAAAACAGGCCAAGCCCCAACATCTAGAAACAAAGGTGTTGATGGCAGCAGCACAGCTGATATTTCTCTCCAGGATGGAGTCACAGCCAAACAGGAACAGACCAGATGAAGCTACTATGAGAAAAAGCAGAGAGAGCAGAACGTTAGAGATTGAACTAACAGATTCTGCAGAGTGGGAGAATAGAGATAGAATGAAGCAGAATGAGGAAATGGGGGTCCCTATGTCCTCCAGCAGTCTAAGCCTATAGCAGCAGAACTATAGAGATAGCTCAGGATAACCTGATGAGATATTTCTGATTCTCTGATGTAGGATTTAAACTAGAGGGGTGAATGTGTTCTTGTCTTTTCAAGGAAATCTATGACTTCACCATCTGCTGCTCCAAAAAGGTCTGCTGTCAAAGTTCCAGAACACTTTGTTGCTTTAATTTGAAAAGTCATTGAGATGAAAATGATCTAAAAGCCGCCTATATGCCTTGAATGCCACAGGAAGCCTGAATTGGGAGATTGTTTGTCTCGTTGTTGTAGTGATCAGGTCATCCTACACAGTGTTGTAAATGGATACGTCCTCCAGTGCTAATCCTCGACATGTCAGCTCCAGGCTAGTTCAATTATTTACCGACTCCTCACCAGATGAAGATACGGCTGATACCCCAGTCCAAACCAGGCCATTCCTTCCGGGCGGCTGAATTTGGGATTATGACAACTTCATAGCAATTAGGTTAAGCCTTTGCAGCAGAAGCAGTGAATCCCCCTGTATCAATCATCTACTTCATGTCGGTACAGGTGCAGATTTACCATTAGGCGATACTAGGCTGTTGCCTAGGGCCACAAGTTCCTGGGGGCCCATAAAACTCTGTTTATATGTATGATTAATACAACTAATCCTTTTTGCACTGCAAAAACCATCTAGAAATAGGCTGAAAAATTCTTAAATTAAGTTTATTTACCCTTAATTTGAGCAGGTTAATAAGATGATCTGCCAATAGAATGATGATTTTTACCAATAAAATAAGATAATTAGATAAAATGCACTTGAAATAAGACAAAGCAATTGTTTTTTTTCTTATTTTATTTGTAAATGTTCTTATTTCATTGGCAAAGTGTCTCACTTACCTGCTCAATTCAAGAAAAAATGCCCTTAATTAAAGCAAAAATGACTTATTTAGATTTCAATTTTTTGCAGTGTGTGCACATTAATTATGTTTTTGATAAAAATCCTTCCATCTGAACGCTGATAATATTAAGTGTGTCTCAGCCCCCCCCCCCTTCAGTGTCCACCATATTGGATCAGTCCATTTGCTGCACATGTTCAGAAAGGTCCAAACAGACAGCAGCAAACCATTTGAAAACAAACCATGCAAAGAGCAGTGTTGCCAACTTAGCGCTTTAGTCGCTATATTTAGCCACTTTTCAGACCCCTCTAGCACTTTGATTTCTAAAAAGCTCCTAGCGCCAAATCTAGAGACGTTTTTCTGCTACTGGAGACTTTGGAGACAACATCTAAAAGCAGCGAACTCTGCTCTCCAGAGCGAGTAGATTGGTAACCCCGCCTCCTGCTCTCCTCTATCTTGTCTGCTGTCATGATTCATGCAGCTATTATTTCATCCAAATGAAAAATGGAGAACAGAGAAGCAGATCATGGCTTGTCTACAGTGAAAAGAAGGACTGGGTTATTTACTTTGGCCTTTTTGGAAACACAGGAAGGAGCAATCAGCTAAGTGAGCTTAGTGCTTGGAAAAAATCTTTCATTCCTTTAGAGACAGCATGAAAAGTCAGCTGAGTACAAAACATAGAGAGGAAAACAAGAAGAAAAGGGACAAGAAGAGAGGGACACAACCTAGAACAGATAATGGATGTCTATTCTATTAATATTTATCTATCTGGAGAATGGGTCTGTTTTATGGTTTGTCTTCTCTATTCAGAGGGGCCCCTGCCTGTCTTTGCCTAGGGCCCCACATTCCCTAAATCCGCCCCTGTGTCTGTCTCAGTGAGGCCATCTCATTTTCACCAGCTGTGGTTCACTGGTGCACAGATATCTACTTACATCTGTGCATAGTGACGGTGGCAGCGGCTGAACTGGCCGCTTCCTGGACGGCGGATATCTGGTTCCTGGCTTCCACTAACAGCCTGTAGTCAAGCTGTGGGTTCAGCCCCAGCAGGATGACGGAGGTACCGCTCAGCCTATTGGAGTCCGGCTGGAAAACCATGCCGCCCCCACATGGCTCCCAGCGACTCTGCATCTCTGGTTTCTTCTCACAGTTTACAGCGTACGTTATGTCCTTCCTGCCTCCCAGGTCATGGGGGGGGTCCCATGTCAGGACCAGCGCCGAGTCATTAAAGTGACTCGCTGTTAAGTTGACAGGAGCGGAGGGTGGCTCTGTGAACGAAAAGAAAAAGAAACAATAAACCCACTTTCTGCTACGGCATCAAATATGGAGCTACATTGGCGCCATAAAGTTTGTCCAAAATCATTTTCTCTCAAAAGTAAAACAGATTTTTTAAACTAAAAAGAAAAGTTTTATACTGCTTTTCAGATCCATTTTTTTTTTTTCAATTTATGATTTATTCATTTTTGCTTCAAATACCGCCCCCTCACTGTAGGGGCGGGGCTTAGATGACTTACAGTTATATTCTTATTCTTCTTATATATTTTTAGTTAGATTTAACTTGGTGTTAATTTATTTGGTGACCCTTCACAAATGTTCTATATCTGTAAATATAAAAACAATCAAGAATTATTTTTGGTTCACTTCACATTTTTTCAATGCTGGCTGTTTGTTAAAAGTTTCTGTTTGTAACAAAGTTTGAGAGAAGTTCCCAGGATTTATGTGAGAAAGGAGACCTCTCTCCTTCTTAAGCATCTTTAACTTAAAAAAAAAGAATAAGTAAACATCAAGATAAAACTCACTACTGCAGCCCAGGTCATGGGGGTCAGATGGCAGACGGCTGTACCCCTGCAGGCACTCGCAGTTCTCTGATCCCTCCTTGGTTGTCCTGGTGTTCAAGGGGCACAGCTCGCATTTTCCTCGCCCACTGGTTGGCTTATAGTAGCCAATCCTGCACGCTGTGGAACAAACAAAGAAATTACCTCAAGAGATTTGCTGCATCCTGGAATTTGGAATCCTGATGGCCCTGCGATGGACTTGCGACCTGTCCAGGGTGGACCCCGCCTCTCGCCTGTAAACAGCTGGAGATGAGCACCAGCACCGCCCATGACCCCACTTGGGATTAAGAGTATCAGAAAATAGATGGATGGAATCATGAGGTGTTTTAACAAACGAAATCTAGAAAATGTATGTTCCTAACAGAGCACTTCGCTCTCAATCTGCAGGTTTACTAGTGGCTCCTAGAATGTCTAAAAGTAGAATGGGAGGCAGATCTTTTAGTTATCAGGCTCCTCTCCTGTGGAACCAACTACCAGTTTTAGTCCGTGAGGCAGACCGAGTTAAACCATAAGATCAAAGTTTTGCTTTTGCAGTCGGATAAGTGTAAACCCTGAGTGTAAACCCTCAGATATATCCTTTATTCCAGATTTTTCTCTCTTTATTGCCTCTGTAAAGTGCCTTGAGATGCCATAGAACAGAACAGAAATGAATAGAATAGAATAGAATAGAAAATTCCTTTATTGTCCCACCAGGGCCTGCAATGAATTTGCTTATTTCTTTACTGAGAAAATCCTAAAGATCAGAGTATCAGTTTATACATCCATATCAGGTTCAGTACCAAAGTTGTCTCCAACTGGAATTGATCTTGACCAAATGTCCCAATTCAGCCAAATAAACTATAAAAGCTTAGAGGAAATCATTCAGCAGCTAAGTTCCTCCTCCTGCTGCCTTGATGTTCTACCCACAGCTTTCTTTAAGAAAGTTTTGCCTGTCATAGTGTCTGATTTGACTCAGATAATAAACACGTCCCTTCTGTCAGGTGTTTTTCCGCAGTCCCTAAAAACAGCAAAGATCAAACCACTGCTGAAAAAGAACAGTTTAGACAAACCACTACTGCAGAACTACAGGCCCATATCAAACCTCCCCTTTATCAGTAAGATTATTGAAAAAGCAGTGTTATGACCAGCCGCTTTGACGTGTTCCAGTCAGGTTTCCGTGCTCACCACAGTACAGAGACCACCCTTATCAAGGTGTTTAATGACATCCGTATAAATACAGACTGCGGAAGAACCACAGTGCTGGTACTATTGGACCTCAGTGCAGCATTCGATACCGTAGATCACTCCATCCTGTTAGAGCGCCTGGAAAACTGGGTCGGCCTCTCTGGTACAGCTCTCAACTGGTTTAAATCCTACTTAAAGGACAGGGACTTTTTTGTGTCAGTAGGCAACTTTACATCAGAGATGACAAAAATCACATGTGGGGTTCCCCAAGGGTCCATCCTGGGTCCCCTCCTATTCAATATCTACATGCTCCCTCTTGCTCAGTTAATAAAAAACAACAACATCAGCTACCATAACTATGCAGACGACACACAGCTTTACATCACCATGTCACCAGGTGACTATGAACCAGTTCAAGCACTGAGGAAATGCTTAGAAGAAATCAATGCCTGGATGTTCCATAATTTTCTTCAACTGAATAAAAACAAAACTGAAGTAATAATCTTTGGACCAATAGAGGAGAGATCTAAAGTTAGCACACAGCTTCAGTGGCTTCAGCTAGTAACCACTGATCAGGCCCCAAATCTAGGTGTAGTGCTGGATTCAGACTTGAACCTCCAAAAGCATTTAAAGACAATTACAAGGTGGGCTTTCTATCACCTGGAGAACATTTCCAGGATTAAAGGACTAATGTCTCAGCATGATCTGGAAAAACGAATCCATGCATTTATTTTTAGTCGAATTGATTACTGCAACGGTGTTTTCACAGGTCTGCCTCAAAAAGTGGATCCTACAGCTGCAGCTGATCCAGAATGCTGCTGCCCGTGTCCTCACTAAGACTAAGAAAGTAGAGCACATCACCCCAGTTCTAAAGTCCTTCCACTGGCTCCCTGTATCTCAGAGAATAGACTTTAAAATACTTCTGTTAGTCTATAAATCTCTGAATGGCTTAGCACCTCAATGCATCACAGACTTGCTATCAGTGTATCAACCCTCCAGACCACTCAGGTCTTCTGGCTCCAGCCTGCTCTGCAGACCTAGAACCAGAACTAAACATGGAGAAGCTGCATTTAGTTCCTATGCTCCACTTAACTGAAACAAACTTCCAGAAAACTGTAAAAGTGCGGAAAGCCTGAGTTCCTTTAAATCAAGACTAAAAACACATTTGTTTAGGATTGCCTTCCATTGTTCTAGTTTAAACAGTTAATCCAACTGTTTTTAATATTATTTTTTGTTTCTGCATTTTTTTAATTTTATTTATTTATTTATTTTTTCCTACTTGCTTTGATTCTGTTTTATCTTCCTGTATTTTAATCATGTAAAGCACTTTGCATTGTCTTTGTACTGAATTGTGCTATACAAATAAATTTGCCTTGCCTTGCCTTGCCTTGCCTTGTGTATGGGGAAATCCTGGTGTTTATAGCAGCAAAAAGATAATAGAAAAAAATGGTCGAACAAATTCTGACCTTAGAAAAATGTATCAGAATAACATAATAGTAAAGAGTTAAAAGATAAACAATACAACACTGTACTGTAAAGTGTTTTAACTATATAGAGCTGTGCTCCCATAAGTTGTGAGTTGTGTTATATAGATAGACTGAATTAAAATTTAATTGAAATTAATTTGGAGAGTAATAAAGTGGAGTTAGTGGTATCAGATGCTTTTTGTAATTACTAAAACTTATTTAAGACTAAAGAACAAAAACCAAATATGAAAAATATGGGATAGCCAACAAATGAAAGGTAGTAGCTGTCAGGATCCAGAGATCTGCCACCTGATCTCCAGCAGAGAGCGATGTGGGCCTCCTGAGCTGATTCCTCTACACACCTGGAGATCATCAGCTCATCAGATGTCCACACTACTTAAGCAGCTGCCAGACCTTCCTTCGACGCCGGAGTGTTGGCCTAGTTTGGTTAGCGAACCTGAGCCTCAGAACGTCTGAACTGTACTAGTAGACTCTAGAGAGGAACTAGTCTTCTAATCGCCTTTGTCTTTTGTGCTCACAGGAAACCCTGAAGCTCTGGATGAGCTCCACCTAGAAACCTGCCTGCCTGCTCATGAAAGCCAAACCTGAAGATCTCAGTTTGGATTCCTTCTTCAGCTCTTGGATAGAGCAAGGAACAAACCCAAGCCAGAAACCTTCTAGCTCGGAACTAGACGCTGCTGCTGCTTAAACTCTCTGCCACATCATTGACTCTGGACCTACGGTATCTCACCTCACGGCTCTGTTACAATCTCCTCAAGGTACATCTTGATTCTTCTCTCTATCAATCCATCATCAGCCTGGCTAACCAAACTCTCATCTCTCCAGAAATTCTGAGATCAGTCCCGGATAGGGCTGGGTATTGTTCAAAAATTTTCGGTACCGGTACCAATACCGATACCTTCACTTCGATACCGGTTCCTGAACGATACTTTTTTCGATACCAGTTTTATAATATCAATTCGAAGAAAAAGAAAATTACTCAACATAAAAAAGTACAAATCTTGCGTTTTATTTTAAGCTCTGATTTTTCCATTTACATTTTTCCTCTTACATAAAAAAAATAATCAGTGTCTAATATTCACTGTGACGACCTTTTTACTTAGCAGTTTTCCTTTAGAAAAATTACCATGTCTGACAAACAAGCCCGTTGAATGGGATCCTACTGACAGCGCACTGCTGGTATGGGGGGGGTCTGAGCGGCTCCGACAGAAAGAATATTGGAAGGCAGGATGAACTGACTGCACTGATTAAGTTTTCAGGGGGATTTTCCCACTTAAAAACATAATAAAACTACTTTATTCCCACTGATCACAGCAAATATAGCTGCAAGGCAAATAAAGTATAGAGTAGCTCCGCCCAACGCGCGTCAGAGCCACTTTTCGACCGCACAGCCAGAGCAGCAAAGCTTCTTCAGCCGCGCGTCAGAAGCTGGTACAAGCAGCAAAAAAGGAAGCAGCAGACGTGATTTTGCTGCTCCTGCTGCGTCCAGTTTGAAATTGCAGCATTATTACATTATTACAGCATCACTCCGCTCTGGCTTTGCTCCGCCCACGGGCTGCTGAGAGGAGGATGGTCACGCCGGCTGCGGTCCGCTCTTCTTGCAGTCAAACACCGAGCAACTTTCTGCTCTTAAATTGTTTACGTGCGCGATGTATTGCATTGCGCACTATTAGCATCAGTCTTAATAAAGTGAAGCCGCACTTTTGACCTGGGGGGCATTTTAAAGGAGTTCCGCGACGCTCACAACCAGTTCACAACAGATACACATGAACCCTGGCTGTAGGCGGGACCACCTGTGTATTTTTCCTGGATGACGCAATCACGTTAAGTGTTACAGCCAATCACCGAAACTTGGTACCGAAAGACGAGGCATGTTTCGATACTCGGTAGAACCGAAGCATTTCGGTCGGTGCCATAAAAGAACCGAAGTTCGGTACCCAGCCCTAGTCCCGGACCAGTGCCAGAACCAAATCCAGTATTATATACTTGTACATCTTTCAATAAACCTTGTTAAACTTTCCTTCAGACTCCGTTGTGTTCTGCATGTGGGCTAAGTCCTTAAACCCAATCATGACAGTAGCTACATGTCTAACTCCTCCCGGACACTAGGTGGTGCACCGTGCTCATCCACAATTTTACTGTACTATTTTGCTAACTCTGCTGATGCTAATGGTTAGCATTAGCCAATATATACTTTATTTTCTGACTGAGTAAATATTGCGTAGGCTTGCTAACTGGAAATGATCCTTACAGAGAGACATGGTAGCACCATGAAAATATCAATACATTTAATTAAATTAATCATTTATTCACTTTATATTGTCAAAATATTAGCTATTTGTTTTTCACTTAGCTCCATTTATATCATAGATTTTGCTAAACTAGCAAAACACCCAAATGGTTTGAGGACATAAATGATTTTCACGTTACATTTTATCTTGAAATTTTCTTTCTTGTGTAACAGAGACCAGGCAGTCAGCTGATTTTTTTGGTAAAAAATGACACAGAAACGATTTTTCAACATAGAATAACCCCGCTGAGGTCAACATGGGAAGGAATATTATTTTAGGAATGAGGATGTGAAATTCATGAGTAGATTTTTCCGAATAACGGAGTCTTTGCTGCCAAGATTAGAAAATAATCACATGGAAATCATTACATAAAGTTGCGTAATGCTGAATAAGAACGGCCCAGGGCTGCTGGGAGTCATTTTGAACAGGGGGTGCTGTGAAAATGTTTATTGGTTTGTTTTTTTTTTGGACAAAAGACCTATAAGCCTATAGGCCGATTTATTTATATTGTATAAATACAACAAGAATAGATAGCTAAATAGAATGAAATTCATTACTTCATTGTCGTATACACCTCAGTGAACACAACCAGGGTCTGTAACATATAAAGCCTTAAATGGCCAAGCTCCATCTGATATCAGAGATGGCTTGAGAATGGCTTAGTCTCCGGTTAAACCCAGGTTTAAAGCCTTGCAGGGCAGCCTAAAGCCCACTGCCAACATTAAGACAGAAAAACTAAAGAAAAGAACAAACACTCAGTTCAGGGGTTTGAGAAAATATGGGAATCAGGAAATTATCTATAAACCAAACTGAACGATTGTTGTTCTCTACTTCAAAAAACACTTTAGATTTTAAAATGGAAAAATTTTCTATTTTTTTATTTAAAAAGTAAATTTATAACATGGATGCATAAAAACTTCATTGTATTTCAGTGTTAAATTCTGTCAAAAGTTACAGATTATAATTAAAAATTTCTCCAGCCCTTTACTGGTTGATGATTTTCTTTATTTTTAATTGTTTACCCCTGTTTTATACGATCTAAGACATTTTGCCAAAATTGTAAAGCTGTTTTTGCTGAAATTTTTATGGAGTGAAATTTGTTCCATTATTGTTACAAAGAACACATTTTGTAAATGGAAATTTGAAAAAAAAAAAAATAAAAAATGCAATAAAGAACCTAAACTTTGCTGATCTCTGAGGAGGAAATCGGATCAATGGCTCCGTTCACATTGTTCCGGTTTGGTGAGAACTGATCTTTAAAGATTAATGTAAAGTTTGAAGCTCCGACAGGTGATTTTCAACCTGTTTATAAATAAATAAGATAATTTTTATTATTTATTATCAATGTTTCAGCCGATTGGCGGCGATCTATCAGTAACCTGACTCCGCCAGATGGATTTGCTCCGCATATCCATCTGGAAACCTTCCGTTGAAGTAATTTTGGGAATTGGCGAAAATACTGGTTAGCTGATTGGCCTATGTTGGTGATAGACGGGCCAAATAAACCAATCAGATCAACGAAGCATATGACGTACTAACAGAGCGACGACGAAGAGGAGCCAATTGATAGATCAAACTTTTGGTGAAACCAGTCGGGAGAAGAGCAAAAACATCTTTTCCTCTGAGAAAAGCCTCCAGAGCAGTGTTTTGCTCTTCTTTCAGTGAAGAAATACTCTGTAATTCCCTGTTATGTGCTTCGGGCACATTATGATTTTTGTCCATTTCTTTTCTTTGTTTCTTATAAACTTTAGTTGAAGGATCTTTTGTTAATATATTTTGGGATTCTTTTAGCAAGTTAATAATGTTAATTTGTGGTGCTGTCGTCCGCCTATAAATAGGCTGGCCTTCAGCACGTTAGCGCGTTCCTTTTCCAACCTCGTTTGGACGCCACTTCCCACCTGCTTCATTTGCTCCATCGTGCGCGGTGCGCACTGGTCTTGTCGCTGCGGCCTGCAGCGGACGTTCCAGCCTGCCATGTGGTATTTTTGTTACCTTTTTCTTACTTTTTTCTTGAGATTTTTGGCCTGGCGGGACCGGTAGTCCTGTTTTCGATTTTTCTTTCGCTTAGGTTATTTTTTGCCTTTAGTCCGGTACCAGTAGGGGCTTCGACGGCCCTGTATAGGGTTGGCCCCCTGCTGTACCGTTTTATTCTGTTTGATCGGCCTGCCAGGTCCAACTTTCTGTTGTTACTTTGGGTTTCTTTTGTTATTTTTTTGGGGCACGGGATTTGAGGGCCGTTAACTATTTTTCTCTTCGTAGAACATCTGAAGAAGCCGAACCAAGAACAACTAAAACGGAGAGAATTTATTAATAAAATATCTTTTTTTGAACCCTCATTTTTGTCTCGTGTCCTCAAATATGTTGTGTCCTTGGTGGGCGTAACATTCCCATAAAACTTGCTCGATAGCCACGCTAACGCTAGTTTCATCGGCTGAAGCCGCCATGTTCTTTAGACTGAACTGTCGCGCTTCTCGTTGCGTCACACCTCAACCCGCCTCAAAGCCAACGCTGATTGGACGTTCGTTGGGGGAACGGCTCCAAATTTTCTTTAACGGAGAGTCTCCAGACTGATTAGCGAGTAAAACCTTGAAAGCTCGCGATATCAGGATGGTCTCACGAGGCTAACCTATCGGTGCATCACTGCTTGTTTTTAAGGTGATCGGGTTTCCTACCTTTACACGTGTCGTCCATCTCCTCACGCCCACGATCACAGGAGCAGGCGCCTTCCTGCGGCCCCCAGGCTCCATCTATGCCGCACTCTCTCTCCGGAGTAGACGACTCGACGGCTCCGGCCACACAGCGACCCTGCACGGTCCCAGAGTCTGCCGCCGTTTTCATAAAAGACGTGAGGTTGGACACAAACTCGGGGCATGTTTTGTAATACACTCTGATGGATGCTATGAACACACAGGTTCCTGTGTAGGAGAAGGCGAGGTGGAAACCTCTGCGCGTGACGGGGCCCAGGTCCAGGGACAGGCTACGGTTCAGATGATTGGCGATTGACGTCAGAGAATCCGACTGGGAGAACAGCTTGGAATTCTGGAGCTCCAGGACAGATGGACCGTTCAGGAATCTATTGATGGGTGCGTCTCGGTCCAAGAGGTGAACCTTTAGGGGAACGAGCTCGCCGGGCCGCTCTTCCTCTTGGGCGACAGAAATATCCATGTATAGATGGTTGGCATCTCTACGCTCCATCCACCTGCTGAAGACCGACCTCTGCTGTCTTTTTGCACAAGCTTGGAGCATAGGCCCCGCAACTCCAGAACCAAGCGGCATCCGGATTTCATTCCACTGGGATTTTAAGGGAGAAAAGTTCAAGGAGAAAAAAAGCAGGAGAAAAAGCATCTTTCACAAAGTCATAAAAAACGACCTGGAAATTATAAAATATAATAATTATTAACTCCCACATTTCAAAGCATTTATCCACACCGTCACCAATAAATGGTGTTTATTTAATACAACTGTTTTATTTTGTTCAGAAGCATTTTTAAAACATCTACTTAAAAAAATCGACATCTGATTGTTCCTTATGTTCCTAACAGAGCACTTCGCTCTCAATCTGCAGGTTTACTAGTGGTTCCTAGAATTTCTAAGTAGAATGGGAGGCAGATCTTTTAGTTCTCAGGCTCCTCTCCTGTGGAACCAACTACCAGTTTTAGTCTGTGAGGCAGACACCCTGTCTACTTTAAGGCTAGGCTTAAAACCTTCCTTTTTGATAAAGCTTCTAGTTAGAGTGGCTCAGGTTATCCTGATCTATCTCTATAGTTCTGCTGCTATAGGCTTAGACTGCTGGAGGACATAGGGACCCCTTTTTCATCATTCTGCTTCATTCTATCTCTATTCTCCCACTCTGCAGCATGTGTTCAACTGTTAACACCTTAGAATATAGATGTTGGAGCTTGCCCTGTTTTCAGTGTTTAGTCCTGTTTCTCTCAGCGTTTACTGTGGCTAACTGGTTGTTTTCTCTTTCATGCTTGGACATGAAAACTGCCTCACTTATTTCTGACAGAGCCATGTGTGGAGCTAGTTTACCGTTAGCTTTTATAACATAGAAAGCATATAAGGATCAATACCTCAATTTTCCTTTGTCTGTTTCGGTCTTGTTGACCCCCCCCCCCCCCCCCCCCCCCTAGATGACCAAATAATTTAGACAGTATTTAATTGCTGTAACTATGTTGAAGGAAAATTCTTTAAGAGTTTGAATTTATTTTAAGTCAGATTTTTTTTTTTTTTTTTTGGTATTTTACTCTCTGAAACACCAGAGTTTGTTTATACCGTCCTATTTTTGTACCTTTTCTGACCTTATCCTAAAATATCATCAGTTACGCAGTAGAGAAGCCTTTTAACCAAATCCTTTTGATGACTATTCTTAATTTTTACTAGAGCAGATTTCTTTGGCGTACTCTGCCCTCCTATCAAAGAAAATCTCACATTTGAACCAGACTCCATCCAACTAATCTACCTCAAGCCTAATGGACCATTTCACTGGTGATTTATTGAAAAACGAAGCAGTTCTCGTAGATTCACTCACCGATCCACTGGGTTCATGCTTCCATCCCAGGCTGCTCTGTTGGTCAGAGCAGAAAAGCTCCACTGAACAGAGAGGAGGAAGTAATGCTGTTATTACCACAGACAGAATTCCAAAAAAGTTAAACAATCCATTGGACTTTGTTTCCAAGTTTGAAGACGTTTCTCTTCCATCCAGGAAGATTTTTCAATTCCAAATGTCAGAAATAGCGTTTAATTCCAGGTTTTATCCAGCAGCCCAACAAAGCCTGGTTTTAGTTTAGAAAACATGCAAATAGAAACGGATGAACGGTTCCCCCCCTTTGGAATGGGGGTCGTTTGGCTTCTTTGTTAGCCTGCAATGCCCCATACCTGTCTACCTACAGATAAAATTACTTTTTTCATGCATTTTCCTTCAAGGATGATCAGGAAAGTCAGAATTCCCAACTAAAAATTGGACAAACAATGAAAAAAAATGTGTATCTCTGCTTCTATTTGAAGTTGCTCAGTGGCGCAGTGGGTAGCACTGCTGCCTTACAGCAAGAAGGATCTGGGTTCGCTTCCTGGTCCATGGTCTTTCTACATGGAGTTAGCATGCTCTCCCTGAGCATGTGTGGGTTCTCTTCGGGTACTCCCACTTTCTCCCACAGTCCAAAAACATAATCTCTAAATTCTCCATACAGTTGTGTTCGAAATAATAGCAGTGCCTCAACAGCAGCAAGAAAATCACTTGTTTTATTAACATTTCAAACTCTATACCCCAGATAAGTTTCTGGGGGGTAAAATAAAGGTATAGAAAACCAACAAACCCAACAGGACAGCCATGCATACTGTGGATTCTGTGAAATTGAATGATTAACTGAAAAGGGTGTGTTCAAAAGAATAGCAGTGGTGAGTTCAATTAGAGAGGGCATCAATTAGGGAGGGTATTCTGGGAAAAAAGGGTGTTAACAGGTGATCCGTATTTAAGGATCAAGACAACTGGCATGCTGGCTGTGCATTTGTCCTGAAAAAACAAGGAAAATGGGTCGTTCAAGACACTGTTCTGAAGATGAGCGTTTCCTAATAAAAAAATTGATTAAAGAAGGGAAAACATACAAAGAGGTGCAGAAAATCATTGGCTGTTCAGCTAAAATGATCTCAAATGCCCTGACATGGGAGCAAAAAACTGAAAAACGAGGAAGAAAAAGAAAGACAACCCCTCGAATGGACAGAAGAATAGCCAAACTGGCGAAGACTCAGCCAATGATGGGATCCAAGAGGATCAAGCAAGACCTTCAGTTGACAGTGAGTACTGTGACAATCAGAAGACGTCTTACTGAGGTTAACCTTCCAGCAAGAAGCCCCCGCAAAGTCCCACTGCTGAGAAAAAGACATGTGCAGAAGCGTTTACAATTTGCCAAAAAGCACATTGACTGGCCTGAAAAGAAATGGCATAATATCTTGTGGACAGATGAAAGCAAGATTGTTCTTTTTGGGTCTAAGGGTCACAGGCAGTATGTCAGACGCCCTGCAAACACAGAATTCAAGCCACAGTACTCACTGAAGACCATTAAGCATGGTGGTGCAAGCATCATGATATGGGGATGTTTTTCATACTATGGTGTTGGTCCGATTCACCGCATACAAGGGATCATGGATCAGTTCCAGTACATCAGGATCCTGGAAGAGGTCATGCTGCCATATGCTGAGGAGGAAATGCCTTTGAGGTGGACCTTTCAACAGGATAATGACCCCAAACACACCAGCAAGCGAGCAAAAGCATGGTTCCAGATTAACAAGATTCAACTGATGGAGTGGCCAGCACAATCCCCGGACCTTAATCCCATTGAAAACTTGTGGGCTGACATAAAAAGTGCAGTGCATGAGGCAAAACCAAGAAACGCTGAGGAATTGTGGAATACAGTGCAATTATCCTGGGCTGCAATACCTGTGGAACGATGCCAGAAGTTGGTTGACTCCATGCACCACAGATGTGAAGCAGCCATCAGAAACCGTGGTTTTGCAACAAAATATTAGTTTAGGATACTCAGCTAGGTTCACTTATCAAGAATTTCTTTGTTTGTACAGTACATTTTTGAGTTTCCAAGGAAAGATGGCAACACTGCTATTCTTTTGAACATGCCATTTCTTACTTTATTTGAAATGTTATTATTATTTAAGTTTTGATGACTTTGCGCAATTGTTTTGCTTTGGAATAGAATGTACTGTGTCCCCAATGTATCTGTGTTCATTAAAGTACAATTTCTTTGAAGAATTTTGACATTTACTCATTTTTATAAAGGCACTGCTATTATTTCGAACACAACTGTAGGTGTGAGCTGCGCATGAATGTTTGTTTGTCCTGTGTGTCTCTGTGTTGCCCAGTGATGGACTGACAACCTGTCCAGGATGTACCATGTCTCTTGCTCATTGACTGCTGGAGATAGACACCAGCCCCACTTGGGATAAGCATGTCAGATAATGGATTGATGCTTCTATTTCCTTAAACCCCAGATGGCCGCTCACACTGAGCCTGGTTCTGCTGGAGGTTTCTTCCTTTTCAAAGGGAGTTTTTCCTCTCCACTGTCGCTACAAGCATGCTTAGTGTGAGGGATTTCTGAAGAGTCAATGAGTCGATGCAATCAGCTGGTTTTCCTTAAGCAGGGCATATACGATTTTTCCAATGGTTGCACGCAGCTACAGCTCAGACTGTACGACTACAGGTGCTGGTCATAAAATTAGAATATCATGAAAAAGTAGATTGATTTCAGTAATTCCATTTAAAAAGTGAAACTTGTATATTATATTCATACATTACATACAAACTCATATATTTCAGATGTTTATTTTGTTTAATTTTGATGATTACAAATGACAACAAATGAAAATCTCAAATTCATCATATCAGAAAATTAGAATATTACTGAAGACCAATAAAAACAAAGGATTTATAGAAATGTTGGCCAACTGAAAAGTATGAACATGAAAAGTATGAGCATGTACAGCACTCAGTATTTAGTTGGGCCTCCTTTGGCCTGTATTACTGCAGCAATGCGGCGTGGCATGGAGTCGATCAGTCTGTGGCACTGCTCAGGTGTTATGATAGCCCAGGTTGCTCTAATAGTGGCTTTTAGCTCTTCTGAATTGTTGGGTCTGGTGTATTGCATCTTCTTCTTCACAATACCCCATAGATTTTCTATGGGGTTAAGGTCAGGAGAGTTTGCTGGCCAATTAAGAACAGGGATACCATGGTCCTTCAACCAGGTACTGGTAGCTTTGGAACTGTGTGCAGGTGCCAAGTCCTGTTGGAAAATGAAATCTGCATCTCCAAAACGTTGGTCAGCTGCAGGAAGCATGAAGTGCTCTAAAACTTCCTGGTATGTGGCTGCGTTGACCCTGGACCTCAGAAAACACAATGGACCAACACCAGCAGATGACATGGCACCCCAAACCATCACTGACTGTGGAAACTTTACACTGGACTTCAAGCAACGTGGATGAAGTGCCTCTCTTCTTTTCCTCCAGACTCTGGGACCTTGATTTCCAAAGGAAATGCAAAATTTACTTTCATCAGAGAACATGACTTTGGACCACTCACCAGCAGTCCAGTCCTGTTTCTCTTTAGCCCAGGCAAGACGCTTCTGACGCTGTCTGTGGTTCAAGAGTGGCTTGACACAAGGAATGCGACAGCAGAAACCCATGTCTTTCATACGTCTGTGTGTGGTGGTTCTTGAAGCACTCACTCCAGCTGCAGTCCACTCTTTGTGAATCTCCCCCACATTTTTGAAGGGGTTTTGTTTCACAATCCTCTCCAGGGTGCGGTTATCTCTCTTGCTTGTACACTTTTTTCGACCACATCTTTTCCTTCCCTTCGCCTCTCTATTAATGTGCTTGGACACTGAGATCTGTGAACAGCCAGCCTCTTTAGCGATGACCTTTTGTGTCTTGCCCTCCTTGTGCAAGGTGTCGATGGTCGTCTTTTGGACAACTGTCAAGTCAGCAGTCTTCCCCATGATTGTGTAGCCTATAGAACTAGAGTGAAAGACCATTTAAAGGCTTTTGCAGGTGGTTTGAGTTAATTAGCTGATTAGAGTGTGGCACCAGGGGCCATCAATTTTGAACCTTTTCACAATATTCTAATTTTCTGATATGATGAATTTGAGATTTTCATTTGTTGTCATTTGTAATCATCAAAATTAAACAAAATAAACATCTGAAATATATGAGTTTGTATGTAATGTATGAATATAATATACAAGTTTCACTTTTTAAATGGAATTACTGAAATCAATCTACTTTTTCATGATATTCTAATTTTATGACCAGCACCTGTATTTGTGAAGTGTAGTTAATATTATTATCGTTAATTTCTTTATTAAGAGAAGTGTAGCTTCATTTTGTTATATGAAGGCAGATAATTATAAACTTTTGTTTCAGTCCAAAGCCTTTCAGCCGCAATATTGTTTATGAAAACTTTTTTTTTTGTCTAAGAAAAACCTTAAACTCAAACCCTCTGCTAAAATTAAAAGAACAAGAAAATAAGTTTTAAATAAGTTTAGTTTTGCTTGATTTGAGCAGGTTAGTAAGATAAAAAGGGGCAAAGAAATGATGACAAACCAAAGAGTGGCTGAACAGGAGGAGAATATAAGGGAGAGAGAAAGAAAGACCAGGATCATTAGCAGATTGGGAGCAGGTGTGAATAGAGGAACCTAGAAGGGAGCTAGGGAAAAGGAGACTGACCCAAGAGGGCAAACAAGAAACATCTAAGAACTCAAAAACAATAAAAAAAAACTAGAAGACAAGAATGGAAATAAGATCGATGAAAAAACTTGAACAGAACCAAAACCATGACAATCGTCTCTGTTTAAGGGTCTGTTTGGTTTGAAATGTTCTGGGATTTTATAAGTTTTTCAGAGATTCATTGGGGATGGAGATTTGACTGAAATTTGTCATTATTTTTGGGTGAGTTTTTGTAGTCTGTTTCCCAAACGGCTCCATGAAAAACCTCCTTTTTCTCTTTTTCTTTATTACAAAACAAACAAAAAACCCTCCGACATGGAAACACTTCTGCCTTTATTGGTTTCATTTCCTCTAAAGTTTATATATTAGTGAATAATATCTGTCCTCTCAGTTTGAAACCAAATTTAGATGTTTTTAGTCGTTCAGTCCATCATTGCCTAACAACGCTGAATCATCAACCTTCAGACTCACAGGCAGCAGCTGTTAAACTACAAAACTGGAAACAAAAAATAAATCCTGTGAGAAAATTGACACCAGCTGATAAAAACCAGAACAAAAACTCAGCAAAATGAAATGTTGAAGCCGTGCTGTACAATAATCAGCCACTAGGGGCGCACTGCAGCTAAGGGAACCGGTACCAGGTACCTGTTTGGACCAACAGGTCGAGGGTTAGGGTTAGACATGGAGCTTCTATGCCTGAATTATTGGTATATATCTAATGGCACCTGGTATATAAAATTCTGTGGCACCTGCACACAGTACTTCATTTTAATGATTGTGAAATACGACGTAAGAACACGCCTAAAAACTCAGAGGTTCTTATTTCAAATTATAATTTAATCTGCTTTTCTAGTTCTTTTCTACTTATAGTTATCAATTTAATTTCATTACTCTAATAAAAAAAAAAAACAGGGTTATGTTGTTATTTGTACATTAAAATCAAGAGATCTCGTTATAATCTTGAATCCAGTTCAATTTTCTGTAATGGATTAAAGGATTATAGTCACATAATTTACTTTTGGTAAAGTTTGTCATTTATGCTCTGCTTATAATATAAAGAAATACCAACTTCCTCCTCCTTCTCTACCTCATAATCATTAGGTTAGCATCTTATTTAGCTTTATTTATAAACCCCTGAAGACCTAGCCCCGCCTCCCTGCTGAATTATCACAGTAAAACGTCTCGGCCAAAAGCGTACAAAAAAAAAAGCAAGAGCCGCTGAACCACATCTGTTTGTCCAGATCTATGACTTTGTCTCTGAAAGACCAGCAGCAAGACCAGAAAGGTGGTTCCTCATGGCGTCTGCTGCGGTTTCATCTGTTACTGTGATTGGCTAAAAACAAACAGGGGGCGCTAGAGGCCTCTTCATCCAATCAGCTTGGAGGTCTATGCATTATCAGTCTAGGTTGGCAGGTCTTTGGCTCCAATGAACAAATGAGGGAGGATTCTACCAGGAAAGGTTTTCACACTGAAAAATTTGAAACCTAGATAAGTAATTTTTTCTTAAAATAAGTGCATTTTTTCTTGGATTGAGGAGATAAAAGAGACATTTTACCAATAGAACAAGACAATTTACACTTTAAATAAGAAAACACAACTGCATTGTCTAATTTCAAGCATATATGATCTAATTATCTTATTTTAAGTGTAAAAATACTCCTTCCATTGGCAAACAATCTCATTAACATACTCAAAATAAAGATAAATACACTTAATTTAACTAATTTTACTTATTTCTAGATAGTTTTTACAGTGTAAAATAAAAACGCTGCAGGGTCCATATTGATGAGACACACAGAGAGTCTGAACTTCATCTGGTCCTCAATCAGTTTAATTCAGTTTATTTCTATAGCAATAAATGACAACACATGTCATCTCAGGTCACTTTCCAGGTCACCAGATCATCCAGTCAGATTGATTCATAGTTTTCTATCTAAAGCTGGACGTACACTGTACGATTTTTGGCCCTTTTCAGGCCGATTCTCCAGTCGGTGCAAATTTTTCGGTCGCTCCAACTTTCAGCCTGATGGTGCGTGGTGTAGCTGTACAGAGGGTAACGAGGGCCGATCAGCCTCTAACGACCGCCTCCCCATCAGGAATCTTAAGGTCGGGAGAAAATCAAACATGTTGGAAATTCAGTCGGCCATAAGGTGGTCGTGGGCAAATCCCTCAGTGGGCAGACAAGGATTCTTCTTCTTCCTATCAGATGTAAACCCAGCAGCATGGCGAGGGGGCAATGAGTGAAATGGAGTTCTTTCTGTAAAACTGACAGACCGTAGTAGCCACGTTAGCTCAGCCATGTCTTTGTCCAAATACGTCGTCTCCTTTTCTTTTTAGGGCTTTCAGCACTAAATCGCCCAAATATCCAAGGCAGCGCGTTTCACTCTAGTGAGCTTCATGTTCCTCTGCTACTGGTTTGGCTTCCAGATAGACGAGTCCGAGTAGCGCCATCTCACTGCGGAGCTGAGTCCCACCTGGTTTTTAGACGTACAGTGTGAGCAGGTAGATCGCTTCAGAGCGTCGGGTCGTACAGTGAAAGAACAAACATCGTGAGCTGGGAACTTTTAAACCCTGCAGTTTACAGGTGCTGGTCATAAAATTAGAATATCATGAAAAAGTAGATTGATTTCAGTAATTCCATTTAAAAAGTGAAACTTGTATATTATATTCATACATTACATACAAACTCATATATTTCAGATGTTTATTTTGTTTAATTTTGATGATTACAAATGACAACAAATGAAAATCTCAAATTCATCATATCAGAAAATTAGAATATTGTGAAAAGGTTCAAAATTGATGGCCCCTGGTGCCACACTCTAATCAGCTAATTAACTCAAACCACCTGCAAAAGCCTTTAAATGGTCTTTCAGTCTAGTTCTATAGGCTACACAATCATGGGGAAGACTGCTGACTTGACAGTTGTCCAAAAGACGACCATCGACACCTTGCACAAGGAGGGCAAGACACAAAAGGTCATCGCTAAAGAGGCTGGCTGTTCACAGAGCTCAGTGTCCAAGCACATTAATAGAGAGGCGAAGGGAAGGAAAAGATGTGGTCGAAAAAAGTGTACAAGCAAGAGAGATAACCGCACCCTGGAGAGGATTGTGAAACAAAACCCATTCAAAAATGTGGGGGAGATTCACAAAGAGTGGACTGCAGCTGGAGTGAGTGCTTCAAGAACCACCACACACAGACGTATGAAAGACATGGGTTTCTGCTGTCGCATTCCTTGTGTCAAGCCACTCTTGAACCACAGACAGCGTCAGAAGCGTCTTGCCTGGGCTAAAGAGAAACAGGACTGGACTGCTGGTGAGTGGTCCAAAGTCATGTTCTCTGATGAAAGTAAGTTTTGCATTTCCTTTGGAAATCAAGGTCCCAGAGTCTGGAGGAAAAGAAGAGAGGCACTTCATCCACGTTGCTTGAAGTCCAGTGTAAAGTTTCCACAGTCAGTGATGGTTTGGGGTGCCATGTCATCTGCTGGTGTTGGTCCATTGTGTTTTCTGAGGTCCAGGGTCAACGCAGCCACATACCAGGAAGTTTTAGAGCACTTCATGCTTCCTGCAGCTGACCAACTTTTTGGAGATGCAGATTTCATTTTCCAACAGGACTTGGCACCTGCACACAGTGCCAAAGCTACCAGTACCTGGTTGAAGGACCATGGTATCCCTGTTCTTAATTGGCCAGCAAACTCTCCTGACCTTAACCCCATAGAAAATCTATGGGGTATTGTGAAGAAGAAGATGCAATACACCAGACCCAACAATTCAGAAGAGCTAAAAGCCACTATTAGAGCAACCTGGGCTATCATAACACCTGAGCAGTGCCACAGACTGATCGACTCCATGCCACGCCGCATTGCTGCAGTAATACAGGCCAAAGGAGGCCCAACTAAATACTGAGTGCTGTACATGCTCATACTTTTCATGTTCATACTTTTCAGTTGGCCAACATTTCTATAAATCCTTTGTTTTTATTGGTCTTCAGTAATATTCTAATTTTCTGATATGATGAATTTGAGATTTTCATTTGTTGTCATTTGTAATCATCAAAATTAAACAAAATAAACATGTGAAATATATGAGTTTGTATGTAATGTATGAATATAATATACAAGTTTCACTTTTTAAATGGAATTACTGAAATCAATCTACTTTTTCATGATATTCTAATTTTATGACCAGCACCTGTATAATGTTTCAGGATCTTTCAGGAAATGGAAAAGATGAAATAATAGACATTTATTTGTTTACTGCCCCCTCCTGGCCATGAAGGAATCAACACCAGGATTTATTGACGGTAATACTTAAAATAATGATAAAAAAAAAAGAAAAATCTGTTTTTTTCTGCTGAATGTCAGATTTTTATAGTCCACTAAAAGCTGCTCTGATGCTTGAACTTGATTTGTCTCTAAAGTCGGAGCTGGAAACCGGCTAAAGTTCAAACACCGTTTAACGACCCGCGTTTGAGGCTGTCTAACAGTAAAAGACCTGATTTTAATAAATCTATCCATTTTATTTCTATCTATTTTAATAAATGGATAGAAATGAACTAAATTGAATTAAAGGCTAAAGGTGAAAGGTCAAATGCAGACTAAATGAATGGAGTCCTCATAGAAAAGACATAAAAATCTTTATTATTATCAGATGCTGTTTATTTTCTCCTAACAAATATGAATTTATGAATTTCGTAAATCAGCAGGAGAAACAAATACCTGCAAGCAGACAATAACAGTTCATTTTTGCCTTAATTCCTGTCCTGGCTTCACTTCACAGGCTGCCTGTGTTTTTTTTAGAGTCAATTCTAAAATTCTTATCTTTTTTTTTTAAGCGCATAAATAACCTTTGCCCATCTTTCCTCTCTGAGGTTCTTCACCCCTAGTTTCCTCCTGGTTCCCTGAGGTCAGCAGCTCCTGCAGGAGGTTTAAGCTCAGAGGAACGACGTCGCTGGAAAAGCCTCCCGCTGCACATTAAGGCGGCTCCTTCACTGTCTGATCTTAAAACACCGTTTAAAACTTACTTTTATTCACTGGCAGGACTTAGTTGTTGTGATTTTGTTTATTTAGCTTAAACAAATTCTTATTATTTTATATTTTATGCTGCATTTTATCATGTTTTTTTCTTCCCTCTCTTTAGTTTACAGTATATCTGGAAATCATAGTTGAAAACAACTGATCACTCACCTTCCTCCGCCAAAAGCTGTGTGTTTCCATCAGAACCCCATAAAATCATCCCCAACAGGACTAGAGCCGGCCCCGCAGACCACATGGCTGTTCCCCAAACAGCCGTTCAGTCCGCAGCCTTCAGAGTTCACATCTACCAAGACGTTCCCCAAATCCGTCTTCCTCTTCTAAAGGAAGCCCACATCCTTTGCCCTCTGCTGACTCTCTCACTTCATCCTCATCATCTGATGATTCATTAGAGACTCTGGCAAAAAAAACAAAAACCCAGAAACCTGCTTTATGTTTTTTTTTAATTCTCTTTCACTTTCATATTTATAGCCTATGGTTTGAAAACTGTCCAACTTCTAATATCTTTGGTGGCAGAGCGGTGCAACACCCTGCAAATACTTCATATCTTGATCAGCTATGATTTGGGACTGGAGTTCAGTCAGCTCAGCATACCCTGTCAGGCCAGCATACCCTTAGTAATACGAGTATAATCATTATTAGCGGTTATCAGTATCATAGAATGGCTTCAGATTGTGCCAGTTGGCTCAGTAGGCTGTTATCACCAAATGTTTTGATGGGAGGATGCATTTGAATAGCCTGGTGAGACCATCCTGATCTCGCGAGCTTTCAAGGTTTCACTCGCAGATCAGTCTGGAGACTCTCCGTTAAAGAAAATTTGGAGCCGTTCACCAAACGAACGTCCAATCAGCGTTGGCTTTGAGGCGGGTTGAGGTGTGACGCAACGAGAAGCGCGACAGTTCAGTCTAAAGAACATGGAGGCTTCAGCCGATGAAACTAGCGTTAGCGTGGCTATCGAGCAAGTTTTATGGGAATTACAGAGTATTTCTTCACTGAAAGAAGAGCAAAACACTGCTCTGGAGGCTTTTCTCAGAGGAAAAGATGTTTTTGCTCTTCTCCCAACTGGTTTCACCAAGAGTTTGAGTGCTCCCTAGCTCTGTTAGTACGTCATATGCTTCGTTGATCTGATTGGTTTATTTGGCCCGTCTATCACCAACATAGGCCAATCAGCTAACCAGTATTTTCGCCCCTTCCCAAAATTACTTCAACGGAAGGTTTCCAGATGGATATGCAGAGCAAATCCATCTGGCAGAGTCAGGTTAGCATTTGAAGGGTGTTAGGAGGATCCATAGACTGGGACAGTCTTTGGCGCAGAGCTGTGATGTAATCACTTGACGACTGCAGCCTAGGAACAATAGAGCTTCTGAATTTGGACCTTTAAAGCCTGGTTTATGCTCAGAAACCAGGTTGTATGTGTGTGTGTCGCAGTTAACACAGATATGCCCCGCCCCCTTCCACAGACACTCTGCTGCACCGTCTCAAAATTGTAGGTTACTGCAGACATGAGGTCTCTTATTGTTCAATTCTACTTCCTCTCTACTCTATGCGTATTTCCTGTTTGGTACCTAATGGCAGAAGCTCTGGCTGTAGTGCCATCCACAGCGCCTGGCACACTTCAGACTCTATCCCAGACACCGTGCAGGACGCTAGTTTGTAGCTTTGTGTGACAGTCTATTGGTTTGCACCCGAAGCCAAAACACGCAGCGCCACAGCCAGTCTTTGGGGAACAGACAAGCTGTCCCCACGCTTCAAAATTGGGCATAAGTCAAAAATATCTGCGTCATACCTGCGACACGCTAAGAGGGACACACTGCTGCGGGAGGATAAAAAAACCCTTGAGACTCTGCTTAAACGTCCGTCCTAACCACTATGAAGTGGTTACGCCGTTTAGATGAGTGTCTGAATGTCAAGTGCATTAAAAAGTAGTTTACTTGAAATTTCCCACAATGCACCTTTAAACGTGATCATCCATTGACACTAGACGAGAAGATATATCCCATAATGCTTTGCGAGGAAAGCTCTCCTCGCAAAGCATTATGGGATTGTTGCGATAGCGTCCCACTATTGCTACCCAACAGCGGCGACAAACAAAGATGGCGCAGGCACCATGTGGGGAGGCGGAGTCACATGACCAACGCGGAGCATAAAGCAGTGATCATCTGTTTGAATGGTCAGTTAACTGAGTTCACTATATAGTCCCCACTCTATGTAGTGATGGAGGGATTTAAGGGTTAGGGCGGACGGTCAGACACAGCCTGTGAACTATGTCTGAATGTATAAACGTATAAAGTTCACCATATAGAGAACTTATATAGTGAACTTTATAGTGCACTCAGTTAACTGCTCATTCAGACAGATGATCACTACTTTTTGCTCCTTTTGCATCGCCTAACTCCGCCTCTTTGCACAGTGTCTGCGCCATCTTTGTTATCATCACAGCTACAACAGCTCCCATGATGCTTTGCGAAGAGAGCTCTCACAAAGCATTCTGGGATATATTTGCTCGTCTAGTGACCATGGATGATCACTTCTTTTCAAAGTGCATTGTGGGAAATTTCGAGACCACTACTTTTTTCCATCCACTGGACGTTCGGACGCTCATTAAAAATGGTGTAACCACTATATAATGGCCTATATAGGGGTTAGGGTTGACGTTCAGATACGCTTAAAGTGTCCTCTCTCTACATTTTCTCAAAGGGTCTGATCCATAGACATTAAAGCTATCGTTGGGAATCCTGTTCCGAAACACGTTATATTGAATGAAATGGTAGTTGTCATGATGGGTTCACTAATAGCGACCCAAGTATGCAGAACACCACTGACGGACACAGGAATAAAAGTTCAACAAGTTTATTTAGACACAAGCACACTGAAAGTACTGGTTCTGGTTCGGGCCTGGACACTGGTTCACCGGAGTCTGCGTGAGAGACAGTTCAGTTAGCGTTGCTAGCAGGAGCTTGATTTCCAGATGATAACTGATTGTACCTTGAGGGTTCTTGAGGTTAGCTTTGGGAGAGTCACTGTTGGATCTGGAGAGGAGTAGTTCAGCAGAGTCCGCTTGCTGCTTCAGCGTCTCACGTCTAAGAATGAACAGACCTTGGCTTTGGGTTTTCCAGCTCTAGTCCAGAGCTGCATGGAAGTTCACTATGATTCTTCAGGTTTGGCTCTGAGGGTCGGCTCGGCAGGTTAGCTCTTCCTGAGCTTCACAGAGGAGACACTGGTTTCCTGGAAGACAGAGACAACGGTTAGAATCCCGGCTGGATTCAAAGTCACAAAGTTACACTGAGGATCTAGGCTTAGGCGCTCTGCTCGCTCTGCTCCCCACCTCTGGAACTCCCTCCCTCCGGATCTCCGTACTCTGGACTCCTTCCCTCTTTTCAAATCCAGACTCAAAACTTTCCTGTTCAGACAGTCCTATCCCATCTAGTTCCTACGCATCACTTCAATATTGTTCTCTTCCTTTTCTTCCTTTGGTTTTATTTTTACTTTCTGCTGTTTTGTTTTCTGTGGCATCTTATGCTTGTACTTTTTAGCTCCCTGTTTTTAATGTTTTTATCTGCCTGTACAGTGTCCTTGGGTGTTGTGATAAGGCGCTTTCAAATAAAATGTATTATTATTATTATTATTATTATTAGGCGCTGACCAACTGGATCAACACTGTGGCGTTGAGGCAAGGTCTGAAGACAGCTTAAGTAGTGGATCCTCTGATGATCTTGATGGGCTGCAGCTGTGCAGGAAGCTCCCTCAGAAGGATCCACGGCGGACTCTGCTGGAGAAAGGTGGAACTTCTCCAGCTCCCAACAGTACCCCCCCTCAACAACCGCCCCTTGGCGGTCCGGAAGAGGTCGAAGGGCAGGAACGCTCGTACTCCTCGATAAGGGCAGGATCGAGGATGTACGAGCCCGGAACCCACTGGCGATCCTCCGGTCCGTAGCCCTCCCAGTCGACGAGGTACTGCCATCCGCGACCTCGTCGACGGGAGTCCACGATGCGGCGAACTGTGAAGGCTGGATGACCATCGACCTCCAGGGCGGGTGGAGGGGAGTCGGAAGGTGGGCACAGAGGGCTCGAGGTGACAGGTTTGATTTGGGACACGTGGAAGGTGGGGTGGATTCGGAGGGACTGAGGTAGTTGGAGACGGACGGCTGAAGGATTAATGACTCGGGTGATTTTGTAGGGACCTATAAATCTTGGGGAGAGCTTTCGAGACATCCCCTTGAGGGGAATGTCTCGAGTGGACAGCCATACCTTCTGGCCCTCAGTGTACTCGGGGGCGGGACGTCTCCTGGAATCGGTGAAGCGCTTGTTGGTCTCAGAAGATCGGTTGAGGGTGGCGATGGTTTCTCTCCAGAGTTTCTGACAGCGGCCGATGTGTTGGATTACGGACCGGACCGAAATCTCTCTCTCGTCTGCGGGGAAAAGTGGAGGTTGATAACCGAGACTAACCTGGAAGGGAGATTGACCAGTGGAAGCAGATCTGAGGGAGTTGTGCGCGTATTCGATCCAAGGGAGAAATTGGCTCCAGTCCACGGGATTGTTTGAGGTGAGGCAACGAAGGGTTGATTCCAGCTGCTGATTCATCCTCTCTGTTTGTCCGTTTGATTGAGGATGGTAACCAGAGGTCAGAGAGGGCTTACAGCCGAGAGCTGAACAGAAAGCCTTCCAAACCTGGGAAATGAGCTGAGGACCCCGGTCCGAGAGGATCTCTTGGGGAATTCCGTGTAAACGGAAGACGTGCTTGATGAGGAGCTGGGCTGTCTGGAAGGCCGTGGGGAGTTTCCTAAGGGGAATGAGATGGCAGGCCTTCGAAAAACGGTCTACAATGGTGAAAATGGTGGACATACCTCGAGAGACGGGGAGGCCGGTGACAAAGTCAATGGCGATATGGGACCAGGGACGCGAGGGAACAGGAAGCGGCTGAAGCAGACCAGAAGGAGGTTGGTGTGAGGCTTTATTACGGGCACATGTGGAGCAAGCCAACACATACTCCTTGACGTCTCTATGGAGGGTGGGCCACCAGAAGCGTCTTGAGATCAGAGCGATTGTTCTGCTGACTCCTGGATGAGCAGAGAACTTGGCGGCATGCATCCATTGGATGAGACGGGACCTGACGGAAGTTGGTACATAGGTTCGGTTAGTGGGACCGTTACCTGGGTCGGGTTCAGTAGCCAGGGCAGAGTTGATAAGGTCGGAGATTTACCAGTTTACCACTCCCACTGTGCAGGAAGCCGGAAGGACAGGTTCAGGTGTCTCGGGATGATCGACGGAGTAAAGACGAGAGAGAGAATTGGGTTTGACATTCTTGGATCCGGGTCTATAGGAGATGATGAGATTAAACTGAGAGAAGAAAATGGACCATCTGGATTGGCGGGGATTGGCTTGCTTGGTTGACTGGATGTAAGCCAGGTTCTTGTGGTCAGTCCATACAAGAACCGGATGCTCAGCTCCCTCCAGCCAATGTCTCCATTCCTCCAACGCTAGCTTGATGGCCAACAGCTCTCGGTCTCCCACATCGTAATTCTGCTCAGCTGAAGATAGTCTACGGGAGAAGAATGCACAAGGGTGGATCTTTTGATCCGTGTCAAGCCTCTGGGAAAGGACTGCTCCAACTCCTGAATCTTAAGCATCCACCTCGAGAATAAACTGTTTAGCTGGGTCAGGTTGCATTAGCACTGGTGCTCTGGAAAATAAAGATTTTAATTTATCAAATGCAGCCTGAGCCTCAGGAGTCCACTGAAAGGTGCGTTTGACAGAGGTCAGAGAAGTTAATGGAAGGGCGGTCTGGCTATAGTTTCTGATGAACCGACGATTAAAGTTTGCAAAGCCTAGAAACCTCTGTAGCTGTTTGTGGTTCTCTGGAACTGGCCAGTCTAAAACTGCCTTTATCTTTTCCTCAGATGGTTTTACCTGGCCGCCCTCGAGCACAAACCCCAAAAAGGTGACTGAAGACTGGTGAAATTCGCACTTCTCGGCCTTTACGAACAGCTTGTTCTCCAGCAGTCTCTGTAAAACAAGGCAAACATGTTTCTTATGTTCATCGAGGTTCCTGGAGTAAATGAGTATGTCGTCAATGTAAACGAAGACAAACACATTCAAAAAGTCTCTGAGTACATCATTCACGAGGGCCTGGAAGCAGGCTGGAGCGTTAGTTAGACCAAAAGGCATTACCAACGACTCAAATTGGCCCAACGGAGTCTTGAAGGCTGTTTTCCATTCATCTCCTTCACGGATCCTAAGAAGATGATATGCGTTCCTTAAATCCAGTTTAGAGAAAACTGTGGCTCCCTGTACGGGTTCGAAAGCTGAGGCGAGTAGAGGAAGTGGATATTTGTTCTTTATTGTGATCTGGTTCAAACCTCGGTAATCAATACATGGTCTCAGGGAGCCATCTTTCTTTCCAACGAAGAAGAACCCGGCGCCCAAAGGAGAAGAAGATGGGCGGATTATTCCTGCGGCTAATGATTCATTAATGTATTTTTCCATGGTTTCTCTTTCAGGCTTGGAAATATTATACAACCTGCTGCTAGGTAGTGGTGCACCAGGTAAAAGTTCAATGGCGCCGTCATATGGTCTGTGTGGAGGTAGGGACGTCGCACTGACCTTACTGAAGACAGGAGCTAGGTCATGGTACTCGGAAGGAACAGAAGAAAGGTCAGGAGAGTCCATCTCCCCCCCACCTCTAGGAGACCCCACCAAGGGGGCAGCTGAACGGAGGCATGTTTCATGGCATGAGATGGACCATGATTCCAGGTGACGCTCTGTCCAATTAATGTGAGGATTATGCTTCTCCAACCATTCGAAACCAAGCACCAGAGGGGAACATGCAGAGGGAAAAACAAAAAATGTTTTTGTCTCTCGGTGGTTACCTGAAAGAAGTAGCTCGAGGGGCTGAGTTTGATGGGTAACTTGGTGAAGTCTCTTTCCGTCAATCGCAGAAACACTAAGAGGCTGAGTCAGAGGAATGGTTTCAATTTGGAGTTGTTGGACGAGGTTAGAATCGATTAAGTTCCGTTCACAGCCTGAGTCGATGAATGCAGAAAAGGAGAGGCTTTGGTTAGCACAAAACAACGTGGCAGGAAGTAACAGTCGAGGAGATTTCTTAGTGTTAATTTGGCCCGCCAGACTCCTCAGATCCTCTGGCGGGCCCAGGCTTTTGATTTAGCCGGGCAGGAAGCGATGAAGTGTCCACTCTCACCACAGTAAATGCATAATTTGCTTAGAAAACGTCTTTGTCTCTCTTCTGGGGTTAGCCTCGTGTGTCCCACCTGCATGGGTTCGACATCTCTTTCGCCCGAATGAGAGGCTTGAATGGGCAGCGGTAGAGACTGGGACTTAGGTTTCTGAATGGGCAGCTGCTCTGTAGAGGAAGAACAAACAGTCATGTTATGTGAGGCCGAAGAAAGTGTCCCCTGCTTTTTAGAACTGTTTCTGGCACGAATTCTATTATCCAATCTAATGGTAAGACGAATTAGATCTTCGAGGGTAGCTGGTTCGTTGAGGGTTGCAAGCTCATCTTTAATGTGCTCATTTAAAGCCATGAAAAAGGCTCCCTTCAGAGCGCTTTGGTTCCATCCGGAAGCTGCCGCTTTAACCCGGAAGTTGATGGAGAATTCAGCCACAGAAGAATTTCCCTGTTTTAGATTGAAAAGAGCTCGAGAGTCAATGGTTTGATCAGTCTCTTGGTTGAATACCTGAGTAAATTCAGAGAGGAAATCAGAGTAATAGCAGTTAAGGCTATCGTTGGTGGCAAATCTTGCCTGAGCCCACTCCAAGGCTCTTCCTGTTACCTGAGAGAGGATGAAGGTTATTTTCTTGTAATCTGTGGAAAAGCTGCCTGGAGAGTTCTGAAAAATCAAACGACACTGAAATAAAAATCCTTTGCAATCTTTCATGTTACCAGAAAATCTTTCTGGAAGACTTGGGCGGAACTCTGATGACGTCACTACTGGTGACGGTTGCGAATGGTTGTGGTGCTGGTGCAGCATTAGCGCTGTTCAAATAGTTAGCATAGCTCTGTAGCATATGGTCATGAGTAACAACCAGGCGGTATAACTCACGGAGCGTTCGGGCTTGTCCTTGAATTTGGGCATCCTGCTCCTCCAATCGACGGGTGAGGTGATCTGCTGGGCCTTGAGTTTGGCCGCAGTGTTCTGTCATGATGGGTTCACTAATAGCGACCCGAGTATGCAGAACACCACTGACGGACACAGGAATAAAAGTTCAACAAGTTTATTTAGACACAAGCACACTGAAAGTACTGGTCCTGGTTCGGGCCTGGACACTGGTTCACCGGAGTCTGCGTGAGAGACAGTTCAGTTAGCGTTGCTAGCAGGAGCTTGATTTCCAGATGATAACTGATTGTACCTTGAGGGTTCTTGAGGTTAGCTTTGGGAGAGTCACTGTTGGATCTGGAGAGGAGTAGTTCAGCAGAGTCCGCTTGCTGCTTCAGCGTCTCACGTCTAAGAATGAACAGACCTTGGCTTTGGGTTTTCCAGCTCTAGTCCAGAGCTGCATGGAAGTTCACTATGATTCTTCAGGTTTGGCTCAGAGGGTCGGCTCGGCAGGTTAGCTCTTCCTGAGCTTCACAGAGGAGACACTGGTTTCCTGGAAGACAGAGACCACGGTTAGAATCCAGGCTGGATTCAAAGTCACAAAGTTACACTGAGGATCTAGGCTTAGGCGCTGACCAACTGGATCAACACTGCGGCGTTGAGGCAAGGTCTGAAGACAGCTTAAGTAGTGGATCCTCTGATGATCTTGATGGGCTGCAGCTGTGCAGGAGGCTCCCTCAGAAGGATCCACGGCGGACTCTGCTGGAGAAAGGTGGAACTTCTCCAGCTCCCAACAGTAGTAGTCGATACCGTATGTATTCAGAAAAACAAACCCCAAAAAAGCAGACGTCTGTGAGAGCTGTAAGCCTTTAAAAACTCTGACCAATCCCTGCCCTTCGGTCCAAATAGAAATAACCAATCAGCTGCCTTCATCTCAGTCCCTCCTCCTCCTCCTCACACTCATCAGGTTTTTCTGTTGGCGGAATTATTCGCAACTCACAAAACTCGTTTCGCTAAAAATAACAGTGCTAAACTTGGGCTAGCATTGCTAAACCTAGCATGCGACCTTCAAAGCCACGATAAAAATTCGGTTGAAATCCAAAATGTATTATAAAAAATGCAGAGTCGTCTACGATTTCCTTTGTCGAATTCTGCTATGAGTTTTCCGGTTTTCGGGGGGGGGGGACGTAGCATTGAACGGAGGAGGGGCACCGCTTTCAAATCTTGCTAGCTCTCCAGTGTTACCAAGCATAGCTTTATTACGCAGTTGTGGTTAATTTAAAGAATTTCCGGCAAAGGATTATTAAAGAAATTCTGATTCCGGTCCAATAACCGTCGGTGATAATCTCCCCCTAGTGGCCTGGAGCTTATCAGTGATCGCAGGTTTGCGATTCTTTTTTGGTCATTTACAGCATTTTTGTCCCTCTGCATGTATTGTGTGCGTTATTTTTGATTACACACCAATAGTGGATTTCTGGCCGATCGTAGATATTTAAAAAAGCCTGAACTTTTTGACCAATACCAATTCTTTTTCTCTCCCAAACCGAAAGGAAATTTAATCCACCTGATCACCTGGACGGCTATTTAGGCCATAAGTGAAGGCGTTTGTTTTTGCTAACAAGTTCATTCTGGATCCTTGAATCCATTAAACTGGAAATAACTTTGAAGAATGAACAGTGGCCCCCTCTAATGGATGGAAGATAACATAAAGGCAGTGACTGTAATTTCTTAAAGCAAACGTCATTAAATGTATGGAATCAAATTAAGCATTAATGGATAATCATACAATCAAACTACTATCTACATATTTTTGTCTTCCAAAGGTGTTTTACATTTATGCAAGCGTTTTTATTAATGGTTATTTATGGTGTTTGAAGAAAAAATTGAGGGGTTTATTTTTTTCCAAGTAATTTTTTCACTGTCATTAATTAATTTATAAAAATCTTACTTTGTTAAATAAATATTTAGCTAGCTTGGTGCTAGCTTTTTTCTTTTCTAGAATTTTATTTATCCAACTTTACAACAATATAGATAAAAAATACATATTTAGCAACATAGAAAGAAAATACTTTAGGATAGAATAAAAAAAACAAAAGCAAAACAAAGATTTTGTTTGTGAATAAAAATTTTTACTTAGAGCTAAATATTTATTTAAAAAAAATAAATATTTAATTTGCAAACTAAATATTTAGCTCCAAGCTAAATATTTATTAAAAAATGAAATGTTTTTATAAATGAATGAATAAATGACATAGTGAAAAAAAATGAATTGGAAAAAAATAAACCCCTTATTTTTCTCTTAAAATACGCTAAAATAGCCATAAATATTGCTCCTGATTTTTGACTGTTTCACTTCACAAACGGCACCACATAGTCTGCTGTGATCAATGCACATATAAACCTCCTTATAAACGCTGATCAGGATTGTTTTGTTCCTTCATCGTCGCTGCCATTTGTTCTGGATTTTCTGTCAAAAGTCTGAGATTTCTTTCTATCATTGGGTAACTTTCTTTCTCACTTCCTTTTTCTGTTGTCTGTCTATAAATACTCAGAAAGTACTGTAGTTGGTTTTCTTTTTACAGTCATCATACATACATTTAAAGTTGATGGTACCTTTTAGACACCAGCAGCTTCACCGTCTGCATGAAAAACTGAAAAACTCAGATGATGTAGAAATATTGCTAAAAAGCAAAAACTCCCACACCTGCTGTTGATGGTAAATTCGTCACTTCTTGTTTTCTTTAAACGGACCCTGATGGATGAGGAAGTTATTTGTCAGAAAACCGCCATATGATTCATTCCCTTTTAAATGCAACACTATGCAGTATGCAGCAATACTAAACATTTAATTAGAAAGTGAAAGAATTGTAATTTACAAACTAGATATTTTACTTGTTAAAGGAGAATTCTGGTTTTTAACACTTTTAGCCCATTTTCTGTAGTGTCCAGGATGAAATCGAATGATCGACACCAAAATTTTGACGATTGGTCCTGTCTCTGCTATTTGGCTCATTTAGAATCCCCCCCTGGCTGCTTCAGAATGGCTTCCATAGTGCATGTCCGATAATGTCCTTAAAACAACCTTAAACGTTCTTTTTTTAAAATATGCTACTCACCGGGTCGTCAGCGCTGTTCAATGACGTTCCAAAAAAAGTTTCGTGAAGAAAAACCGTTCCTGTCTTGTTTTATTTAGCATTTTGTAAATCCCAGAACTATTTTTTCCGCTACATCACAACCGCTTATAAACTTCCGCTTCCCGTTCGAATCTGAAGCGTTGCACACTCCAGACCACTAGTTGGCGACAATGTCTCTATATACTCCTCCTCAGTATATTCCGGTTCAAAGCGGTATCCTCTACCGTCAAACTCAAAGTCCAATATGTCCTCCTCAAGAATCCACCTTTCGTATTCGATTTTCAGAGTTTTTTAAAGTGTTTAACAGAGACGTTAGCACCTCGAAGTCGGAGTACACAGAGTGAAGCAGAAACACTTGGGCCTTGCGAAAAGACTACAACTAAGCGTAAACAGGCCCCATTTCCGTTTCCGGTGGCGGAGGGATATTGACTATTCCAACAGAACTCAATGGGATTTACAAAATGCTAAATAAAACACTACAGGAACGTTTTTTCTTTACGAAACTTTTTTTGGAACGTCATTAAACAGCGCTGACGACACGGTGAGTAGCATATTTTAAAAAAAGAACGTTTAAGGTTGTTTTAAGGACATTATCGGACATGCACTATGGAAGCCATTCTGAAGCAGCCAGGGGGGGATTCTGCATGAGCCAAATAGCAGAGACAGGAACAATTGTCAACATTTTGGTGTCGATCATTCGATTTCATCCTGGACACTACAGAAAATGGGCTAAAAGTGTTAAAACCCGGAATTCTCCTTTAATCAAATAATCTTTTATAGCAGGGGACTTCAACGTTTTCCAGGCCAAGGACCCCAAACTGATGGTGAAATGGAGCGGGGACCCCCTAATTATATATATTGTATGAAATAGTGTTCTATCAAACTGCTCCTATAGTCACTCTGTTACAGATGGAGTAATGTAACTAAAGTAATCCCTCCCTGGGATTATTAAAGTATTTCTGCTTCCTGGTTGATGGGACAGGTGTTGTGAATGAAACGGTGTCCAGCTTGAAAGAGCTCCTCTGTGTCCCTGAATGTGAGCATTGATGACTGAAAGACATCTTCTGCCTCCATTTATCTGTTTACTACAGTCTGTTGGATTCATGTTAATGTGGATTTAAAGACATTTCAATTAGTGGAAAAAATTGCAGGGAGGAATATAAAAAAAAAGTCTAATCAACTAAAACTTTGGCGACCCCCATGCAGTACCTCCATGGACCCCTTAGGGGTCGCGAACCCCCTGTTGAAGACCTCCAATTTAGGGCTTCATGCAGTAATTAGGAAGTTTGATCACTGATATTTTGGACATTCTGTATTGTACTTACCTATTCCACACAGCAAGGGGGTGCTATTGTTCTTTGTCTGAAGAGACGTATATATTTTAAATGAAGAAGGTTGGAAATGCGGTCCACACGTTACTAAGATGAAAAAATAAATATGCCTTTGAGGCTGAAGAGAGAAGTTGTCTGTCTACATTTCCTAGAGTTGCAATATTGGACTCCTGCTAACAGGTTAAGGGCCCAGTCATGACGACAAATAGTTGCAACAACGGAAAATGTGATGACGGACACGTTAGCTAGCTTAGCCGAAAGTGTGTTAGCTAGTTTTGGCACGGCTAAGTTAAAAAGCTGAGGAGAATGGTACAGCAAAAGGAAAAGTGGCCGATTTGACAGTAGAGCCGAAGACTATGAGCTCTGGGAAGAACGGACGCTTTGTTGTATGTACCGAGTCGGATTAATAGGGACTATTCTGAACGAGTCTGGTGGACCGCTGACGGTGGAGCAACAAGCCGAGGATGAGAAGCGAAAAGCTGATGCTTACTGTGCGTTAGCGCCACTACTGGATAACATCAGTTCGGGACTGATATTCAGAGACTGTAAAAACAACGGGCGTGAGAGTCTCCAAGTCCTGAGAGAGCACTACATTGGCAAAGGCAGGCCACCGATTGTCTTACTGTACAAATCATTAACCTAGCTGAAGAAAGCGGAAACAGAGACTGTGAAAATAAATTATCTGGGTGGAGCAGATCTTCACGGCACTGAGAGGTGCAAGCAAAGCACGGAGTCAGGGGCCGATGATGGCAATGATTATGAGGGGACTTCCTGAGAAATACAAACCATTTATGCTGATGCTGACTCATGGTTCAGCTGAGATTAAACTGACGGAGTTCAAGGTGAAGCTACGAAACTTCGATGCGTCGAGGAAGCAGAGCCAGAAGCCAAGATGGTGGGAGAAAGGGTGCTGAAAGCCTGCACAGCACTGAAGAAAAAGAACAGCGGATCTTCAACAGAGATGGCATGTTGGCAATGCGGGGAAAAGGGACATCGAAAAGATGAATGAACAAGGAAAGTTTGGTGCGGTTCCTGCAAAAGCACAAGCCACAGCGAGACAACCTGCGGGAAGAAAGAGCATGCACAAAGTTCCAAGTGTACTCGCACTTAAGACAGCAGCGGCGGAGGCGGCAGCAGTGGCGGAGAAGACGGCAGCGGCGGCCGTAACAGCAGAAACAGGCGAGGCGGCAGCAGTGGCGGTCGGACAGCGAGCGGTGGAGGACGGATCGAGGCGAGAGACGACTTTACATTCCGGGTAGAAACCGGGGGACACCTGCAAGCCAGTGCAGCAGCGGCAGATTGAGGAAAAAGGACTGATCGTTGACACAGGCGCGACGTTCCGGTTCAAAACCTTTGATAGCTCATTGAAGCCAGAGAGCCACAGCATGGAGCTGGCCGACGGGAGGCGGATGTTCAGGTTGGCGGAAGGCAGAGGAGACGCACAAGTATGTCTCATGGACAGCAACAGACGTAGATGTATAGTGACTGAAGAACGCCCTGCACATCCCTTTATTTCCACAAGAACTCTCCTCTGTGAAGTGTGCCACAGCACACGTTGTCAAGGCACTTTTCGAAGAAGGTAATAATGTTCTTGTGGCGTCTAATAGTGCAGGGTTTAACATTCAAGTGTGTGACAGAATGTACTACTTGCAAAACGAGTGTGATGTCACTCATGATATCAAAACCTGGCACGAGATTATTGGGCATTGTAATTATGAAGACATATTGAAACTGGAGATTGTAACCATAGGCATGCAAAAAGGTGCAAAGCGCAAAGCCTGACAAAGAATGTCATGTGCGTATAGAGGGGAGGTTTACTCAGACCAAAAACAGAAAAGCAACTGTCAAGGTGAAAACACCACTTGAGTTGGTAAACACTGATCTAGCTGGCCCAGTAACCAATGGTGCAATCGATGGTTACAAATACATGCAATCTTTCACAGATGTGAGCACAGGAGTAGTTTTTACATACTTTCTCAAAACGAAGAGTGATGCCATACAGGCTACTGAAAAGTTCCTGGCTGATGTGGCGCCTTATGGCAGTGTGAAGTGCATCCGGTCAGATAACCGGACTGAGTTTAAGACACTCCTGAGAAAGAACAAAATCAGACATGAGACGTCCTGTCCTTACTCCCCACACAAAAATGGGATAGCTAAGAGGGAATGGCGTACTCTCTTTGACATGGCGAGGTGTAAGCTCATTGACAGTAACTTACCTAAGAGCCTATGGCCTTATGCTGTACAGGAAGCAGCCTACACCAGAAGCCAATGCTTTAACGAGCACATTGGCACAACACCGTACACAGCACTGGCAGGGACGAAGTGTGATCTAGCCAATATGCACAAATTCAGATCAGAGTGCTATGCGTATGTACAAAATAAGGATAAACTAGATCCCAAGTGTGAGAAGGGCCTCTTCGTAGGGCATGACAAGGGGAGCTCTGCCTTTCTAGTTTACTACCGCAACAACTGAAAAGTGCAGAAACACAGACTGGTTAAATTTATCACGACCACATGTGACAGCGAGACTCAGAGACAGGAATTAGGATTTGACCCCATCGTAAATACTGACAAGACAGACACATGGCAACCCGGTGCTCAGAGCTCAGATGTACAGACTGACAGTCCAGAATCACCAAAGGGTGATGCCACATGCCCCAAGCTGTGGAAGATACCCCACTAGAGATCGTAAGCCCCCAAGTAACCTTAGTGATTACGTTACTCAGGGAGATAGTGACGATGATGATGGTATATTCACCAGTGTTGACTATTGCTACCGAGCAGTGTGTGGCGTACCACTGACCTTTAAACAGGCTATGACATCCCCACAGGTAAGTAAATGGAAGAGGGCAATGGACGAGGAGATGCAGTCTTTAGAGGAGAACCAGATTTTTACCCTGACCAAATTGAGGGTAGATAGACAATGGGGGGTAGGTGGGTATACTCTATTTAAGGAGGGTGGTGATGGTGTGGGTGTAGTCTTTCAGAAGGCAGCCCAAGAGAAGTTAGTACTACACCAAATGGACATAAAGACAGCGTATCTTCACGCGCCAATAGACCGAGACATTTACATGGACCAACCCGAAGGTTATGAAAAACTGGGGGACAACCTAGTGTGTAAATTACAGAACAGTCGGGTCGCAATTGGAACAAGCTGCTGCACAAGTGTCTGATAAGTGACAACTTCATACAGAACCCAGCGGACCATTGTGTGTAGAAAAAAGAGTCAAAGCAGACAGGGAAGGTGATCATAGTCATTTGAGTGGATGATTTGACAATCGCAACGAACAACACGAGAAGTCTAGAGCAAGTTAAGTCAATCCTCTCCAACATGTTTAGGCTGAAATACTTAATAAGCATAGACTTCAGTCAGACTGATGAGTGTGTAATAATGTCACAACAGAGGTATGCTGAAAAGATCCTCAACCGATTGCATATGCAGGAGTGCAGAATACGCGAGACTCCATGTGCGCCTAAGATGGCAGATGTGAGGAGATACAGGGAAGCTGTAGGTAGTCTCATCTACTTAGCTGCTTGTACGAGACCCAACCTTTGTTTTGTGGTAAGCAAGCTTTCACGACATTTTGCAAACCCCACAGAGGAAAACTGGGTGACAGTGAAACACGTACTGCGTTATCTTAAAGGTACTACTGATAAGCAGCTGACTTCTAAGAAAAGCAGTGATGGTTTAGGCCTCCGGGTAAACAGTGATGCAGATTGGGGCGCAGACGGTAGTGATAGATGTAGCACGTCTAGTTACTGCGTGAGCATGAGCAGAAATAGTTCACTGGTATCTTGGAGAAGCAAAAAGCAACCCACAGTAGCCTTGTCAACACGTGAAGCCGAATACATGGCTTTAGCTCTAACAATACAGGAGTGTATTTATTTAGAGCAACTGCTGAAGGCTATGGATTCCTATAAATATGTTCAAACCATTGTTTATGAGGATAACCAGGGCATCATTGCACTTGTGAAGAATCCTGTATGCAGACAAAGGTGCAAACATGTTGACATCAAGTACCATTTTATAAGGTCAACCATTAAAGATGGCACTAATGTACTGTCCTACAGATGAGATGATAGCAGAAATTTTCCGAAGTCATGTTTGGCGTAAGCATCTGAGGGATTGTAAATATGTTAAGTTCTGTATGTGCTGTAAAATGCTCTGATTCAACTCTGTGTTGGGATCCGGAGGCTTGCCTACCAGAGGGCGCTAAGGATCCCTTCCTGGGGATTTGTTTTTCTGTCAGTTTCTGGGTTCTGTCTGCCTTTCTCCTCCAGAGGGCGCTCTGGGTCTCCTGAAGTTGGAACTGACTTCACCAGCTGTTTCTCATCTGCTCATCAGGAGACCAGCATATAAGCAGCAGCAGGACTACACTCCAGTGCCAGAGTGTTAGCCAGTAATGGTAACAGCTAGACCTGAGCCAACCAACCTGTCTGATTCCCTGACTCCTCTGAAAACCTGAATCTGAACCTAACCAGTTTTTGTCCTCTCTGCTTCCTAGGAAGAACCTGACTGAAACCTGGAGCTCAGGAAGAGCTTCTCAACAGAAGCCTGCCTGCCTGCTTTCAGAAGCACATCTGAAGATAAAACTGTGAACCTGCCTGCCTGCTCTCAAGAGGAGAACTTGAAGAAACCCAAGATCTGAACTCCGTCAAGTCTTTAGTCAAGCCCTGCCGTTGCCTAGCCCTCTGCTGATCCTCAGTCTCTGGACCCTCCTGGTTCCCTCCCTCTGCCCCTCAGCCTGAACCTCAGAACAGGTACAGACCTGCACTTCTCCTCTGACAAGAGAAATAGCATCCTGGCTAACCCAACTGTCCCTCTCTGCAGTGAACCCTGTATGACCAGCCCCGGACCAGTTTCCAGTATCTTATTATTAACTCTGTGTTTTTCTCAATAAACAGTTGAACTTTTATTCTGACTCCGTTGTGTTCTGCATGTGGGTTAGGAACCTAAATCCGACCATGACACTCTGATTGTTAAAAGAAAAAAAAAAAGGGGGGGTGTACAGGATACAAGTCAGTCATAAGTGGGAGTGTTGGTATATGTGTATTACTGACTGAATGTATTCTGTACTGTACTTACCTATTCTACACCGCAAGGGGGTGCTATTGTTCTTCGTCTGAAGAGACGTATACATATTTAATGAAGAAGGTTGGAAATGTATGGAAGCAAATCGCTACCATATTTCAAATGAAAAAGCATTTCCAGAAATGTTTCAAAAGGAAAAAAATTAGGAATCAATCATCCTATTTGCATTTTTATTTTCTCCTTTAACCTTAATCATATTTTTACTTAATTAAAATGAAAAAGAGAAAAACATTTGAGATTTATTTTTCAAAAAGTACCCCAGCAAATACATACCAAAATTCAATCTGAAATGTAAAATTTGAAAATGAAAAAGCATTTCCAGAAATGCTTTTTCACTTTAAGAATGTGGCTGCATTGTTTGACTCATAAATAAAATTAGTAATCAATAATCCTATCTACATTTTCTTCTTTAAGGTTGCTCATTTTATGCTATAATCAAGGAGAAAACACAGCGGACATTGCTTTTTCGTTTACACGGTCTGCCTGCAAAGTACTGTCCATAACTCAAAAACGAAAAAGCATTCTGAGCGGCGGGGGCAGCAGAGTGACGTCAGCAGCCGCTCCTCCTCAGGTCCTTGCTGACCGGGCTACCCATTTTGTTTGGTAGGGGGCGCTGTGCACGTCTACATTGCATTACATTGTAAGCGTGCCGGCGGGAAACTCAGGAGCAATCGGCGTTGCCACAGGTCGTTTAGAAGCAGGCACTTGCTTTAAAGCAGCAGCGGCCTCCATCAGCAGCTCTGCCACTGATTTGGTCATTGTGGTCGTTCAGTTTGTCCCGATAGTCAGATAGTCAATTCAACCAGTTTCCCATCGGCACGCTTACAATGTAATGCAGTGCAGACGTGCACAGCTAGAGGTCTGAAATTTTTCGCATTTGTGGTTGACAGGATGTAGAACAGATCTAATAAAATGAGACCTGCCTGTTCTCAGGCGGGTCTTTATCACTGCTGTTCAAAAAAGATCATTTTAGAGAATAAAAAAAAACTTTGAGTCATGTTTGAACTGATGCAGCTTGGTCTGTGTTTTACTCACCCAATTTTTATTTATATTTTTTAGAAACTAGAAGGTGTTAACTTCCAAATAATGTATCACACATGTAATGTGGGCTTACAGTGACTCAGTTATTTGCTTTTCCATTTGGGGATGCAAAATAGGCGAGAATTACTTCAAAATGAAGCGGATGTTAATTAAAGAAAAAGAAGCAAAGCGTTAAAGAGTTCAGATGGTTTGTATTTCTAAACAGTGCAAATTTGACACTAAAGTCTCAAAAAAAACACACAAACCTCAACGAGAGAGAAATTCAGACAAACTATAAGAAGAAACATCTCATAAAAACCACAAATACTTAAAATATTAAATGTATCCTGTTACAGAAAGATAAATGATTTTTTTCTCTTTTTTTCAAAAATGGAGTCACTTGTTTTCAGAGCAAAGAAACGTAGAAACAATAAAAGTGTCGATGCTGTTTTTCTTAAAATCTTTGGAAACTCTCTTTATGGCTTTAACATTTAAATAAAAACCACTTTAACGTTTCACTTCAGTAACTTAGAGAAAATAAATAAAAAGATTTTCTTTAAAAACATCTTTGACCCGTGAAGTTTCTTTTTTTCTCCTCTCGTAATCCTTCCGAAGGATTTTAATCTAAAAAAGGCACAAAGAGGTGAAACCCCAGTGGGAACGGGAGCTCAAACTGGTTTTGACTTTTTGCAGAAAAAATTAAAAATCACAGATTTGTCTCTGGGTTCCTAAAAATATGGCTCAGTTTTCCAGAGTTTGGCTTCTTCCTCACTGAACGACGCACTTTTCTTTCTGCTCCTTGGCGTACTTCCTCCTTCGCTGCTCAAGGCTGCGGTTCAGACGCTCGTCTTCCTCCAGAGCTCTAAAAACAAAAACAATCACAAAATCGTTTATTATAAAACATATTCAGAATGTTCAAAATTAAACTACAAAAAAAAGAAATCTCAATAATTGATTCCTTCTTAAAATAACTGCATTTTTTTTTTAATTGAGGAGGAAAGTGAGACGTTTTGCCAATGGAAGAAGACAATTTACAACATTTAAAATAAGAACTGCTTTGTCTTATTTCAGGTGCATATTAACTAATTATCTTATTCTAAGAGTATAAATCCTGATTTTATTGGCAAATCATTTTATTTACCTGCTTATATTAAGGGTTAATACACTTCTACATTGTTTTTGCAGCATATATGGTAAAAACAACACTGGAAAAATGTTCTCACATTAAGTGTATTTACTCTTAATTTGAGCAGGTAAATGAGGTAGTTTGCCAATGGAGTATTTTTACCTTTAAAATAAGAAAATTAGATAATATGCGCTTTAAATTTTTCTTATTTCAAATGTAAATTGTCTTGTTCTGTTGGCCAATTTTCTCACTTTCCTCCTCAATTCAAGAACAATTGCACTTATTTAGAATTCAGTGTTTTGCAGTGTAAAAAGCCCAGTGAACTCAGGTTAGGGCTACTGGTCCCAGGAACTGGACCCTGCTTGGCTGTGCAGTGATTTGTCCCAATTTTGGAAACAAAAAATTGATAAGAACCTGCAAAAAAATAATATCTCATTAAGTCATTTTTTTCTTGAATTGAGGAGGTAAGTGATTAACGATAAATTCATTAAATCACCGCAAACGTATTAGTTTTAGGTATAAATATTGATCCATTGATCATTCCTGGCTGACCTGACTTTCCTTTAAAGGGCGTTTTTTATCCCTCACATCCAGAGATGGGAAGTAATGAAGTACAAATACTTAGTTACTGTACTCAAGTAGATTTTTCTGATATTTTTACTTTACTTTACTACTTATTTTTATGGCGACTTTTTACTTCTACTCCTTACATTTTTACACAAATATCTGTACTTTCTACTCCTTACATTTTAAAAATTGTCTCGTTACTTTAGTTTTGAATCATTTCAATGGAGTTATCGTTATTATTTTTCATGTCATCAATACCAAATTCAATCTAATTGGATGGGAATCTACGTTGCATTTGACGCACCACTACAAGATGAATCCACAGATTCGGATTCATTGGCGGCAAATCATTGCAGCTTGGTGGCGGTGGCGTTAGCATAGTAGCATGGACGACGAGATGATTGAAAATGAACACAACGGAGATCTAGTCCTATTGGCAGACATCCATTTAAAATGTAGGCAACGGCATGAAAAAAGTGGTTTCTACTTTTACTTTTATACTTTAAGTAAATTTACAAGCCTGTACTTTGTTACTTTTACTTGAGTAAAGAAGTTTAATCAGTACTTCCACTTTTACCAGAGTATTTTTGTTATTTGTTTTGTTATTTTTCTTCATATATTCAATCAAGTTGGCGTTTCTTGTTATTATATTGACATTAATTTGTATCCATCAAAATATCCCAGATTTTTTTGAATGTTACAAAGGTAATAAGGTCTTTTCCAGTAACACTACTGGCTGGAAAATTTTCACAGTATTTCCCTGAGTTCCCTATAAAGGGTAGCTAAGCTGGTTTGGTGTTTGTCTCTTTAAGGCTCCATGAACCTCTAACAGGCTGCGGTTGGTTCTGACCCGCTGCAGCTACCAGATCTGCTTCATCCAGTGACGTTACGCTACATGATTGGCTGAACGTCGCCACATGATGTAAAACATTGTGGTTGCCCAGGCAACGAATTTAACGTAATACTGCTGGTTTATACTCAGAAACCAGGTCGTCTGCGTGTGTGTCGCAATTAACACAGCTATGCGCCGCCCCTCTGGTGCAGACAGGAGGCCTCTGATTGGTCAGATCTACATCTGCTCTGCACTATGTGTATTTCCTGTTTGGTTCCTTACCGGCTTGTTATTTTTGTATGGCCGCCATTGTGGAAAACGACTGGTGAAGATTGACCAGCTAGAGGAGCGAGGTGCGTGAGAACGCTGGGAGCCATTTTCCACCTGGATCCCCGCCTCGGCCATATCTAGACCCACAGCTAGTTCCCTCTTTTAGCTCAGTCAGTTAGCCATATTAAGCTACACTACTTTTGAATTTGTTTCAACAACAAACGTTCATTTTCTACAAGTAGAATAACTGTTTTATTTTTAAGATGTTCCATCTGTCCTCCTCTGCGCTCAGATATTAATAAAAATAATAAAACTAAGCTGAGTCTTTTCTGTCACCTTGTGTAAATGGCAGAGCTCAGTCTGTCTTAGAGGGCAGGACTTTTCTTCAAGACTTAGAATGATTGTTTTCTACTTTCGGCTACTTTAGATCAACAATAAAATGTAAAATAAAAGCAAATATAGGAAATAATATGTTGAGACTCCAGAAGAGATTTGATCCTTAAAGTTGTAGGGAAGTCATATCTAAATGTCAAATCATTCTGGCTTAAACATGTGTATAAATGCCCTCTTTATCAGACCATATTGTCCCAAAATTTAGAAAATGTCTATTTAAAAAAAAAACATTCTGTCTTAAATCAGTGTTTTTTTTCCGTTATCTTCTGCAGGCCAGTTAGTTCTACGTCAGCCTGAACACCTAAATTCGGCCAATCATAGATCAACGGTCATCTGTCAATCAAATGTTTTCGGTCATAGCATCTTGATTCATGTGTCGCAGCTAATATACGCAACGGTTGAAACCAGAATCCTTTCCTTTCCCATTGAGTTGCGTCCCAGTGTTCACGGGGATGGACGTCTGTGTCTTCGGCAGGCGTAGAGCTAACAGAACTGGCAGCGTTGCGAGGCAAGGGCTCAAACATGTACGGCTGGAAGCCTTCTACACCAAACCAAGCTTCTGCCGCCCTGGCGTCCTCTTCCACAACATCTTCGTCCCCGCTTTCCTCCTCTAAATAAAAAATGGATGACGGAGGAGACTCATCCACGACCTCCGACACTAAACTCTCCTCCTCTTGCATGTTTCCGCTGTCCATAGCGTTCCTTGACAGCGTCGTTTCTAAGTCACCAATTTAGTGCTACTTGATCCCAATGGAATTTCCCATTGGGAACCTGCTAGCACTAAGTTGCTAACTGGTTAGCAAGATGCCTTCCGCCACAACAATCCCGCCCCCTTGATAATCGACCAATCACATTCACTTTATTCACTCGTGTAAAGTCGGGCACCACTGGGAGAATTCGGAAATGGAACGGTTGGAACGGCCGCTTCCTTACGAGTTTCAGAAATGGGTGCAATACAGTTCGTCTGAGTGGACTTCCTGTGTGATGACATCATAAGAAGGGGCGGGGCCCCGAGCAAATCTGGTACCTACAGCGCTTCTGACGGGTCTTTGGCATCATTATCCAGCTAAAAAAAAAAAAACCTTTGAATCGTCTCGCTGATCATTTGTGGCTAGCTTCTGTGCAAAGCACCAGTCCCACAGAAGGATGCTGCCACCGCCATGCTTTAGATTGTTGGAAAGAGCTTCATCTACATTCTCCCAAACACACATCCTTTGTTCAAAAAGACATAAATATCTGTTATGTTTGACTGTAAAGTCTTTGTTCTGAAGGCATGAAGATGCTTCACTGCTCCTAACCAATGGGAGCGTCTGTTTCTCTCACCCTCGTTCTTTGGCGTCGATGTTGTGAACCAGCTGGTCTCTCTGGTTGACTAGAGACACCAGCTCCTGGAGCAGGAGCTGCTCTCTGTGTTTGTGGGCCTGGGTCTTCTGGTAGTCTGAGGCGAGAGGAGCAGCGATGAGACAGAGGAGATATTTTCAGAATTGGTGAAGATGATCCCTGACAGAGTATTATAGAGCGGCGAAGAAAGAAAAGAGGAGAAAACTTCTGCGAAAAACATTTAAATTATGAGATTCATTCAACATATTTTTTAGAAAAAAAGGGAAAATCTCTAATGTTAAGAAGATTCAAGTTACTATAAGTTTAAGCTATAAGCTTTGATAAAGCTTCTAGTTAGAGTGGCTCAGGTTATCCTGATCTATCTCTATAGTTCTGCTGCTATAGGCTTAGACTGCTGGAGGACATAGGGACGCCTTTTTCATCATTCTGCTTCATTCGATCTGATGATCTGATGAACTGTAAAGTCCTTGAGATGACATCTGTTGTCAATTGGTACTACATAAATAAACTGAATTGAATTAAATTGAAGTTTTTTTTCCTTTAATAATAAATGTATGACATTTTAACATAATTCCTTAGTTTCTTCTTGAAAATATGTTAAATGAATTTTAAAATTTGGTAGAAAATCACTCCTTTTTTTCTCCTCTTTCATCTCCAATGGCCTTTTAAACTCATCGTATCGCCCAGTCCTAAAGGTCCGATCTTAAAAAGGTTAATGATGATCTCCTGGTTTACCTTCGATCGTCATCATGTCTCGAAGCTCCTTGGTCAGCAGCTCAAAACGTCTTTCCAGGTCTTGTTCTTCCAGCCTGTTGATGATGAAGAAAAGATGCTTCACTAGCTAAGCTGATCTGACAGGTGTCACAGCTAGGGGGCGCTCCAAAGCTTGATATGATGGAGTTCATGGCCGTTTCTCGATTCACTAGAACGCAAGTACGGACTCGTGTTCTCGCCAATTATGTTCTTGAGAAGAACACAGGAAAGTCTGGACTCTGGGAGAACGGGAGCACGCAGCATTAATCTGGGTCAACTGGAAAAGAAGCGTACTGATGACATCACCACATTCAAAGCTAGTCTGGAGCTGCATTTCACCTCCTGTAATTAATAACCTCTAGATAATAATAAAATATGACTTCTTCATTTATTGGAGAAATAATAATGAACACAGTCAGAAAAACACAAATCAATTAACAATTTGCAACATAAAACAATCCTCCATCAGAGCCGGCGGTCCGTCACAGAGAGACGCTGCTGCATTCTGAGCTAACGTTAGCCCCGGCTGCTAACGTTAGCCCTGGCTGCCTTTAGCCTCGGATGTCCGCTGGTTTCCACGGTCCTCTCAACATCAGAACTTCACGCATTAAATCAGTAAATCTTCCATAAAGTGAAGCTTAAAGTATAATATTTTCACCTCTAATGATCTTAAAACGTACTTTTATTGAACAACAGAAAGGAGAACTTTTAACTTAATCCACTGAGCTCTGTGAGCGCTAACCTGGAAGCTGCTGCCGCAGTGCATGCTGGGACAGCTGTCAGTCTGGAGGACGGACAAGATGCTCTGATGCATGCTGGGTAAAGAGGGAGGGGCCAGAACAACATCCGGGGACTTTATCCGTTCTCGGTCTGCTGTTCTTGTGAACTGGAACAGCACTAGGGCTGAGGATGATGATGTTTCACGAGGACACGAGAACGCACAAGTACACTGATTGAGAAACGGCCATGATCCATGCTTCAGAACGCGACCTCTGACCCGGAAGGAGAACATTTGACCGCTGCTGGGAGGTTTGTTGATTCATAAAAGTATATTTAACATGTCTTAGTATGGAGTGAATTTAGTTTCATAAATGTTGACACACTTCCTAATTAAATGTTTACTGTTTTCTCAGATTGTTTTTAAGTTTCTAATTTCTTTTATATTTTAATTTCTAATAAAATTTTGTCAAACTTAATATTTCCTTTTTTTTAAGCAGATTTTATCATTTCACCTATAAAAAAAAAGTCTTATTTCAGGTTGAGTTTTACAAAATGCGCTCTTTTTAAATTGCGTTTTCCAGCTCAAATTTTCTTCACATCAAGCGAATCCAAACGCTGAATCTTGACCAATAAAAATGCTCCTTCACTCCTTGTGAAAGAAAGCCCACCCCCAGAAATGAAGACAATGAAATCTGTAGAGTGAAATACGTAAACCCTAACCCTTTAAACAGAAATTTGGAAAAAATAATGTATGTATATTTAAAATGTATACGGTAAAACTAATTTAAAAAAAACCATATAGTCAAAAACAAATATATAGAAGAAAATAAAATCTGAGAAAACAGCAACCTGTTTTTGATTAAGATTAATTAATAAATTTTTTATTTCAGTTGATAATGGAACAGAATTGACTCCATATGGCAGCAGCTTGTCTGACGGACCCTAAAAAGACGCCTTACAGCAGCTGCAGATGATCCTGCCGTCGGATTAGAGCGTTCTTCTTGTTAACCAGGGTGAACCATTCTTGAATCAGCTTCTCTTCTTCCACTTTATCACTTCCTGCAGAAACAAAAGGATGAACATTTTGTTACGGATCTTTTCAGAACAAACCGGTTCCCTGATTCCACAGATGATCCATAATTTAGATGCTCCTCTCCTGTGGAACCAACCACCAGTTTTAGTGAGTGAGGCAGACACCCTGTCCGCCCGGCCAGCAATGACTGGATGACTGACCGCATGAGGAGCTCCTGTCAGGAGCAGCGATTCGCCTGAGGGGAGCAGTTTTAACTGATGCTTCATAACGCTGCCATGCGTTCTGCATAAGTTAGCCTGACGTTGGACAAAAGTTCTGGACTCAAGTACTCTATGTTTACGCCCAGAATAGAAAATAATCCATAGAAAGTTCAGCGTATACCAGTGTTTAGGAGATTCTGGGACATCAGGCAGACAATGGATAAATCGGCAGGGTGTGACAGCAGCCTAAGTTAGAAACACGTTCAGCGCTCGTCTGGAACACGTCAGAAACGTTGATATGCGTTGGAGAGAAGTTCTGGATAAGTTACGCACAAGTTACTCAGAGGTTTAGGATCAGCTGGATGCCACGACTGATGAGGAACTGAACGGATGTCAACCATCAGATAACTGACCTGGAACATGTTTCACCGTGTTCAGTGTGCTTCATTATGCTTCAGCATGCTTCAAAGTGCATCAGCGTGCTTCAGCATGTTTCAGCATGTTTCACCGTGTTCGCGTATTTGAGCAGCTTTAGCTTGCTTCAGTGTGTTTCAGCAGCTTCAGTATGTTTCAACAGCTTTAGCTTACTTCAGTGTGTTTCAGCAGCTTTAGCTTGCTTCAGTGTGTGTCAGCAGCTTTAGCTTGCTTCAGTGTGTTTCAGCAGCTTCAGCTTGCTTCAGTGTGTTTCAGCAGCTTCAGCTTGCTTCAGTGTGTTTCAGCAGCTTTAGCTTGCTTCAGTGTGTTTCAGCAGCTTCAGCTTGCTTCAGTGTGTTTCAGCAGCTTTAGCTTGCTTCAGTGTGTTTCAGCAGCTTTAGCTTGCTTCAGTGTGTTTCAGCAGCTTTAGCTTGCTTCAGTGTGTTTCAGCAGCTTCAGCTTGCTTCAGTGTGTTTCAGCAGCTTCAGCTTGCTTCAGTGTGTTTCAGCAGCTTCAGTATGTTTCAGCAGCTTTAGCTTACTTCAGTGTGTTTCAGCAGCTTTAGCTTGCTTCAGTGTGTTTCAGCAGCTTTAGCTTGCTTCAGTGTGTTTCAGCAGCTTTAGCTTGCTTCAGTGTGTTTCAGCAGCTTTAGCTTGCTTCAGTGTGTTTCAGCAGCTTTAGCTTGCTTCAGTGTGTGTCAGCAGCTTTAGCTTGCTTCAGTGTGTTTCAGCAGCTTCAGCTTGCTTCAGTGTGTTTCAGCAGCTTCAGCTTGCTTCAGTGTGTTTCAGCAGCTTTAGCTTGCTTCAGTGTGTTTCAGCAGCTTCAGCTTGCTTCAGTGTGTTTCAGCAGCTTTAGCTTGCTTCAGTGTGTTTCAGCAGCTTTAGCTTGCTTCAGTGTGTTTCAGCAGCTTTAGCTTGCTTCAGTGTGTTTCAGCAGCTTCAGCTTGCTTCAGTGTGTTTCAGCAGCTTCAGCTTGCTTCAGTGTGTTTCAGCAGCTTCAGTATGTTTCAGCAGCTTTAGCTTACTTCAGTGTGTTTCAGCAGCTTTAGCTTGCTTCAGTGTGTGTCAGCAGCTTTAGCTTGCTTCAGTGTGTTTCAGCAGCTTCAGCTTGCTTCAGTGTGTTTCAGCAGCTTCAGCTTGCTTCAGTGTGTTTCAGCAGCTTTAGCTTGCTTCAGTGTGTTTCAGCAGCTTCAGCTTGCTTCAGTGTGTTTCAGCAGCTTTAGCTTGCTTCAGTGTGTTTCAGCAGCTTTAGCTTGCTTCAGTGTGTTTCAGCAGCTTCAGCTTGCTTCAGTGTGTTTCAGCAGCTTTAGCTTGCTTCAGTGTGTTTCAGCAGCTTCAGGTTGCTTCAGTGTGTTTCAGCAGCTTCAGTATGTTTCAGCAGCTTTAGCTTACTTCAGTGTGTTTCAGCAGCTTTAGCTTGCTTCAGTGTGTTTCAGCAGCTTTAGCTTGCTTCAGTGTGTGTCAGCAGCTTTAGCTTGCTTCAGTGTGTTTCAGCAGCTTCAGCTTGCTTCAGTGTGTTTCAGCAGCTTCAGCTTGCTTCAGTGTGTTTCAGCAGCTTTAGCTTGCTTCAGTGTGTTTCAGCAGCTTCAGCTTGCTTCAGTGTGTTTCAGCAGCTTTAGCTTGCTTCAGTGTGTTTCAGCAGCTTTAGCTTGCTTCAGTGTGTTTCAGCAGCTTCAGCTTGCTTCAGTGTGTTTCAGCAGCTTCAGCTTGCTTCAGTGTGTTTCAGCAGCTTTAGCTTGCTTCAGTGTGTTTCAGCAGCTTCAGCTTGCTTCAGTGTGTTTCAGCAGCTTCAGCTTGCTTCAGTGAGTTTCAGCAGCTTTAGCTTGCTTCAGTGTGTTTCAGCAGCTTCAGCTTGCTTCAGTGTGTTTCAGCAGCTTCAGCTTGCTTCAGTGTGTTTCAGCAGCTTCAGCTTGCTTCAGTGTGTTTCAGCAGCTTCAGCTTGCTTCAGTGTGTTTCAGCAGCTTCAGCTTGCTTCAGTATGTTTCAGCAGCTTTAGCTTGCTTCAGTGTGTTTCAGCAGCTTCAGCTTGCTTCAGTGTGTTTCAGCAGCTTCAGCTTGCTTCAGTATGTTTCAGCAGCTTTAGCTTGCTTCAGTGTGTTTCAGCAGCTTCAGCTTGCTTCAGTATGTTTCAGCAGCTTTAGCTTGCTTCAGTGTGTTTCAGCAGCTTCAGCTTGCTTCAGTGAGTTTCAGCAGCTTCAGCTTGCTTCAGTATGTTTCAGCAGCTTTAGCTTGCTTCAGTGTGTTTCAGCAGCTTTAGCTTGCTTCAGTGTGTTTCAGCAGCTTCAGCATGCTTCATTATGCTTCAATGTGTTTCAGCTTGCTTCAGTGTTTCAGCAGCTTTAGCTTGCTTCAGTGTATTTCAGCATGCTTCAGCGTGTTTCATCATGCTTCAGCATGTTTCACCGTGTTCGCGTGTTTCAGCAGCTTCATCATACTTCAGCAGCGTGTTTCAGCGTGTTCAGTGTGCTTCAGCGTGTTTCATCATGCTTCAGCGTGTTCATCATGCTTCAGCATGTTTCACCGTGTTCGCGTGTTTCAGCAGCTTCAGCGTGCTTCATCATACTTCAGCAGCTTCAGAGTGCTTCATTATGCTTCAGCGTGTTTCAGCATTTTTCACCGTGTTCGCGTGTTTCAGCAGCTTCAGCATGCTTCATCGTACTTCAGCAGCTTCAGAGTGCTTCATTATGCTTCAGCGTGTTTCAGCATGTTTCACCGTGTTCAGCGTGTTTCAGCATGCTTCAGCGTGCTTCAGCGTGTTTCATCATGCTTCAGCGTGTTTCAGCGTGTTCATCATGCTTCAGCATGTTTCACCATGTTCGCGTGTTTCAGCAGCTTCAGCGTGCTTCATCATACTTCAGCAGCTTCAGAGTGCTTCATTATGCTTCAACGTATTTTAGCATGTTTCACCGTGTTCGCGTGTTTCAGTGGCTTCAGCGTGCTTCATCATACTTCAGAGTGTTTCAGCATGCTTTAGCGTGTTTCAGCGTGTTCAGTGTGCTTCAGCGTAATTTATCATGCTTCAGCGTGTTTCACCGTGTTCGCGTGTTTCAGCAGCTTCAGCATGCTTCATCATACTTTAGCGTTTTTCAACGTGCATCAACGTGCTTCAGCATGTTTCAGCATGTTTCACCGTGTTTGCGTGTTTCAGCAGCTTCAGCGTGCTTCATCATACTTCAGCAGCTTCAGAGTGCTTCATTATGCTTCAGCGTGTTTCAGCATGTTTCACCGTGTTCGCGTTTCAGCAGCTTCAGCATGCTTCATCATACTTCAGCAGCTTCAGAGTGCTTCATTATGCTTTAGCGTGTTTCAGCATGTTTCACCGTGTTCAGTGTGCTTCAGCGTGTTTCAGCATGTTTTACCGTATTCAGTGTGCTTCAGCGTGTTTCAGCATGCTTCAGCGTGTTTCATCATGCTTCAGCGTATTTCAGCATGTTTCAACGTGTTCGCGTGTTTCAGCAGCTTCAGCATGCTTCATCATACTTCAGCAGCTTCAGAGTGCTTCATTATGCTTCAGCGTGTTTCAGCATGTTTCACCGTGTTCAGTGTGCTTCAGCGTAATTTATCATGCTTCAGCGTGTTTCACCGTGTTCGCGTGTTTCAGCAGCTTCAGCATGCTTCATCATACTTTAGCGTTTTTCAACGTGCATCAACGTGCTTCAGCATGTTTCAGCATGTTTCACCGTGTTTGCGTGTTTCAGCAGCTTCAGCGTGCTTCATCATACTTCAGCAGCTTCAGAGTGCTTCATTATGCTTCAGCGTGTTTCAGCATGTTTCACCGTGTTCGCGTTTCAGCAGCTTCAGCATGCTTCATCATACTTCAGCAGCTTCAGAGTGCTTCATTATGCTTTAGCGTGTTTCAGCATGTTTCACCGTGTTCAGTGTGCTTCAGCGTGTTTCAGCATGTTTTACCGTATTCAGTGTGCTTCAGCGTGTTTCAGCATGCTTCAGCGTGTTTCATCATGCTTCAGCGTATTTCAGCATGTTTCAACGTGTTCGCGTGTTTCAGCAGCTTCAGCATGCTTCATCATACTTCAGCAGCTTCAGAGTGCTTCATTATGCTTCAGCGTGTTTCAGCATGTTTCACCGTGTTCAGTGTGCTTCAGCGTGTTTCAGCATGCTTCAGCGTGCTTCAGCGTGTTTCATCATGCTTCAGCGTGTTTCAGCGTGTTCATCATGCTTCAGCATGTTTCACCATGTTCGCGTGTTTCAGCAGCTTCAGCGTGCTTCATCATACTTCAGCAGCTTCAGAGTGCTTCATTATGCTTCAACGTATTTCAGCATGTTTCACCGTGTTCGCGTGTTTCAGTGGCTTCAGCGTGCTTCATCATACTTCAGAGTGTTTCAGCATGCTTTAGCGTGTTTCAGCGTGTTCAGTGTGCTTCAGCGTAATTTATCATGCTTCAGCGTGTTTCACCGTGTTCGCGTGTTTCAGCAGCTTCAGCATGCTTCATCATACTTTAGCGTTTTTCAACGTGCATCAACGTGCTTCAGCATGTTTCAGCATGTTTCACCGTGTTTGCGTGTTTCAGCAGCTTCAGCGTGCTTCATCATACTTCAGCAGCTTCAGAGTGCTTCATTATGCTTCAGCGTGTTTCAGCATGTTTCACCGTGTTCGCGTTTCAGCAGCTTCAGCATGCTTCATCATACTTCAGCAGCTTCAGAGTGCTTCATTATGCTTCAGCGTGTTTCAGCATGTTTCACCGTGTTCGCGTTTCAGCAGCTTCAGCATGCTTCATCATACTTCAGCAGCTTCACAGTGCTTCATTATGCTTCAGCGTGTTTCAGCATGTTTCACCGTGTTCAGTGTGCTTCAGCGTGTTTCAGCATGTTTTACCGTGTTCAGTGTGCTTCAGCGTGTTTCAGCATGCTTCAGCGTGTTTCATCATGCTTCAGCGTGTTTCATCATGCTTCAGCGTATTTCAGCATGTTTCAACGTGTTCGCGTGTTTCAGTGGCTTCAGTGTGCTTCAGTGTTTCAGCAGCTTCAGCATGCTTCATCATACTTCAGCATGTTTCAGCGTGCTTTAGCGTGTTTCAGCATGTTCAGTGTGCTTCAGCATGCTTCAGCGTAATTCATCATGCTTCAGCGTGTTTCACCGTGTTCGCGTGTTTCAGCAGCTTCAGCATGCTTCATCATACTTTAGCATGTTTCAACGTGCATCAGCGTGCTTCAGCATGTTTCAGCATGTTTTAGCGTTCCGCAGCGTGTTTCAGCACCCTTCAGTGTGTTTCAACGTGTGCCAGTATGCTTCAGCATGTTTCGGCGTGCTTTAGCGTGTTTCAGCCTGTTGAAGTGTGTTTCAGCTTATTTCAGCGTTCTGCTGTGTGTTCCGGTGTCTTTCAGCGTGCTTCAGCATGTTTCGGCGTCTTTAAGTGCTTCAGAGTGTTTCAACGTGTTTGACCGTGTTTCGGCGTGCTTCAGTTTGTTTCGCCGTGCTTCAGCGTGCTCATAACTTATCCAACGTATGCCAGTGCTTTTGCCAGATTTTTCGTACTTCAGGCATACGCCGGTCTAAACCATCGAGGTGTGACAGCAGCTTTCCCAGTTTAACCAGCATTAATCACAATGATAAACTCTACCTGTTTCCATCAACTGCCTGAGTTTCTGCTCCACCACCGCTGCTCTGTTGTCAATGTGGTTCTGTTCCGCTTCCAACGCCTCCATCTGATGTAACACATACTGGCTGGTGTCCTACATACATGGATGTTAACACATAGAAATCAGCTTTCAAGATGAGATGAAAATATGTTATTTAGTTGTTAGAGTCAGTTATCAGTCCCATCCTCACCTGACCCTCTGGTTTCTCTTCTTCTACTACAAACTCTGATTTCTCTGCAGAGTAAATGCAATTAAATAAATGAAATCTTCTAAGATGTGTCATAAATGCTGATCTAAGGAAACCTAAAGAACACCTACCGGTTTCTGAGTTCCTCCCCTCCCGTTCTGTTCCGGCCTAGAGAGAGAGAGAGAAAGAAGATCCTTGGATTAAAGCCACGAGTGAAAAACAACTTTAAGGAAGATGAACAGATATAGTGAAAAAGGCGCCGTACCGGCGAAGTATCTCCATCATCAATCGACCCGCTCTTCTTTTGAGATCTACGCTTTTTGACTAGATCCGCATCCTTGACCCGGGAGAAGCCCTTAGAGAGGACATGAGACCTTGGAGGAGCCACGGGAGACTGAGAGCCGGAGGCCCCTGCCGCCCCGGGGACCGGTAGCCGTTTGGACCGTGGAGGTGGAGCCATCTCGGCGCTGCTTTGAGGCTCATCCTCCGCAGGGCCTCCACTCGCGATCGCCTCCAGGCTCAGACCTTTCTCCTGGAGTTTCTGAGCGCAGTAGCGAACGGTTGCCTCTGGGTCCTCCTGCAGCTCCTGGCTCCCTGACACCGCGTAATTGGACTCACTGCTGTTTTTATCGATATGAAGCACACTGAGCTGCTGGCCGGTGAAATGGGTTCGTATTTGGTTGAGGTAGGTCATAACGATGAGGCGGTCGGGTACCGCCAGCATGACCATATCCGAAGGCTCTATCAGTCTGGAAATACCGAGTTCGGCAAAACTATCGAAAGCCTAAAACCAGTAAAGAGAGAGAAAAAAAACTATTTTCACGTTTAAAACAATTATGAAGACAAGAGCGAGAAAAAAAAAAAATGTTGTTCACCATTTTGTTGTTGATCTGGATATCGTACGGGTTCAGCATTTCAAAATTTCTATAAAAACGAGAAACGAAGAGAAGAATGTTAGAAAACGTGAAATCTTATTATGCTATCTATATTAGAATCTATATTCTATTCAGTGTATTTCTATAGCTCCAGTTCACATCATGTCATCTCAGGTCACTTTCCAGTTCACCAGATCATCCAGTCAGATTGATTCAAAGTTTTCTATCTAAGGAAAACCAGCTGATTGCATCGACTCATTGACTCTTCAGCAATCCCTCACACTATGCATGCTTGTAGCGACAGTGGAGAGGAAAAACTCCCTTTGAACAGGAAGAAACCTCCAGCAGAACCAGAAAAACTAAAACTTAGAAAACGGATTTTGGTTTTAAATTTCAACGACCCACTTTGCTCCAGACTTTAGGGGTCATTCGTCTCAGTTTACAAACTAATGGTGAATATTAAGCAATCTCAGCTCCATAGAGAAAAAACTGTTGCTTTGAAATGGCTCCAACATAACCCTCCGACGCTGGAGGACCTGCTGGAATAACTTTTTCTGTTAAGATTAGGAGCTAGAAGCAAACAGGCCTGGCTCTTTAGAAATTAGCGAGGTAATCATTAGTTGGACCTTAGAAACATTAGTTAATCAGTAAATGGACCTGTACTGACGTGTAATAAGGATCTGAACTAACATTTTTTTGCAAATCGATTAATCTGTCCTTCCAAAAAAGTAAAAAATCAATTCACTGGACTTTGTTTCCAAGTTTGAAGACGTTTCTCTTCCATCCAGGAAGATTTTTCAATCCAAAATGTCAGAAATAGCGTTTAGTTCCAGGTTTTATCCAGCAGCCCAACAAAGCCTGGTTTTAGTTTAGAAAACATGCAAATAGAAACGGATGAACGGGCCCCCCCCTTTGGAATGGGGGTCGTTTGGCTTCTTTGTTAGCCTGCAATGCTCCATACCTGTCTATGTCTCTGAAAGGGGGGTCGTCAAAGTCATAGGGAAAATATATTAAATGTCAAATCATTCTGGCTTAAACATGTTTATAAATGTTCTCTTTATCAGACCATATTGTCCCAAAATTTAGAACATTTCTATTTAAACAAAAATATCCGGCCTAAAATCTGTGTTTTTTTCTTTGTTATCTTAAGCAGGCCAGTTAGTTATATGTCAGCCTGAACACCAAAATTCAGCCAATCATATGTCAAAGGTCATCTGTCAATGGTGTCAACGCAACGGTTGAAACCAGAATCCTTTCCTTTCCCATTGAGTTGCGTCCCAGTGTTCCCGGGGATGGACGTCTGTGTCTTCGGCAGGCGTAGAGCTAACAGAACTGGCAGCGTTGCGAGGCAAGGGCTCAAACATGTACGGCTGGAAGCCTTCTACACCAAACCAAGCTTCTGCCGCCCTGGCGTCCTCTTCCACAACATCTTCGTCCCCGCTTTCCTCCTCTAAATAAAAAATGGATGACGGAGGAGACTCATCCACGACCTCCGACACTAAACTCTCCTCCTCTTGCATGTTTCCTCTGTCCATAGCGTTCCTTGACAGCGTCGTTTCTAAGTCACCAATTTAGTGCTACTTGGTCCCAATGGAATTTCCCATTGGGAACCTGCTAGCACTAAGTTGCTAACTGGTTAGCAAGATGCTTCCCACAAACCGGCCACAACCAAACTTGCTCACAAAGCTTCCACCACAACAATCCCGCCCCCTTGATAATCGACCAATCACATTCACTTTATGCACTCGTGTAAAGTCGTGCACCACTGGGAGAATTCGGAAATGCGACGGTTGGAACAGCCGCTTTCTTACGACTTTAAAGGGACTTGTTCGCATGGCTGAATAGGCAACTGAATGGCTACTGTACAAAACCTGGAACCTAATGCAATTTCTGACATTTTGAATTGAAAAAGCTTCCTGGAGGGGAAGCGAAACGTCTTCAAAACTTGGAAACAGTCCAGTGGATTGTTTTTTTAGTTTTTTTTTTTGAATGACTATGTCCTGGATGACAGAATCTTCACCGGCAAATTAATCTGTTGATTATCTTTTCGATAAATTGATTAATAGCAAAAGGTTCTTTAAAGAAGAATTTTTTCATGAAATTAAACCAGGTGAAACTAAAATGTTTCCACTTGAGGAGTTCTGGATGGAAAATATTGACAGATGAACTAAACTAAACTAAATTAGTTGATAATTATTTCTATAATTGATTAATACCCATTGATGCTCAATAATTTGAATGTAGTATACTAGTTTTTTAATTTTTTTTATGACAGGTGTTTCTTACATCTTTCCAGGATGGAAATGATGGAGGATCGCACAGAACGCCAGGCCGTTCCTCCAGGAAGTGCTGAAGTTGGTGATCTTCACTCCCTTGTGACCCTGAGTCACGTCCTTACACCATTCCAGGAGAGACTGACTGGAGGTGACCAGGGAGGGGCTGGAAGCAGCGTTCTAAGACATAGAAAATGCAACCTAGATTCAGGAACAGCATGGCACAGAGCTCAAATGGTCAAGAGTAAAAAAAAAAAAGCCTATTCTTGGAACAATACAAAAAAACAGAAAAACAGCAAAGAACAGATTTAGGATCAGAAAGATGTCATCTAAGTAGGTTAGGTCTGTTCACTAACCTACAGCCTACGGCCTGAGACTGAGCTGAGGGACTGACAGAGGGAAGTGACTGTTTGGTCTGGAGGCAAAAAAAGCGGGACTCAGGGTGACTGTGTGAGTAAAGTGGTAAAGAATGTTAGGATTATTCTTACTGATGATGTGTGAGTCTGTTAAACCCCTAATAATACCTGCCTGCTATGTGTCACAACTAATGTTTTCCCAAGTAGTTTATCTAAGTAGGACTCTGTCAGGATAAAAAGTCATCTTCATTCTGCATGTGGCAAAGATTTGGGAATGGAATGAGAGCAGAGTCCTTGGTTTAAGAACACAGTGTAATATTTTGATAAGGCTGGAGCCAAACATGGAAGGGAACTGCGACACACATGCAGACGACTGGGTTTCTGAGCATAAATCAACCTTAACTCTGTCCAATCTTTAATTATCACTGATCTATTCCCCCTGCTCATTCTGCTTTATATGCTGCTCAGTCCAGCTATCGGGGCCAGATGATTGTTGGTTAGTTTTAGTTTCAGGGATTCCTACGCTCAGGTTACCATCCCTGGGTTGAGAGGGTTTTGGTGTTTGTCTTTTCTCCTGATTTGTCCTGGCTCCTAGGTGGAGACCAGTTTAAAGTTTCATCCTGGTACCATGTCTTGTCTCTGTCCCTCAACCACTGAGCCTGCCGGTTTGCATCCATGTGTTTCTGTCTGAGCTCGCTGTTGGACTCATTGGAACTCTGAACCTGCCTTTACGCTCTTTGGATTCCTGGAACCATGGATCTGTCTGTTCCTGTTTGGGTCGGAACCCCTGACTGGGCTGCGGACTCCTGGATTCCAGAACAGTTTCTGTCTGATCTATATCCCTGACCTGGATCAGATTACTGCCTGCTCACTGAAGTTGCTGGGTCAGGGAAACTCTAGGCGGCTCTGCACCGCTGCTCGTTTTGAACTTTCCCACTGTCTCTCTAACCTTGAATACTGGATCCATCCGTCCCGTTCTTGACACCTCCAGGAACATAAACTCCTTACCAGCTGCAGATGCACATACCCTCCCCACATTTTATGTCCAAAAATGCCTTATAAAGTACAGTATTATACAACATTCATGTGGACATTAGCAAGGGATACTTCGAATACGGAGTGAATCTCGGTGCAATATTTTTTAAGGAAAGAGCAAATGGATTCAAGGAACTAACTTTTGAAAAACATCTACATCAAAAAGGTTTGGAGTGGTGTCAGTGGGGCCGGTTCTGGTGGGGGGGTCAAAAACTCATTGCATTTTCTACATTAGAGCTGCGATCCCTGATTCTGTTCCACAGGAATTTGCCAAGAAATGGACAGCACCCATACGGAGTGAAGCGGAGTAGCAGTAAAGGCAGGGGTTTTTCTTCTGGCAAGAAAAGAGCTATTTCATGACAAAGAAATTCTCTGTGGCGCCAAAGGAAAAATTCAGCATCCATTGTTGACTTGTGGAGGATTACAACAGCAGGATGTCGAAACTTTAAAGCCTATGAACAACTCCAGAGGAACACTTCAGCACACCGACCTTGATTCAACTCAGATTGAACTTACCTCCACAGAAGGAGCCTCATCTGCATGTTTCTTCTGAGGCGTCGAAGGCTCGAAGGCTTGTCGGAGGGCACCAGCTTCTGACTCGGTGCCGTTCAGTGAAGAACCACTCAAACGCTTCTTTCCACGAGGAAAAGCTACAGGCTGCCCTGCCGACCTAACAGAAACACAACGGTAGCTACATAAATGCATGTTTTCCCTTAACACCCGTTACAAACGACCTGTCATGAGGAAAAATGCCTCACACACATTTAAAAATCTATATGACTCTAAACCTTTAGAAATATTTTTTGCACACCATCAAACAAATGTGAGTTCAGAGCATCCTGCAATAGATGAACGATTCCCGACAACTCTTACCTTTGAGTCTCTGAACAAGCAGCAGCTACATCTACAGACGAAAAGTCCAACTCTTCTTCTCTCACTGTCCTTCTTGTGTTGATTTCCATAGGTTCACTCTCTTGTTTGTGCTCTACGTGCAGCCAGTCATCGTGAGAGGACATCACCGTGACAGTTCCTGACCTATGTATCTCTCTTTCTAGGACCTTCTCCTTTTCTGAAGTCACTTTCTTATCCTTCTGTAAGCTGTTTGGTACAAGAGGCTCACCTGTAACAGTCCAATCCTTGAGAATCTCATCTTTATCGTCTTCAGCATCTTCTCCAGACTGCGTCTGAGTAAACACTTCTTGCATTGCATCTAGAACATCTCTCTCCAACTGCAACATCACTTCTTCACCCTGAACTGCAACCAGAGCTCCTTCCGATTGCAGACAGGAATCTGGAGTTTTCTTGCCACATTCCTGATCTATGTTTGTCTCGGGTAGTTCTATTTCTTTGGAGGATGACCGTTCTCTGACTGTTTTTTTGACTTGATGAAATAGAAGAGGCGAGCCTAATGTCTTACTTTCTGGGGTCACTTTAGTATCAGTTACATCAGCAATGGGGTCTGAACGGGAGGCGGATGTTGAGTCATCTAGGAATGAATCACAGCGACGTTTCCTTCTTTCTTTGGGCATAGGTAAACATGAGGGCATTTCTGAAGGATCATTGCACGCTCCGTGAACCCTTTGATCAAATGTAGTTCTAATTCCCACCAATGAACCAGAAGAAGGTTCAGCTGAAGAATTAGAACAGTCTTGACTTTGATGACCTTGTTTTCTTTGCCTTGCTGTTAGTTTTTCTTTGCCGTGGGATTCCTGAGATGCACTTCCTGCAGGGATACTCCCGCCTGGGAAGGAGTCAATGACATGTTTTCTCCCACGAGGCTTTGGAACAGGATTTTTAATGAGCTCTTCTCCTTTTGGATCATCTACCTTTTGCCTTGTAATGTTGGACTTATCAGCAGATGCGTCACCAGCGGATGGCGGGTAGACCGGCTTCATGTCACCTGCTGTGATGTCCTTGTCGCTACCAAGTCTCCCAGCTTTTCTTGCTCCTTTTGGAAAATGTATCTTCTTAATTATTGAAACAGAGCTAAGGTGCTCATCATGCAATACATCTGGCTCCAGCACAGGGTGGATGCTTTTCATTTCCTTTGTTTCCAAAGAAGACGTCTGGATAGAGGTTGCGCCATCTTTGTTAGGCCATTCCAGAGCACAAGTCCTATTGGACTGAAGCTGAAGATCTTCTGGTGCTGGCTTAGGAAACAAGGCAACTTCTTTTTGTTCTTCTGGTAAACTATCCCTCTTTCTGCTTGGCCTTACCGGAGCTATGCACGTTCTCTGATCGCCCTCTTTCAGTTCAGGTGGAACCGATCTCTTTTCCTTTTTATCTTGATGAGGACCAGCAATACTGGCCAGTGGTATCGCCGGACATTTCTCTTGATCACACCTGGATGGGTCCGAGAGTGCATCAAACAGAGCAGCTCTCTGCTGGCTACTGTCTGCAGGCTGAAGGGGAGTTGCCGGCAACGTTTTTAAGCTTGTTTGTGTTGGGCTTAGAGGAAAAGAGAAGACAACTTCAGACTAAGCGGCTGTGCCATACACTTAGAGCATGCATGCTTTCTGTGGCAAACCTTTGATTGAAAGAGACCAAAGTCTAAATTCATATTGAAAAGGTTCTTGAATAATAATAGATTTTTATGATCTAACTCAGCTTCAGCGATGCAAATATGACTCAAAGCATACAGTATAATAAAAGAGACTAAGACAGTAAATATCCTATTCTAAAATTCCTTTGACAGTGCTGACTTTCTAAATGGTGTATGGCTATGTTGTAAAAAGATTTCAAGTTCAGGTCACACGCCATGCAACTAAAAGAGACTCAATCACTCACCCTTTCTCTGACTGAGAAGAGAACAACATCGTTTTCATACCATCTTGTTCTACATTGGCTCGGTGTTTCACCGGCAAATCTTTCAGGTACTTTGATGTCCGATCAAAGTTCTGCTTGATCAGCATTGTATCCTTTGAATGTGAGTGATTAAGAGGAAAATCCTGCTTATCTGTTCCTTTACTTTCTTTTACACCACCTCCGCCATCATCGTTAGCAATTGATAACGAAGGGACTAAATCGCCAACCATCAACTCCCTCAAGTATGGCTCCATGCTTGTTGGATATTCTTTTTTAGCATGAATGTCAAAACATTCATCCACCTTTTGTAGAGGAGTCCTGTTATCAGTAAAATGTGGCAAAGCTTCAGTAGTAGTCAATGACCTGTCCTCCAGGTTCACTGAAGTATCAGCGTCTCCTAAAGTAGAGCTAGATGGACCCAGGATAGATGCTACTGTTTCATAACTGCAAAGAATAAATTAATAGAGGGCTGAACATGTGGATCAAGGCATAAACAAAACAAATATACATTTATTAAATCTACTTTATGAAGTATCAAAAGCCATATATTCTATTTAACATCTGGTTTAAGACTGGTTTTAAACTTACCCTTTGTGGAAAACACCAACAAGGGCCTTTACTAATCCTGTAGTCTCTTCTGCGTTTGGTGCTAAGTAGTGTTCTCTCTTTTTTTCAGACACTGATCCATCTGCCTCCAAAACCTCCCATCCAAAAAGTCCCGCTGTCTCTGTTGTGTCCAAAGTTTTATTCCCTGCCTTTGCTTCTGCTGCTGTAATCGTCTCTAACTGGGATTTGCTGAGGAGCCAAATACAAAATCTTAAAGTTGTTCATCCATAAACCAATCATGGAATATAAACGCATACCAAAACACCATGCACTTGAGGTGTTCTTACCTCCACACAACATATGACAAGCAGGCACTAAGCTAATTTCACAGCAAAACACACACAGGAGCACTGTGCACTTCCACTTACTTATCAAAGTGAAATGGATCTACACTTTCATTTGAAAACCTCTTTTCGTCTGCTAAAACATCAACCAGATAAAATATTTGAAGTCAAACACAAATGGATGAAGCGGTATGTTGATTTTAGACACAACAAAATTCTCACCGTTTGATAGTTCAGTGCTTTGACTCCTATCGGATGATAAATGAAGACTTGGCTTATCATAGAGATTTGACCATGCATGTTGGGGTATTTTCACATCTGCATTCACTTGCAAAAAGCTGGGAAATCCAGGAATCCGAGTCTGACGTGGGCATGAGGAAGCCATTGCGACCATAGGCTTCAATTCTTGAGTTTGATGCAATTTGGCTGGGAAGGTTCCAGTAAAAGGCTTCTCTTTTTGCTTCTTCTTAAACAAGACAACATCCTGTGTTATCCAAGTGTGTGTTTCTGGGCATTCAGAGCTAAGCCTTCTTGCTGACGGAAAACCAGGGACACATGAAACACATGGAGAAGTTCTGTATAAGCTAACCATATCTGTTGGCTCGCTTACTTTTGTGGCAGAGGGAAAACCGTAGATTCTAGCATTTTTAGGGCAGGATGTCGCAAAACGCAGCATACATTTACTGTTGTATAAATCTAGGTGCTCATGTTTAGAAATTGAGACAGATGTATGCTTGTCTAGTGGTTTAATGAGTATAAGATTGGTTTTGCTTAGCCATTCTGTAACCGGGAGAGAGGTCAAGGATGCAAATCCTTTAATAACTGAATTCCTGGGGCAAAGGGGTACCATTAGTGTCATGTTAGGTTCCACTTTGAATTTAAGTTTAGTTTTTAAAGGTTCATCATTGTTAATGCTTGCCACAGTGCGATGGGCAAGAGATGGAAAACCATGGATAAATGATTCTTTAGGGCAAGATGGGACCAAACACAACATGTCCTTTGCAGTGTCTGTGTTATCTGGTAATGGGCTTACATAACTGTTAAACTGAACAGTTCTTTGGGATCTATACATTAACAGACCTACATCAGTCACGCAGCCTTCCTTATCTTGGGGTTCCAGTGATGGAAATCCTGGTATACTAGATGAAAGGGGACACGATGGTAGATGATTGACCATATTCATTTTATAATGCTCAAGTTTGGGATGATAAACTGAGGGAAAGCCTTTAATTCTTGAATCCCTGGGACAGGTTGTTAAGAGTGAAACCATTCCTTCTATTGGTCTCTGGTCTCTGTCAAAGAGACCAATGAGTAAAAAGTGCTTGTCTTTCATCCTTGGTTCAAACAGTCCATCTTTGCTTGCTGTCCACAAGCGTTGACAATGAAATGATGGGAACCCTGGGATAAAGGAGATCTTTGGACATGAACTTGCAAGACTTACCATACTACTTGCACCATTAACTACACTGGGATTTAGTATTGAAGCAAAGCCAGGGATGAGTGATTCTATTGGGCAAGATGAAACAAAGCTTAACATGTCCTTGGCAGTGTCTGTGTTACTTGGTAATACATTAGTGCACAACTGAGAGGCTCTTTGTGATCTAGATGTCAATGAAGCTACGACAGCAGCCCAACCTTCTTTATGTTGTTGTTCCAGTGACGGGAATCCCGGTATAACAGAAGTTACAGGACACAAGTGAAGGAGATTGACTGGATTAAATTTATAATACTCACGCTTGGGATCAGGAACTGAGGGAAAGCCTTTAACCCTTGAAACCCTGGGACAGGTTGGCAAGAGAGAAACCATTCCTTTTATTGGTCTCTGGTCTGTGTCACAGAGATCAATGAGTAAAAAGTGCTTGTCTTTCATCCTTGGTTCAAACAGTCCATCTTTGCTTGCTGTCCATAAACGTTGACAATGAAATGATGGGAACCCTGGGATAAAGGAGATCTTTGGACATGAACTTGCAAGACTTACCATACTTCTTGCACCATTAACTACACTGGGATTTAGTATTGAAGCAAAGCCAGGGATGAGTGATTCTCTTGGGCAAGATGAAACAAAGCTCAACATGTCCTTGGCAGTGTCTGTGTTACTTGGTAATACATTAGTGCACAACTGAGCGGCTCTTTGTGATCTAGATGTCAATGAAGCTACGACAGCAGCCCAACCTTCTTTATGTTGTTGTTCCAGTGACGGGAATCCCGGTATAACAGAAGTTACAGGACACAAGGGAAGGAGATTGACTGGATTAAATTTATAATACTCACGCTTGGGATCAGGAACTGAGGGAAAGCCTTTAACCCTTGAAACCCTGGGACAGGTTGACAAGAGAGAAACCATTCCTTTTATTGGTCTCTGGTCTGTGTCACAGAGATCAATATATAGCAGGTGTTTGTCTTTCATTCTTGGTTCAAACAGTGCCTCTTTGGATGCTGTCCACAATTGTAAAGAATGATATGATGGAAAACCTGGGAATAGGGAAATTTTTGGACATGAACTTGCAAGACTCACCATACTACTTGTATTAACAGTCACCCTTGGATTTAGTATTGAAGCAAATCCAGGGATGAGTGATTCTCTTGGGCAAGAAGAAGCAAAGCTCTGCCTGTCCTTTGCAGTGTGTGTGTTAATTGATAATATACCTATATCAGTACAAAACTGAGCGGTTCTTTGTGATCTAGATATCAACGAAGCTACATCAACAGTCCAACCTTTCTTATCTTGGTGTTCCAGTGATGGGAATCCTGGAATATTAGATGAAATGGGACACAAATGTAGTAAATTGACCACATTAAATTTACAATGCTCAAGGTTGGGACGAAATATTGAGGGAAAGCCTTTATTCCTTGAAACCCTGGGACAGGTTGTTAAGAGAGAAACCATTCCTTCTATTGGTCTCTGGTCTTTGTCAAAGAGATCAATGAGTAAAAAGTGCTTGTCTTTCATCCTTGGTTCAAACAGTTCATCTTTGCTTGCTGTCCACAAGCGTTGACAATGAAATGATGGGAACCCTGGGATAAAGGAGATCTTTGGACATGAACTTGCAAGACTTACCATACTACTTGCACCATTAACTACACTGGGATTTAGTATTGAAGCAAAGCCAGGGATGAGTGATTCTATTGGGCAAGATGAAACAAAGCTCAACATGTCCTTGGCAGTGTCTGTGTTACTTGGTAATACATCAGTGCAAAACTGAGAAGTTCTATGTGATCTAGATGTCAATGAAGCTACAACAGCAGCCCAACCTTCTTTATGTTGTTGTTCCAGTGACGGGAATCCCGGTATACAAGAAGTTACAGGACACAAGGGAAGGAGATTGACTGGATTAAATTTATAATACTCACGCTTGGGATCAGGAACTGAGGGAAAGCCTTTAACTCTTGAAAGCCTGGGACAGGTTGGCAAAAGAGAAACCATTCCTTTTATTGGTCTTTGGTCTGTGTCATAGAGATCAATATAGAGCAGGTGTTTGTCTTTCATCCTTGGTTCAAACAGTGCCTCTTTGGATGCTGTCCACAATTGTAAAGAATGATATGATGGAAAACCTGTGATTAGGGAAATTTTTGGACATGAACTTGCAAGACTCACCATACTACTTGTATTAACAGTCACCCTTGGATTTAGTATTGAAGCAAATCCAGGGATGAGTGATTCTCTTGGGCAAGATGAAGTAAAGCTCAACATGTCCTTGGCAGTGTCTGTGTTACTTGGTAATACAACTATATCAGTGCAAATTTGTACAGTTCTTTTTGATCTAGATGTCAAAGGACCTACAAAAGCAGCCCAAAGCTCTCCATCTTGGTGTCGCAGTGATGGGAATCCTGGTATAAAAGAAGTAACAGGACACAAGGGAAGGAGATTGACTAGATTAAATTTATAATACTCAAGCTTGGGATCAGGAACTGAGGGAAAGCCTTTAACTCTTGAGACCCTGGGACAGGTTGGCAAGAGGGAAACCATTCCTTCTATTGGTCTCTGGTTTTTGTCACATAGATCAATAAGTAACAAGTGCTTCTCTTGTATCACTGGTTTAAACAGTTCCTCTTTGCATGCTGTCCATCTTTGCGGACAATACAATGATGGAAGACCGGGGATTAGGGAGATTGTTGGACACGAACTTGCAAGACTCACCATACTACTTGTATTAACAATCAGACTGGGATTTAGTATTGAAGCAAAGCCAGGGATGAGTGATTCTCTTGGGCAAGAAGAAGCAAAGCTCAATATGTCCTTTGCAGCGTCTGTGTTACTTGGTGATATATCCATATCAATGCCAAACTGAGCTGTTCTTTGTGATCTAGATGTCAATAAAACTACATTAGTAGCCCAACCTATCTTATCTTGGTGTTCCAGTGATGGAAATCCTGATATAGAAGAAGTGACAGGACACAAGGGAAGGAGATTGACTATATTAAATTTATAATACTCAAGCTTGGGATCAGGTACTGAGGGAAAGCCTTTAACTCTTGAAACCCTGGGACAGGTTGGCAAGAGGGAAACCATTCCTCTTGCCTGTCTTTTAATCTCAGTACACCCATTAGAAATTACTGTACGTCCCGAAGCAGAGGGAATTCCAGATGCACAAACTTTCTTGGGACAGGTCTGAACTAAAGTGGCCTCATTCCTTATAGCCCCTTGAATACTACAGGGTTTAATTGGGACAGTATAAACTTTCAGATCTGTCAAGGGTTTGTGCCCTGAAACCCATCGCTCACTTAATTTCTGAGTCACTAATGAGGGAATGCCTTCAATCGGTGAGCATTTAGGGCATGAACCTAAAATCGGAACACCTTCTCTTTTCACATTTAAAGGCAATTCCCATTGAGATGCTGATTGTTCATTATCAACTTTAGCTGTTCTCATTGATGGTTTTGTAAAACACTGATTGCTGCCACTCTTTTGGGAAACAGAGGGGAAACCTGGAAACTTAGCCTGGATTGGACAACTTGGCTTTAACAAAACACTTCCTATGTCCCGTTTCTTCTTCTCTACCGATGCGAGATGTGGCAGTTTTTCGTTCATTCCATTAAATGATTTCTCCCAGATTATTTTTCGATCCACTGACCAGGGTTTTTCATAACAGGTTGGGGATATGCATGGCATACCGGTTATGTTTGTCGCTCTGGAACAGGTCTCCAAGAAGCTGAATGGTTTACTGTAAGACTCTGGTTTGGCATAACGTGGCCCAAAACACGCACCGACACAAAAAGGTATTTCATTCTCCATTTGTTTCATGTGTGCTTTTGACTTAAGATCAAACTTATTACTTTGGTTTTCAGTAATCTTTAGTTTATTTTCAACGGTTTGGCAGAGAAGGAATTGGTCGTCTTTCCCAGCCTGTTTTTCTTCATCATCAGTGTGTAACACCGCAGAAAAACTAACTGACTGGTCTGGACAAGCAGTGTCTTTTATGACTTCTGTTTCAGCTGATTTCTCTTTAGCTAAGCTTGGAAGCTCCTCCCTATCAGAGGGACATTTCATACGTCTCACTTTAGGCTCCTCCCAATTCGTGGTTCCTGCTGCAGAAGTATTTTGTGACTGTGGTGGTGAAAAGACTCCTTTGGTGGGTTTGATAAACAAAGGGCGCGGAGGTCGTTGTGAAACTGTGTTCTTATCTCTAAAAGGAGGGTAGATGGATAAATAGTCAACATTGGTTTTGGACATGACCGACTCATAAAAAAATGCAGATATTTATGTGTTTTAACACAAGGAGTTCAACAAATATGCATTACTATATAGCAGCTGAAATAGTGCATTTCAATTCAATGCAATTCACAACACATGCCATCTCAAGGCACTTTCCAGTTCACCAGATCATCCAGTCAGATTGATTCAATGTTTTCTATCTAAGGAAGACCAGCTGATTGCATCGACTCATTGGCCCGAAGCATGCTTGCAGCGACAGTGAAGAGGAAAACTCCCATATAACAGAAAGAAACATCCAACAGAGCCAGATCCAGCGTGAGCGGCAATCTGCTGAGGCCTTTAGTTCTTGATAGAGGACGCAAGTGTTTCAAACTATTTTAGCAAAAGCTTCTTGAAAAAGTATGGATTTCATCTAAATTTAAAGGTCAAAACTAACATTTATTTATCAAAACTATCACTTTTTAAAATAAAGTAATACGTACAAAGAGGGGTGCAAAATAAAAGTATTCATTTTACAAGATAAAACAAATAATATAGTATATAAATAATATATAAATAGCTGGAGACAAATTACGCAGCTCCGAAATATAGAATCATTTACTTCCGGTTACCATGGAAACGTGGAGGTGAAAGGAGTCTGCACCAATAGGAACAGTAGGTTGAAGTTGGGTGAGACGGAGCACAGGTTTTTACCAGATTCATGCAGTGGCGCCTCAAGAAATGTTTCATAGGGGGGGCCAGATGGGGCCACAAAAAAATTTGGGGTGGCCACTGAAACTAAAAGCTATCATTTCAGGGTTTGAATCAACTATTTTGGTAAACCTGCCTGTAGAAGTCAGAAAGACTTCAGTAACACCTCCTCAGATCTTTGTTTATTTTGTGATTTTTAATGTTTTGTGGCTGGATGTGCAGAATGGGAGGAAATGCTAAACTGATTCTACTACAATTTACACTGGCCAGTGGGGTGGCCAGGGAATTTCACAGGGTGGCCATGGCCACCACCTGGTGGCTCCACTGGCCCCATGATGGAGCTGAAAACTGCTTCTTCTCAGAATTACATTCCTCCGATTCAAGCCCAAGAAAAAATAAGGAGCAAAACGAGGACAAATCACGGTAGAGAGTTGGTGCGTCAGTGTTGACTTAAGGAAGCGAAAGGGCTTTAAAAGCTACACAGAGGTTGCAGCTTTCTCATTTAAACAGTCACCTATGTTTAAGTGAGACTTTTTTTGTAATCAAGCTCCCTTAGATTGATGTAATTTTCTATCTTCTGATTAATCTGTGTCAAAGGAACCTATAGTAAACAATATACTATGTCAGGTTACTGGAATCAATCTACCCTATTGTAAACTAACCTATGTTGCACTTTTTTATAATAAAAAAGTAATGCCAGTCTTACTTTGTACAATCGTTCGGTACATCCACCACCTCTGGGTCAGAGAAAAAAAACATTTTCCCCTCTACTTTAAAGTTTCCTCGACTGTAATCTAAATAGCTTTATCATAATCTTTAAAGGAGAAGTCCGGTAATATTCAGAATTCAAACTTCTGAAAGTACTTTAAATATAAAGTTATTGCATACTCTTCAATAAATGATCAGTGTTTTTAATTCAGAGTAATTTTCATTTGAATGTGCTTTACTGGAGGTTTGTCAAAGAACACTACTGCCACCTACTGGTTAGTGACGTCACGGTGCGGTATCGGCTGTTGATCAAGTCCCAGTGCTGTATCTGGTGTTTGTCACAACGCGCTATTATCAAAGTCATCTTGAAAACATTCTTCTTCCAAATGTTGGCTACATATTACGGGTTTTTTCTCTGGCCAGAAGTTCGATGGCAAATCCTCCCTCTTCCAGTTGGCGATCCAACGACCAACCCGTCCGTGGAGGATCAGGAATCAGAAAGGTGGAATAACTCTTTTTTTCACTTTTACCCGATGTATTCCAGCATCCAGCTGCCATGCACGTGGGCATTGTCAGTTTCACTATAGCTCTGGTGAATTTCAATGGTGAAGTCCTCTGGAAATCTTCAATAATTGTTGTTGATTGCAGATGTGTCTAGTAGTTCCCATTGATTTAGCTTGGAAAGCGGAGAGAATGGCGCTAGGCTTACCGCACCGTGACGTCACTGCTGGAAGATGGCAGGAGGGAGGGGCTACTATATTTGGGCAAAAATGGCCGCTCACAGACTGTGTGATCGTTTTTATTTTCTTAATGATGCTGATGATGCTAAATTCATTAAAATCACCAGAAACATATTAGTTTTAGGTATAAATAATGATCCATTGATTATTCCTTGCTAACCGGACTTTTCCTTTAAAAACTCACCAAGCGTCAGTCTGGCCTAGAACAACAGACTATGACCAAACGCAAATCGTTTGTGTGGGGCTAAACTTTTGGTTCCTTGTTGCCATGCGTTACAAATTTATGGGGCATGATTGAATTAAATATAAGTGAATTGCATTAAATACAAGCAAAGCACCAGTGTTATTATCAATGCCTGGTCCTAGCTAAACATTACACCATATGGAAGCATATTCTGATCCCGATCTTCTAGGATCGTACGATAAACCTGACGAACTAAAACAATTTACACTTAACTTAAATCTGTAGTTTTCAAACAAAGGTATTTCGTTACTTAGGTTCAAAATTTCAATTTAAAGTGTAACTTTTAGCCACTAGGGCAGGTAGACCTGAAACTTCCAGGTTTAGTGCCCCCTATCGGCCACCCACCAAACTGGATGTTTTGGAATATGACTACAGTCCTGGCAGGACTACATTTTATAGTTTTTTCCTGCTACAAAATACAACAAGCATCAAAATATTTTCATCCTTTTTCAAGGCTCTGCGTCGAAGCAAAATCGAGTGGGCAATATTGCGATCCGTTTCTTCAAAACAGCACTTTTATGGCACAGGCAAAGAAACGTACCAACAACAATAAACGGCATCTGGAGCAGCTTGGATGAGTTCTGTAAAGCCGGGCTTACACTGTCTTGATTTTTTTTCCCTTTTCGGGACGATTTTCCAGTCGTGCGAGAATTTTTCGAGCGGACATCGTGCATCAGCTTTTAACAACCACCTCCCAATAGGGAATCTTAAGGTCGGGAGAAAATCAAATACGTCGTAAGGTGGTCGTGGGCAAATCGCTCAGTCCGCAAACAAGGATTCTTCTTCTTCTTCTTCTTCCTCTCAGAGGAAAACTCAGCAGCATGGTGGGGGTGCAATGAGAGACATGGAGTTCTCTCTGTAAAACTGACAGACCGTAGTAGCCACGTTTGCTCAGCCATGTCTTTGTCCAAATACGTCGTCTCCTTTTCTTTTTAGGACTTTCAGCACAAAATTGCCCAAATTACGCGTTTCTAGTGAGCTTCATGTTCCTCTTCTACTCGTTTCCGGATAGACGAGTCCGAGTAGCGCCATCTCACTGTGGAGCTGAGTCCCATCTGGTTTTTAGACGTACAGTGTGAGCAGGTAGATCGCATCAGAGCGTCAGGTCGCACAGTGAGAACAAACATGGTGAGCTGGGAACTTTTAAACCCTGCGGTTTCGTCGTACAGTGTGAGCTGTAGCGACGATTGAAAAAAATAGTATATGCCCGGCTTTAGGAGCTATTTGCAGCATCTGTTAGGAGTATTTGCTCTTCTAGGCTCATGCATGGGTTAGTGTTGGTGGTGGTGAGTTTAGTAAATCCATGCCACATCTGTTGCTTCGTTCATGCCAATTTGGACTCACCTACTGTCTCCATGTTTTACACGTTCTTGTTCAAAAGCAGAGTAACTCAACGACTCTATAATAACAAAAGTATTGTCTGTTTCTTCAGTTTTCTTCTGAGGCGCAGGGCTGGAAGAACAATGAGAGAATCAAGGCGGCGTTTAGGACGGCATCAAACACTGCTGACATTTAGAAGGAAGCTAAGGAGAAGCCAGCAGGGGGAGGCTGAAAATGCTTCACTTCAAACCGGTTCACCCACCTCTCACTAACACTTAACCACAGCGGCACGTCTGGACTCGAGTGCCACATTCTGACATTCAGGCTTCTGGAAACGGAGTCAGAAAGCAAATGTTTCACAAACCGACCAAGAGAAATTGCTCAGAGGGATCTGCAAACTGCATCTCTGCTGTCTTCCAACATCCAAACTCCATAAATAGTTCTAAAAACACATCTCTGGTTCTTTTAATGTCATTATTTTCCTCATATTATGATAGAATATATGGTAATAAAGAGTGCACTTATATAATGTTTAAGCCAGAATGTTTCGACTTTTAAATATGACTTCCTACGACTTAAATTCTGTGTTTATAAACCAGTTTGGAAGAGTAATAGCTGTTTTTATTTCTTTTTATATCTGTAATTTTCACTGTAAATCTAAATCTAAAGTTACTTATAGGTGTATAATAAGCTAGACGCCACGACTTATGAGTAATTTAGACTTAATGTATGTCAACAATCCGATAACTTACCTGGAACTTATGGCGCACACTTATGGAATGCATCTGATGCCACTGACATTTAAATGTTGTATGTTTGTACTTACTGTTTCAGTGTTAAAATATATTCAGAACACATTTTTTACGTAAAAAAAATTAATTGTCATTATTTCTACAGTTGAAATTTCATTTGTTATTTTCTCTTCAAGCTAAAAATTCACATTATTATTTCAAAGTGATTTCAATACTTATTTTTTAGTTAAATTTTTCAGTGTTAAAAAATCAGCATATAAAAAAATTCAACCTTTCAAAATTCAAACTCAATATTTTCAGCCTCCTGAGATTCAACTGGCTCTATTTCACCGTCTTAAATTCGGCGTCTAAATTCAGTGTAAAAAGGGAAGGGTTACTTCAGGTCACAGACGTTAGCAATGGATTGTGGCATCCAACACCCAGCCAATCCCGTTACGGTGTCTTAGTCACGTGACGTGACGCTTGCGGCGCTCATACTGAAGGAAAACCAGCATCACTGAGCCGGTTATGTAAGCTAACGCTAACTCAACGGTGAGTTTATTACTTTCATTTTTCTGTAGTTGAGTTAGCGTTAGCTTGCGTGACCGGCTCCGTCATGCTGGTTTACCTACAGTATGAGCGCCACAAGCGTCACGTCACGTGACTAAGAAACCGTAACGGGATTGGCTGGGTGTTGGATGCCACAATCCATTGCTAACGTCTGTGACCTGAAGTAACCCTTCCCTTTTTACACTGAATTTAGACGCCGAATTTAAGACAGTGAAATAGAGCCAGAGCATTCTCTGATCCGACTAATATTACAATTTCTGTCAAAATCTCCTGGTTATTTAATACATAAATATTATGAAGTGTTATTTAAAGAGTTTGTCCAGACTGATCTCTTCTCAGGAAAAGAACCGGAGAGAGAAAGCTTCAAGGTGGAAACACAGAGCTTTGCTTAACAGCTGACTTTGCTTTTTTTATTTCCTTGTTTTATTTTTAAAAGTATGAATCGGAAATTAACAAGTAAGAATCACAAATTTATCAAATTGATGACTAATTTTGGGGACCCAAAAATACCAAAGTGAGCCCGACATCCAATCATCACATCCTGTGGCTGAGACAGAGACGGAGGAGAAATAAGTCTGCAGCCTCCCATCCCTGTTCATTACTTAAAAGCCCGTCATATTTTAGCCTCGTGAGACCATCCTGATCTCGCGAGCTTTCAAGGTTTCACTCGCAGATCAGTCTGGAGACTCTCCGTTAAAGAAAATTTGGAGCCGTTCACCAAACGAACGTCCAATCAGCGTTGGCTTTGAGGCGGGATGCAACGAGAAGCGCGACAGTTCAGTCTAAAGAACATGGCGGCTGAAACTAGCGTTAGCGTTAATGTAGTTGCGCTTTGCTTTATGTAGTTGCGATTTCCTTAATGTAGTTGCGCTTTGTTTATGTAGTTTTGTTTTTCTTAATGTAGTTGTGCTTTGCTTTATGTAGTTGCGCTTTGCTTTATGTAGTTGCGCTTTGCTTTATGTAGTTTTGTTTTCCTTAATGTAGTTGCGCTTTGCTTTATGTAGTTTTGTTTTTCTTAATGTAGTTGCACTTTGCTTTATGTAGTTGCGATTTCCTTAATGTAGTTTCACTTTGCTTTATGTAGTTTGCGTTTTCCTTAATGTAGTTGCACTTTGCTTTATGTAGTTCCGATTTCCTTAATGTAGTTGCGCTTTGCTTTATGTAGTTTTGTTTTTCTTAATGTAGTTGCGCTTTGCTTTATGTAGTTGGGATTTCCTTAATGTAGTTGCGCTTTGCTTCATGTAGTTTTGTTTTTCTTAATGTAGTTGCGCTTTGCTTTATGTAGTTGCGATTTCCTTAATGTAGTTGCGCTTTGCTTTATGTAGTTTTGTTTTTCTTAATGTAGTTGCGCTTTGCTTTATGTAGTTGCGATTTCCTTAATGTAGTTGCGCTTTGCTTTATGTAGTTTTGTTTTCCTTAATGTAGTTGCGCTTTGCTTTATGTAGTTGCGCTTTGCTTTATGTAGTTTTGTTTTCCTTAATGTAGTTGCGCTTTGCTTTATGTAGTTTTGTTATTCTTAATGTAGTTGCACTTTGCTTTATGTAGTTGCGATTTCCTTAATGTAGTTGCACTTTGCTTTATGTAGTTTGCGTTTTCCTTAATGTAGTTGCACTTTGCTTTATGTAGTTGCGATTTCCTTAATGTAGTTGCGCTTTGCTTTATGTAGTTTTGTTTTTCTTAATGTAGTTGCGCTTTGCTTTATGTAGTTGGGATTTCCTTAATGTAGTTGCGCTTTGCTTTATGTAGTTGAGATTTCCTTAATGTAGTTGCGCTTTGCTTCATGTAGTTTTGTTTTTTTTAATGTAGTTGCGCTTTGCTTTATGTAGTTGCGATTTCCTTAATGTAGTTGCGCTTTGCTTTATGTAGTTTTGTTTTCCTTAATGTAGTTGCGCTTTGCTTTATGTAGTTGCGCTTTGCTTTATGTAGTTTAGTTTTTGTTAATGTAGTTGCGCTTTGCTTCATGTAGTTTTGTTTTCCTTAATGTAGTTGCGCTTTGCTTCATGTAGTTTTGTTTTCCTTAATGTAGTTGCGCTTTGCTATATGTAGTTTTGTTTTCCTTAATGTAGTTGCGCTTTGCTTTATGTAGTTGCGCTTTGCTTTATGTAGTTTTGTTTTTCTTAATGTAGTTGCGCTTTGCTTTATGTAGTTTTGTTTTTCTTAATGTAGTTGTGCTGTGCTTTATGTAGTTGGGATTTCCTTAATGTAGTTGCGCTTTTAGATTTGTAGTTGCAGTTTGCAATTCAGGGCCACCGTACAACTTAGCAAAATGCAATTTTCACATCGCAGAGGAACTAAATTTTAGTCACATTACGTTGGATCGCCAACTTGAAGAGGGAGGATTTGCCATCGAACTTCTGGCCAGAGAAAAAACCCGTAATATGTAGCCAACATTTGGAAGAAGAATGTTTTCAAGATGACTTGAATAATAGCGCGTTGTGACAAACACCAGATACAGCACTGGGACTTGATCAACAGCCGATACCGCACCGTGACGTCACAAACCAGTAGGTGGCAGTAGTGTTCTTTGACAAACATGGATGCTTCTAGTAAAGCACATTCACATGAAAATTAATCTGAATTAAAAACACTGATCATTTATTGAACAGGATGGAATCATTTCAGATTTAAAGTTTGAATTCTGAATACACTGGTGTGATAACTTAGTATACATTTGATAGATTTTTGTTGTACGTGTATTTTAGCGTTATAGCGCCCCCTGGAGAAAACTCCACCAGCCTCCATGCTTACCCTGCAGATGCCTGGATGCCCTCCACTCCAGCCGCTGCATCTTTTCTCCGGCCCAAAGCCGTGGAGGCGTCTGTCGTCAGGTTTGCTCCTGCAGGTCCTGAACATTGGTTCTCCTCTTCACGCAACGTGCTCAGCTGCCTCTTGAACTCTGAGAAGCACAGAAAGAAACGCAACACGTTTTACTAAATGGGTGGATGTTGGTGATCAGCTCCGAATTCTTCCCACAGATAACTGTCAATTTAAACAAATTGGCAAGTGTCTGAATTTGTTAACAAAAGACAATATAAATAAATGTAATATCTGTATTTGCTCCTTGTTTTTAGCTGCTAGATATGTGTTATATCTAGGCTTGGGCCTTTATTGACGTTAATGCACTTCCTTAATGCTCTTATAGGGTGATAAAAAAAAGGCTGCTAATCTATTTTCACAGCTGGTAACCAATTAAAAATCACTGGGGTCCGAATAAAGAAAATAATCAACCAGTAAAGGTCTGGAGACATTTTTAAACATAATCTGTTACTTTAAACAGAATTTAGCACTGAAATAAAATGCAGATGTTTATGCATCCATTATATACACTGAATTTTTAAATTAAAAAAAAGAAAATTTTTCCATTTTAAAATCTAAAATGCTTTTTTGAAGTAGAGAACAACAATCGTTCAGTTTGGTTTATAGATACTTTCCTGATTCCCATATTTTCTTAAACCCCTGAACTGATGGTTTGTTATTTTCTTTCTTTTTTCTGTCTTAATGTTGGCAGTGGGCTTTAGGCTGCCCTGCAAGGCTTTAAACCTGGGTTTAACCAGAGACTAAGCCATTCTCAAGCACATATCAAGGAGCTCATTTTGAGCCTGGATCCAGATTTATTGTTGATTCTGTTCATGGTGGAGAATCCTGCTTCACAGCAGCAGGTTGAGCCAAACATCCTCTAAATGTGCAGGGTCATCTTTGAGCACGCCATTTCACTTTTCTTTCCCCAGTTCACCGCAGTTCTTCCAGCAGTCCACACTTTCTCTGCTCTCTTTTTCTCATGGTCTTCTCCTTCTTTCCCATCGCCCGGCTTGCCACAGGTTTGCCTGCTGTGTCTAAAAGTAGCAGCAGCAGCAACCCAGACTGACAGCTCATTGGCTCATTTGGATCACGTGCAGCCTGGAGCCGGACGCTCCCCAGGGCTTTACCGTATTAACAGGAGAAGAGGCGCAAGTGAAGTTAGACTAAGTTGTCGGACAACATGCGGTAATTTATAAATGTTTTAAATCAGTTGGATCCAGATTCACTGAAGTCATACTAATGATGACTTCAACCTTGATATTATAGCGTGGATGTATATCTGGGGCGAGAATAAATCCGTCTTCTAACCTGTGTAGGCCTACTGTGAAATTACCACATCGAACGTAACGAGGTCAGAGTTGGTGGGACATGTCCACACCATGTCAGAGTTGGTGGGGACATGTCCACACCAGGTCAGAGTTGGTGGGGACATGTCCACACCAGGTCAGAGTTGGTGGGGACATGTCCACACCATTTAAGAGTTGGTGGGACATGTCCACACCATGTCAGAGTTGGTGGGGACATGTCCAAACCATGTCAGATTTGGTGGGGACATGTCAACACCATGTCAGAGTTGGTGGGGACATGTCCACACCAGGTCAGAGTTGGTGGGGACATGTCCACACCATTTAAGAGTTGGTGGGACATGTCCAAACCATGTCAGAGTTGGTGGGGACATGTCCACACCAGGTTAGAGTTGGTGGGGACATGTCAACACCAGGTCAGAGTTGGTGGGGACATGTCAACACCAGGTCAGAGTTGGTGGGGACATGTCAACACCAGGTCAGAGTTGGTGGGGACATGTCAACACCAGGTCAGAGTTGGTGCGGACATGTCCACACCAGGTCAGAGTTGGTGGGGACATGTCCACACCATTTAAGAGTTGGTGGGGACATGTCAACACCAGGTCAGAGTTGGTGCGGACATGTCCACACCAGGTCAGAGTTGGTGGGGACATGTCCACACCATTTAAGAGTTGGTGGGGACATGTCAACACCAGGTCAGAGTTGGTGGGGACATGTCAACACCAGGTCAGAGTTGGTGCGGACATGTCCACACCAGGTCAGAGTTGGTGGGGACATGTCCACACCATTTAAGAGTTGGTGGGACATGTCCACACCAGGTCAGAGTTGGTGGGGACATGTCCACACCATGTCAGAGTTGGTGGGGACATGTCCACACCATGTCAGAGTTGGTGGGGACATGTCCACACCAGGTCAGAGTTGGTGGGGACATGTCAACACCATGTCAGAGTTGGTGGGGACATGTCCACACCAGGTCAGAGTTGGTGGGGACATGTCCACACCATTTAAGAGTTGGTGGGACATGTCCACACCATGTCAGAGTTGGTGGGGACATGTCCACACCAGGTCAGAGTTGGTGGGGACATGTCCACACCAGGTCAGAGTTGGTGGGAACATGTCCACACCATTTAAGAGTTGGTGGGACATGTCCACACCATGTCAGAGTTGGTGGGGACATGTCCACACCATGTCAGATTTGGTGGGGACATGTCAACACCATGTCAGAGTTGGTGGGGACATGTCCACACCAGGTCAGAGTTGGTGGGGACATGTCCACACCATGTCAGAGTTGGTGGGGACATGTCAACACCATGTCAGAGTTGGTGGGGACATGTCCACACCAGGTCAGAGTTGGTGGGGACATGTCCACACCATTTAAGAGTTGGTGGGACATGTCCACACCATGTCAGAGTTGGTGGGGACATGTCCACACCAGGTCAGAGTTGGTGGGGACATGTCCACACCAGGTCAGAGTTGGTGGGAACATGTCCACACCATTTAAGAGTTGGTGGGACATGTCCACACCATGTCAGAGTTGGTGGGGACATGTCCACACCATGTCAGATTTGGTGGGGACATGTCAACACCATGTCAGAGTTGGTGGGGACATGTCCACACCATGTCAGAGTTGGTGGGGACATGTCCACACCAGGTCAGAGTTGGTGGGGACATGTCCACACCAGGTCAGAGTTGGTGGGAACATGTCCACACCATTTAAGAGTTGGTGGGACATGTCCACACCATGTCAGAGTTGGTGGGGACATGTCCACACCATGTCAGATTTGGTGGGGACATGTCAACACCATGTCAGAGTTGGTGGGGACATGTCCACACCAGGTCAGAGTTGGTGGGGACATGTCCACACCATGTCAGAGTTGGTGGGGACATGTCCACACCAGGTCAGAGTTGGTGGGGACATGTCCACACCAGGTCAGAGTTGGTGGGGACATGTCCACACCAGGTCAGAGTTGGTGGGGACATGTCAACACCAGGTCAGAGTTGGTGGGGACATGTCAACACCAGGTCAGAGTTGGTGGGGACATGTCAACACCAGGTCAGAGTTGGTGGGGACATGTCAACACCAGGTCAGAGTTGGTGGGGACATGTCCACACCAGGTCAGAGTTGGTGGGGACATGTCAACACCAGGTCAGAGTTGGTGCGGACATGTCCACACCAGGTCAGAGTTGGTGCGGACATGTCCACACCAGGTCAGAGTTGGTGGGGACATGTCAACACCAGGTCAGAGTTGGTGCGGACATGTCCACACCAGGTCAGAGTTGGTGGGGACATGTCAACACCAGGTCAGAGTTGGTGCGGACATGTCCACACCAGGTCAGAGTTGGTGGGGACATGTCCACACCATTTAAGAGTTGGTGGGACATGTCCACACCAGGTCAGAGTTGGTGGGGACATGTCCACACCATGTCAGAGTTGGTGGGGACATGTCCACACCATGTCAGAGTTGGTGGGGACATGTCCACACCAGGTCAGAGTTGGTGGGGACACGTCCACACCAGGTCAGAGTTGATGCGGACATGTCCACACCAGGTCAGAGTTGGTGGGGACATGTCAACACCAGGTCAGAGTTGGTGGGGACATGTCAACACCAGGTCAGAGTTGGTGGGGACACGTCCACACCAGGTGTGAGTTGATGCGGACATGTCCACACCAGGTCAGAGTTGGTGGGACATGTCCACACCAGGTCAGAGTTGGTGGGACATGTCCACACCAGGTCAGAGTTGTTGTGACATGTCCAGACCAGGTCAGAGTTGGTGTGACATGTCCACACCAGGTCAGAGTTGGTGGGGACATGTCCACACCACTCAGAGTTGGTGGGACGTGTCCACACCAGGTCAGAGTTGGTGGGGACATGTCCACACCACTCAGAGTTGGTGGGACATGTCCACACCACTCAGAGTTGGTGGGACGTGTCCACACCAGGTCAGAGTTGGTGGGACGTGTCCACACCATGTCAGAGTTGGTGCGGACATGTCCACACCAGGTCAGAGTTGGTGGGGACATGTCCACACCATTTAAGAGTTGGTGGGGACATGTCCACACCATGTCAGAGTTGGTGGGACATGTCCACACCATGTCAGAGTTGGTGGGGACACGTCCACACCAGGTCAGAGTTGATGCGGACATGTCCACACCAGGTCAGAGTTGGTGGGACATGTCCACACCAGGTCAGAGTTGGTGGGACATGTCCACACCAGGTCAGAGTTGTTGTGACATGTCCAGACCAGGTCAGAGTTGGTGTGACATGTCCAGACCAGGTCAGAGTTGGTGTGACATGTCCACACCAGGTCAGAGTTGGTGGGGACATGTCCACACCAGGTCAGAGTTGGTGGGACATGTCCACACCAGGTCAGAGTTGGTGGGACATGTCCACACCAGGTCAGAGTTGGTGGGACATGTCCACACCAGGTCAGAGTTGGTGTGACATGTCCACACCAGGTCAGAGTTGGTGGGGACATGTCCACACCATTTAAGAGTTGGTGGGGACATGTCCACACCATGTCAGAGTTGGTGGGACATGTCCACACCATGTCAGAGTTGGTGGGGACATGTCCACACCAGGTCAGAGTTGGTGCGGACATGTCCACACCAGGTCAGAGTTGGTGGGGACATGTCCACACCATGTCAGAGTTGGTGGGACATGTCCACACCAGGTCAGAGTTGGTGGGGACATGTCCACACCAGGTCAGAGTTGGTGGGGACATGTCCACACCATGTCAGAGTTGGTGGGACATGTCCACACCATGTCAGAGTTGGTGGGGACATGTCCACACCAGGTCAGAGTTGGTGGGGACATGTCCACACCATGTCAGAGTTGGTGGGACATGTCCACACCAGGTCAGAGTTGGTGGGGACATGTCCACACCAGGTCAGAGTTGGTGGGGACATGTCCACACCAGGTCAGAGTTGGTGGGGACATGTCCAGACCAGGTCAGAGTTGGTGTGACATGTCCACACCAGGTCAGAGTTGGTGGGACATGTCCACACCAGGTCAGAGTTGGTGGGGACATGTCCACACCATGTCAGAGTTGGTGGGACATGTCCACACCATGTCAGAGTTGGTGGGGACATGTCCACACCAGGTCAGAGTTGGTGGGGACATGTCCACACCAGGTCAGAGTTGGTGGGGACATGTCCACACCAGGTCAGAGTTGGTGGGGACATGTCCACACCAGGTCAGAGTTGGTGGGGACATGTCCACACCATGTCAGAGTTGGTGGGGACATGTCCACACCATGTCAGAGTTGGTGGGGACATGTCCACACCATGTCAGAGTTGGTGGGGACATGTCCACACCATGTCAGATTTGGTGGGGACATGTCAACACCATGTCAGAGTTGGTGGGGACATGTCCACACCATGTCAGAGTTGGTGGGGACATGTCCACACCATGTCAGATTTGGTGGGGACATGTCCACACCATGTCAGAGTTGGTGGGACATGTCCACACCATGTCAGAGTTGGTGGGGACATGTCCACACCACTCAGAGTTGGTGGGACGTGTCCACACCAGGTCAGAGTTGGTGGGGACATGTCCACACCACTCAGAGTTGGTGGGACATGTCCACACCACTCAGAGTTGGTGGGACGTGTCCACACCAGGTCAGAGTTGGTGGGACGTGTCCACACCATGTCAGAGTTGGGCGGACGTGTCCACACCAGGTCAGAGTTGGTGGGGACATGTCCACACCATTTAAGAGTTGGTGGGACATGTCCACACCATGTCAGAGTTGGTGGGGACATGTCCACACCATGTCAGAGTTGGTGGGGACATGTCAACACCATGTCAGAGTTGGTGGGGACATGTCAACACCAGGCCTTCACAAAGCCTGTGGGTCTGATTCTCTGTCGGTTCTCTCACTTTTCTGCAGAAAGTAACTTTCTTTGTTTGGTTTTCATTTCTTATTATTTAACTCTATCATCTAGATTTCGATTTTAGATTTAGAGTTTAGATTTGTACCAGTAAATTTATCAAATATAATATCAAATCTATTTGGGTATAATTACTTCCATCTACATATTCAGACGACTACGCAGTGATTTTTAGAGATAATTTTACCCCATACTATCCTGCTTTGGTAACCAACAACTGAAGAACGTCGTGGTTTTTACCTGCTTCCTGCCTACTTGGGGAGAGTATGACTGTTTCAGATATATGAAGCTGGGGAGGAGCCACAGAGAGGGGAGGGGGGGGTGAAGGTCTATGACCACCAGGTGAGGGGTTGTCTGCAGCCAGGCTGCCAGGGGTAACCAATCCTGTCTCTCTCTGTTGTTTCTGATGCACAGACTGAGCTGTGAGAGAGGATGAAGCTGGGAGGGGGAAAAGAAAAGAAGCAGGAAGAAAAAGATGAGGAAGAGAAGGAGGGGACAGATCAAAGCCAGCATGCGGTGAGAATCAGACATGCTAGGGAGGTGTGAGGAAAAGCCCAGACATTTTTAAATTGTTTTTTTTCTTGGATTATCTTGTAATCTTATTTAGTGGATTGCCCCCTAACAATTCATTAAAGTCGTAGGGAAGCGGCTGTTCCAACCGTTGCATTTCCGAATTCTCCTGAGTGGTGCCCGAATTTACACGAGTGAATAAAGTGAATGTGATTGGTCGATTATCAAGGGGGCGGGATTTGTTGTAGTGGAAGGTTTGCAAGCAAGTTTGGTTGACGTTAGGACACAGTAAGCCTGTATGAGCTATGAGAACAGCAACTTTTAAACCGAGCGTGCACGAGGAGAAATGGGCTCGTGTACGCTCTCGCACGCACCAAAGCACAATTAACACAGATATAGCAGCATGTCAAAACGTAAACATGACAAAGCAGCCACTTAAAAAAAAAAAAAGCGCCTAGTGCCAAACCTCAAGCCTCTTTTTCTGCATTAGAGGAGACTTTGGCGACATAAGAGCACCAAACACTGTCCTCCTGAGTGAGACAATCATTAGCCTGCCTCCTTCTCTCTCTCTGTCCGCTGTCATCATGGTGCATTTTTGTCACCAATTGCTATGGAGAGTGGAACGGCTGAATTAGATGTAGTTTTCTTCACTTTTTTTTGTAAAAGTTGCTATAAAACTCTTTAAATTCACACGTTTCTTCCTCGCTGCTATTGTGTCTGATTTGACCGACAGCCAAAAAAAATTGGGGGATTCAGAATCTCCTGCAGGCGGATGACATGAGGTATGAAAATTAGGTGAGGACGTCATCTAGCGCCTAACCTGAGTCCGCCAGATGGATTTGCTCCGCATATCCATCTGGAAACCTTCTGTTGAAGTAATTTTGGGAAGGGGGGAAAATACTGGTTAGCTGATTGGCCTATGTTGGTGATAGACGGGCCAAATAAACCAATCAGATCAATGAAGCATATGACGTACTAACAGAGCGACGACGAAGAGGAGCCAATTGATAGATCAAACTCTTGCCGAAACCAGTCGGGAGAAGAGCAAAAATATCTTTTCCTCAGAGAAAAGCCTCCAGAGCAGTGTTTTGCTCTTCTTTCAGTGAAGAAATACTCTGTAATTCCGATAAAACTTGCTCGATAGCCACGCTAACGCTAGTTTCATCGGCTGAAGCCGCCATGTTCTTTAGACTGACCGGTCGCGCTTCTCGTTGCGTCACACCTCAACCCGCCTCAAAGCCAACGCTGATTGGACGTTCGTTTGGTGAACGGCTCCAAATTTTCTTAAACGGAGAGTCTCCAGACTGATCTGCGAGTGAAACCTTGAAAGCTCGCGAGATCAGGATGGTCTCACGAGGCTATCTAGCGCCATCTAGCGCCTGTAAATCCACCAGCAGGTGCATCGTTCCGGCAGATCTGGTACCAATCTGTACTTTAGGCATTGATGCTAAAAATGGCGCAGATTGGAAGACAAAAGCAGCATTGTGTAGCATTAGCTAGATTAGCTAATGCTAGCCTAGCTAAGATTATTCCTACTTGCCAAGTCCACTAATGCTAATAATAACTTCTGTTAGAACGGTCTGTTTGCCAGGTCTACCACGGTGCTTGTCACTACCCGATCTGTCCTGGAAGCACGATCTGTGCTCCGCATGCGTGAACAGAATACCTTCCGGGTAGGTAATACTTAATTTTTCTTACTTTTTTTAATCTTTTGTGGGGGGTTCCTTTTGAATATTTTTGTATTTGCGTAAATATTGCACATTCTAAAAATGAAAAAAGCAACATACTTAAATAGCCTTTCGAACGTTACTGTGACTGGTCTAAGCATTTCCGATGATGACGTCACATAGTACGATGTAGAGAATGTAAAACGTATCCATTTCTTCTGGAAAAGACTTAAAAATGTTCTATATGATGTAGTTTAGCATTCTTTAATGTTTTAAGTATATAAATATGTACTTTCAGTACCGTTATTAGTTTTTTTGGCGATACAGATCTTAATATTCTGTTCGCACATGTGCAGGACGGATCAGGTAGTGACAACCACTAGCACGAGTGCGCCCCTTACTGGCCAGGAGGAGTTGAACTTGCAGCTATCACCTTTAAGCTAACACTTGGCTCAATTTGTTCAATACTTTACGCTCTATGCTTTAAATGAAAAATAAAAAGATTTTTGTCGTTAGCCCTTTTAGTGTTTAAAGAAACTTCAGGCTCCTTCGAAGAACATATTTAAAAATGAACCATTTTAACTTCTAACATCATAGCTTTGACTGTTTCCCTACTTTGTCTGATACGTTAGCCAAACCAAAGCAAGCTAACCAGACAAGCACGCATCAAGCCTCTGCGAATATTAGCAGATTAATGGTCGACTATGCTCTGGTGTTAGCAACTCAATGTGTGATTTAAGCGACAGGAAATGGAAGAAAAACATTTATTGTGTAGAGAGAGTAAAGCCAGGCATACACTGTATGATTTTTTCAATAGTTGCTCGCAGCTACGGCTCACACTGTACGACGAAACCGCAGAGTTTAAAAGTTCCCAGCTCACGATGTTTGTTCTCACTCTGTGCGACCCGACGCTCTGATGCGATCTACCTGCTCACACTGTACGTCTAAATCTGGTCTGTTCCTGTTTGGCTGTGACTCCATCCTGGAGAGAAATATTAGCTGTGCTGCTGCCATCAACACCTTTGTTTCTAGATGTTGGAGCTTGGCCTGTTTTCCAGTGTAGTCCTGTTTCTCTGACTGTGACTAACTGGATGTGCTCTCTTCATCCTCTGACATGGGAGCTGGCTCGGAGCTCGTCTGCCTGGCTGTGTGTTTCCTGGACGGGGCCGCCTGTGGAGCTGGTTGACAGTTGCCTTTTGTATCTATGCTTCTTTTTCTACGTCTGCTTCTGTCTCCTTGAACCCCAGTGGGCCTCAGCAGATGGCCGCTCACACTGAGCCTGGTTCTGCAGGAGGTTTCTTCCTGTTGAAAGGAAGTTTTTCCTCTCCACTGTCGCTACAAGCATGCTTAGTGTGAGGGATTGCTGAAGAGTCAATGAGTCGATGCAATCAGCTGGTTTTCCTTAGAAAACTTTGAATCAATCTGACTGGATGATCTGGTAAACTGGAAAGTGACCTGAGATGACATGATGTGAATTGGCGCAATAGAAATAAAAGGAACTGAATTGAAGTCGTCCAGATTGAAAAATTCTCGCACGACTGGATAATCGGCCCAAAAAGGGCAAAAGATTGTTCAGTGTATGCCTGACTTGAGTTTACATAGAGCCCAGCGTTACATGTTTTCTCAGTTTCCCGCTCTTTTACTAAGAGCTTATCTTCTGGAAGACGACTTGGAAAAAGCCGCAGACACTTGGGGGAGAGAGTAGGCTGTACGAGAGGGGTCTGAGATTTAGGAGGCTTCCATTCGGTCTGCCAAGATGCTAGAAGATAGAAGCGGGAAAATTGGCGGGAAAGTCTTAAAAAAAGAAAACTTGCATTAAGGTGATAAACGCCTCGTTCTGCACTGCTTCTCAGCACCTTTACCTCTCTCAGGGGCAGACGGGAGGCTGGTGGGTGTAGTGAGAGCACAGCCCAACTCCACCATCGAGGCGGGCCGACCTTTAGACGGACGGCAAGCAGGAGGGACAGGAGGGAGGGATCTTAGCAGAGCTGAGGGTGAGAAGCGGAAAGAGGGAAAAGGAAATCTGAAGATTACAGCGGAAAGCAGAAAGAAGACGCTTTGTTCAGAAACATGCTAATTATTTTAAACATGGCTTTTAAAGTGTGCAAACAAATGATTGAAGACTTTAGGCAAAGGTTACAGCAGCTGGCATTGACTTTTAAAGTCATAGGGAAGCGGCTGTTCTAAACGTAGCATTTCCGAATTCTCCCAGTGGTGCCTGACTTTACACGACTTTTATCAAGGGGGCGGGATTGTTGTGGCGGAAGGTTCACAAGCAAATTTGATTGTGGCCAGTTTGTTGGAAGCATCTTGCGAACCAGTTAGCAACTTCATGCTGGCAGGGTCCCAATGGGAAATTCCATTGGGACCAAGTAGCACTAAATTGGTGACTTAGAAACGACGCTGTCAAGGAACGCTATGGACAGCGGAAACATGCAAGAGGAGGAGAGTTTAGTGTCGGAGGTCGTGGATAAGTCTCCTCCGTCATCCATTTTTTATTTAGAGGAGGAAAGCGGGGACGAAGATGTTGTGGAAGAGGACGCCAGGGCGGCAGAAGCTTGGTTTGGTGTAGAAGGCTTCCAGCCGTACATGTTTGAGCCCTTGCCTCGCAACGCTGCCAGTTCTGTTAGCTCTACGCCTGCCGAAGACACAGACGTCCATCCCTGTGAACACTGGGACGCAACTCAATGGGAAAGGAAAGGATTCTGATTTCAATCGTTGCGTATATTAGCTGCGACACATGAATCAAGATGCTATGACCGAAAACATTTGATTGACAGATGAGCGTTGATATATGATTGGCCGAATTTAGGTGTTCAGGCTGACGTAGAACTAACTGGCCTGCAGAAGATAACAAAGAAAAAAAACACAGATTTTAAGAGGGATTTTGGGGCGACAGTGGCGTTGGATGTAGGAGTTTGCCCTGAAATCGAAGGGTTGACGGTTCAAGCCCCAACTCCGACTTTCAGTGTCATTGTGTCCTTGGGCAAGACACTTCACCTGCATTGTCTACTGATGGTGGTCAGAGGGCCCGGTGGCGCCAGTGTACGGCGGCCCCGCTTCTGTCAGTGAGCCCCAGGGCAGCTGTGGCTACAATGTAGCTTGCCACCATCAGTGTGTGAGTGAATGGATGAATGAATGTAGTGTAAAGCGCTTTGGTCTCCTAACTTGAATAAACTCGCTATATAAGTACAGAACATTTACCGTTTACTTTTGGGACAATATGGCCTCATAAAGAGTAGATTTATATACATGTTTAAGCCAGAATGTTTTGACATTTAAATATGATTTCGATAAGACTTCAAGGTTCCAGTTTTAAAGATCTGGTAAAATAAATGAAACAGCTTGAATTGTATAAAACCCTTTTGTGTCTAATCTTAACTTAAACATGCTTTATATTTTACAAACTAAAATGGGTCAATTAAAGTGAAATAAAACTGCTTCATTTGAACATTTCACAATAAATCCATGCGAAACAAACAGATGGAATTGACTAAGAAAGCCTTGACTTGTTTTGGGGTCCCAGATAACAAACCTGTCTGCGGGCTGTCAGGGAAAGGAGAGAGGTGGGGGGCCGTTTCAGGCGGCGGTGAAGACAGAGAGGAGGTGGACCGGGCTTTGGAGGGGACCAGTGCAGAGACAGAGCGGGCCAGGAAACCATCCGAGTAGTGGCCATTGCTGTGGAAGCTATGGGGCCTACGCAGGGCTAAGATCCACAGGAAATGGCAGCAGGATGTTTGAGAAGGTTGGGATGAAAAAGATAGAAATAAGTGAAGCTATGGAGCTCAAAGTGTTAGCTGAAAACTCAAACACAAGAAGGAAGAAATAAAGCAAACATTCCAACCTGCAGATAAGCTTGCCTGTTATTATTCCAACGGGAAAACCTATGATGGTTTTTCTTAATCAGAAATAGGGTTGGTCAGTTAATTGCATTTGCAATATATATTTGGAATTTAGACAAATTTTCTTATCGCAGAAGCATTCAGCTTAGTCACAATACATTTACCAAGAGGAAGACACTAAATTTCTCCCTCCAGGCCTTTAGGTGGCGGTAAAGGGATTAAAGTGGGCATGTTGTCGCAAAGAAGGGAACAGAGAGTTGCAGCTAGCAGTAGATCTGTGCATTATAGGAGAATCGGCCTGAAAACAGAAAAAAAAAAAAATAGCACACCCTATGCCCGGCTTTACTCTTCATTAAAGATTAAATATTTATCTTGCACAACTTAAACAAATATTAATATATTTAGAAATATTTTAATTTTATAAGGTAATTTCTATTTGTTTTTATTCATGTCTTAATCCAGGTCAGTGGGTGGGTGCGATGGTGCCCTAGCGCCCTCTATTGGTCAGCCACCACTGGCATTAAAGGTATACTATGCAACCGGTGTTGATTTTCCAGGGAGGCTCCCCCCAGAGGCCAAAAGTAAAAGTGCACTGTCGTAAATATGGAGCCTGGCAGCTTTCTTTTTCTTTTAGCTCTCGCCATTCGGAAAAAGCTTGCCCGATGTTCACCCCTGTACGACAACTGCACAAATATCGCCACTGCGCTAGCAACGAGCATGCCTTTCACTGGGGGTATGTAGCAGTTCTCGCAGTAAAGCAAGACCGACGCTCGCGATGCATGAGAATTCTGAGCCTGTGGGTGCGGGCCGAGGGCTCCTACAATTGCAAGTACGGTATTTCCCCTACAGACCACCAGGGCGGCCGAGAAAACCTTTGTTCGACCTGAAATGACTCATTTAATCATCCAAAACGTTATGGAACACATTAATTAACTGAAGATTGTTGCATAGTATGCCTTTAACTAAAGCGGTCAATGTAAAATACTAATATTGGTAGAAAGTCAAACGTGTGGATATTGCTAAGGATTTGTTACCTTATTAGGACAGTGTAAGGCCACCTTCCTGTGAATATGCTACTATTTGGGGACATACAGGTTTAGGATTAAGGTACAAACTGAGTTTTAGTCTAGTGTTAGTTATATTGTTTCTATATTGGAAATACCATATTTTACAAAGCGCACCTCACTGTAAGCCACACCCACAAATTATTTTTGTGGGTGTGGCTTAAAACGGGAAATGTACATATATAAGGGCTACCAGTGTTGCCAACTCAGCGACTTTGTCGCTATATTTGGCGACTTTTCAGACCCATCCAGCGATTTTTTTTCAAAAAACCGACTAGCGACAAATCTTGCAACTTTTCTGGTGTCTGATGTCGACCGTTTCCGCAGGAGTCCCTCTCAGCGCTGCAGTCAGAGCCACAACATGTGTACCGTCCAGACTGCAAATGAACAGCGCGCATACGCCGGGATTGACGGCGCAGGTTGATCACGCTGGAGTCAGCTCCCTCAGTTGCTGAACCTGCCATAGAGAACCTTGACCAACTTGACAATGACGTGTATGTGGAGGGAAATCTTATTAGTAAAAAAAAAAAAAAACAATAATTACCATTATTTGCTCACATTGTCATTGATTCTTTGTAGTCTTTTTTTTCCATTTAGATTGTGAATGTTAATGTAATGTAAAAAATTGTATGGTTCAAAATGTTTATGTTTTACAATGCTCCTTAGTGGACCACAGGGGAAAAATGAAAAGTAAAAAAAAAAGTTGAAAAAAAAAGATTATGCAAATTAGGCAATAATGTAATTCAGCGACTTCTGGTGACTTATAGTTAGCCTCGTGAGACCATCCTGATCTCGCGAGCTTTCAAGGTTTCACTCGCAGATCAGTCTGGAGACTCTCCGTTAAAGAAAATTTGGAGCCGTTCACCAAAGGAACGTCCAATCAGCGTTGGCTTTGAGGCATGTTGAGGTGTGACGCAACGAGAAGCGCGACAGTTCAGTCTAAAGAACATGGCGGCTTCAGCCGATGAAACTAGCGTTAGCGTGGCTATCGAGCAAGTTTTATCGGAATAACAGAGTATTTCTTCACTGAAATATAATATCCTTTGCAGACATGTTGCTTATTTGCTGAGCTAACGAGCCTTTACCTGCAGCAGCAAGAGTTAGCCTAGCTTGTGGTTGTGTCTTCGTCGTCGCTCTGTTAGTACGTCATATGCTTCGTTGATCTGATTGGTTTATTTGGCCCGTCTATCACCAACATAGGCCAATCAGCTAACCAGTATTTATGCCCCTTCCCAAAATTAATTCAACGGAAGGTTTCCAGATGGATATGCAGAGAAAATCCATCTGGCGGAGTCAGGTTAACGTATAGCATAGCCAATAGCTACTTTCCTTACTGAGGAGTTGGCAACACTGCGGGCTATAAGCCGCTGGTATCTAATGAACTGTCTCCCACCAAACCTGTAGGGGGAGCTCTACATATATCCACTGGAGTAGGGATGAAGAAGAATGCTAGCTCCTGTTAGCTTGTTAGCTCGCAGCAGTAAGAGCTTCTACTGAAAGATGGAGCTTCATCAGCTCTTTATTTCAGTTCTGCAGGAGTTGATCCCAGTCTCTTCATTGGTTCAGCAGCTTTAATGCAGCAAATAAAAGTCAAAATGTGTGAATTCAGCACATTTGTTCTCCTTCTCGCCTGCTGCTAGCGTGTTCTTTTGCTAAATGAAAATTAGCCCTTGATTCTTTCATTTGCGACTTTGACCTCCCGCTCTGGCTGTTAGGAAAAATCCCCAGAAAGCAATTAACTCTCATTTTGTCAGTGTTCTGCACTCTGCTCTGGTTTATTTTTAAGTTTATTTGTGTTCTGTGTCTTTGTAGTTTATTTCTACCAGCGCTGAGTTCTTTAGTTGCCCTCTGTCGCCCCCTGGTGCTTGTTTTCCTTTCCCCTTGGCTTCCTCCTAGTTGGTACTGCCCACATCTGCTCCATATCTGCTGATTAGCCTGTCTTGGTTCAGTCTCCCATATATACACCACCTCTGCAGTCACTCAGGGCTGGTTTATTGTTTGTTGCTTCCTCATCTCTGGTTCCTCACGTGAGTTCTCCCTGACATTTTTGGTATCTGTATTTTTGTATTTCTGCCTCAGTTACCTATTAAATCTGCAAGACTCAACACTACCTCCTGATCTCTGCCTTCTGGTTGTCAAAAACCTCCATCCCTATGTGACACATTTATTCATCTATTCAGCCATTTTTTTACTAATATGCAGCCATACGTAAGATCATTGCAGTGCAAAAAATTTAAATCAATTAAATCTAAATAAGTCATTTTTTTCTTCAATTAAGTGCATTTTTTCTTGAAATGAGGAGGCAAGCGAGACAAAGCAGTTTACATTTCAATTAAGATAAAACCTATTGCATTGTCTTATTTCAAGTTAATATTATCTAATGATCTTAATTTAAGAGTAAAATGACTCATTCCATTGGCAAATCATCTTATTTACCTTCTCAAATTAGTGTAAATACACTTAATTTAAGACATTTTTACTCATTTCTAGACCGTTTTAGGAGTGCAGGCCATCAAGACAGAAGAGAACAGAAAGAATTCGGAGTTTCTAGGGGGAGATACCTGATCTGGAAGTTGACTGAAAGATTTTTGGAAGTGTTGGAGGAAGAACATGTGAAAAAGATGGCCATGAGCTGACATTAGATGAAGGTCGGCCCTGTTGGGAAGGACTTGGCTGCGTGTGGGTTTGCAGGAAAACAGGGGGAGATGAAGGACCTTCAGGTTCAAATAAGGGAGCATGGGATGCAGCCACTAATACGGAGGAAATGCCAGAGGATTTTATACCGTCCATCCCAAAGGTTACTGAGCGAGACATGAAAGATGAGATGAAAGGAAACAGTTTACTGGAGAATATCGAAATACCATTCGGTTTTTGTTGTTCACTAAAGACATTTGGGTTGAAGATCAAAATAGGAGCAAAAGAAAAGAGTTCGTAAATTGATGGACTAAGATAACGTGAATAAAAAAGTAGGGATGCACGATATAATCGGCCCCCTATCGGTATCGGCCTTAAAACTGAATATCAGACATCGGCCACCCCACCGATATTTAACCCGATATTTGATCAGCTTCTGAGTTTCTAAAGTCTAAAAAAAATAAATAAAATACTACTTCTTCTTCTTCCTCAAAAACATCTTTTTTACAGACTTAAAAACTTCTAAAGACGAGGGAAAAAATATTGATCCATTAAAATATCCCAATATCTTCATATGCTGATATATTGCCATTTAAAAACACCATATCAATCTCTTTTACTAATGAAATATTGCTATATGTCATCGTTATGCTACGAAATCCCCCGAAAATTCACCAAATGTTGCCATATTTTTATATGTTGATATATTGACGCGGTATTGATCTATTTTACTAACAAAATCTCACAAGAATTTGCAAAATATCACGAGAGTTTGTAACAGAACGATGAAATTTCACCAGATTTTGAAAGTAAAATAGATCGATACCACGTTTTTAAAAATCAATTTGATATCAGCATATGAAAATATATTTGAGTATATTATTTTTCAAAGTGTCAGAAATGGATAACAAAACTGCTATTTTCAATGACTACTTATTTTTGTCCAGCTTTAACATCGGTATCGATATCGGTTATCGGCTACATGAGTTTTAAAATATCAGCATATCGGATATCGACCAAAATCACAATATCGTGCATCCCTATATAAAAAAGTAATAAAGTTTATAAATTTAAGTCATTTAATGTGAGTACAACAAATATTTTATCTGTGAGATTACAAAATTAGAAGTTAATGCAAGTTACAAAAAAATGAATAGAATATATATGTGTATATATATGGTGTAAAAAGGCTTTTTTTAAACAAAGTGTGGAACGTCCTGAGTTTTTTAACACATCGACATTTAAAAACCAGGAAGTAAAAAGCAGATATTCTTGTCTGGTTCTCTTCTTTTGACCTCAAACCCAAATGAAAAGCACATTTCTGCTCGACTACAGAAATAAAAAGACAGAAAAGCAAACCTGAGTAAGCAGAACCAAACAGAGGAGGTGAAAAAAAGATAAAAAGTGGAGAGAAAGTTACCGGCGGGGGCCGATTCACCCGCAGGCCTCCCGGTCAGATCTTCTGCTCTCACGCTGGAGGAAGCTGAGGAAGCTAGCCAAGGTAAAGGGAAAATCAGAGGGATGGAATAACAGAAAGGAGAAGAGATTTTACTCTAGCCTGGAAAAGGGAGAAAGGAAAAGTCAGGAGGAGAAACAAAGATCAGAAAAAGCAGAAAACTGGGAGGGACCCTGACCTCTGACCTTTAGCTTCCACAGACCCCTTCTTTCCTCAGTACATAAAGCTCATCTAAGGACCTTTTTTTCAATTTTATTTGAGTTCTCATCTGCTAAAAAAATTGTTTCTACATTTTTCATGGTTATTATTTTTATAATACAATAAAATAGTGAAGGTGATTCAGAATTCAAACTTCTAAAAGTTCTTTAAATCTGAAATGATTCCATCCTGTTCAATAAATGATCAGTGTTTTTAATTCAGAGTCATTTTCATGTGAATGTGCTTTACTGGAGGCATCCATGTTTGTCAAAGAACACTACTGCCACCTACTGGTTAGTGACGTCACGGTGCGGTATCGGCTGTTGATCAAGTCCCAGTGCTGTATCTGGTGTTTGTCACAACGCGCTATTATCCAAGTCCTCTTGAAAACATTCTTCTTCCAAATCTTGGCTACATATTACGGGTTTTTTCTCTGGCCAGAAGTTCGATGGCAAATCCTCCCTCTTCAAGTTGGCAATCCAACGACCAACCCGTCCGTGGAGGATCAGGAATCAGAAAGGTGGAAGAACTCTTTTTTTCACTTTTACCCGATGTATTCCATGCATCCAGCTGCCATGCACGTGGGCATTGTCAGTTTCACTATAGCTCTGGTGAATTTCAATGGTGAAGTCCTCTGGAAATCTTCAATAATTGTTGTTGATTGCAGATGTGTCTAGTAGTTCCCATTGATTTAGCTTGGAAAGCAGAGAGAATGGCGCTAGGCTTACCGCACCGTGACGTCACTGCTGGAAGATGGCAGGAGGGAGGGGCTACTAGATTTGGGCAAAAATGGCCGCTCACAGACTCAGCGATCAGGACGAAAATTATTTTAATTTTTTTACTGATTAACGCTAAATTCATTAAATCACTGCGAACGTATTAGTTTTAGGTATCCTTTAATATCTGTTATAAAAAAAAACCTGTAACAATTTAAAGCTTTTAAAGGATGAGCCAGAAAATCAGAATCAGCGTTTCTTCTTTTCTGACCATCGGCTGAAGCTCGATGTGAAAAGAAGGACTGGGTTATTTACTTTGGCCTTTTTGGAAACACAGGAAGGAGCAATCAGCTAAGTGAGCTTAGTGCTTGGAAAAAATCTTTCATTCCTTTAGAGACAGCATGAAAAGTCAGCTGAGTACAAAACATAGAGAGGAAAACAAGAAGAAAAGGGACAAGAAGAGAGGGACACAACCTAGAACAGATAATGGATGTCTATTCTATTAACATTTCTACATCTGGAGAATGGAGCTGTTTATGTGTTCTCCATTCAGAGGGGCCCCCTGCATGTCTTTGCATAGGGCCCCAGATTTCCTAATTCCACCCCTGGATGGAGTATGTGGAATCTGGGGTTAACCGTCTTGCTTCATCATTTTTAGTTGGAAGTTAACTCTACAACGTTTTCCCCCAAAGCGCTGCAGCAGAGGGGAAACAGACACCCCTCCTCTAAAATCCTTTTCTCCTGATTTTATCTACTAGTTTAATCAGATTTTTATGTTTTACCAGCAACGTGAACGCTCTGTCCCGTCCCAAAGCTGGCTCTACTCTCCTCGCCGACCTCCTCGTCGCTGTCGTTGAAGTCGTCCAGGTTGCCGATGTCACTCTGCTTCATGCTCATTAAGCTGGCCAAGCTCTGCATGTCCTCGTCCCTGTGAGGGAAAAAGAGCAAACCTTTAGATGCCGGACCTACGGAGCCGATTAAGCTGAGCTTTGGGCCGGACTTACGTAGCTTTGCCCTCCTTGAGAAAAATGCAGGACATGTTGAGCACCAGCGTGGCTTCCACTACTTTCACAGAGAGCGGTTTGAGCTTCAGCGTGATGTCGTACTGAGCCGGCGTGCTGCTGGCGTACTTCTTCATGTTAACATCAGCTGATGCTAAAACCTTTCTGCGGCCTTTTGTCTCCTGGAATTGAAAATCTCATTAAGTTTTCCAACAATTTCCTTCTTGATTGAGATAAACTGAAGGCTGAAGGAAGCCGGCCCCTCCCACAGCCTCCATCAGGAGGATGATGGCATCGGGATGGAACGAATTAACTGCTGATTATAGATTAATAACGCCAGCCCATCTGCGGCGGTCAGGGCTAACGTCAGCCCGTCTGCGACAGGCTAACTCTTCAACCACAGACGAGCAGAAGAGGAACATGAAGCTCACTAGAGTGAAACGCGCTGCCTTGGATATTTGGGCGATTTAGTGCTGAAAGCCCTAAAAAGAAAAGGAGACGACGTATTTGGACAAAGACATGGCTGAGCTAACGTGGCTACTACGGTCTGACAGTTTTAATAGTTTATTATGTTGTTTAAGCTGTGGTTGAGGGGTGCAAACGTACTGCATATATAAATATGCTCCAAATACAAACAATTAGAAATTAAACAAATGAAAGGCACAGGAAAAAAACAGCAGGAAAGTGCAAACGCGCTGCACGGACGTAAATGGTGTTAACACACAAAAACGCATGGAAAGGAGAAACGCTGCAAGTAGCAAAAGCAACCAAAAGTTTTAGTGTTTGGTTTGATTTGTCAATAAAAGCTTCATTTTTCAGACCTGTGTCGTTTTATCATTTAATTGGAGAAGAAAAAAGCAATTCTGGCTTTAAGTGATGAGAATATTAAGTAATAAAAAGAAAATAAATGTCGGTCCTGACATCACCGGTATTGGTCAACCTCAAAATGACACATCGGGTCAGAGACTAACACTAATCGTTTTATCCGATGACGGCTGGCCCATAGAGGGCACTAGGGTGATTAGAGAGAGAGGATGGATGATGGATGGATGGATGGAGGGAGACAGAGAAATGTTACAAGAACCGTCCTTTTCGAGGACCTGATTTAGCTACGAGGCTAGGCTAACTGTATGCAGCGAGGCTAACTGCATGCAGCGAGGCTAAGGCTTTATCCTGCGTTCCCTGCCTCCTTTGACTGGTTTTCGTATAGGTCTATTTTGAATTTATAGCGCCCCCCCCTGGAGAGAACGGTGAATAACTGACTTACATTCTCAATAACAAACGTCCAATCTTTGTCTTCGTAATCTTCAGCAGTGGGTTCCTGTTGGTCAAAGAAATGCGTTCAAGTTATCCGCATCCATATGAGACAGAAAATTGTTCCCATGACGATGAGGGCGGAGCATACCTTGAAGAGAGTGACGGTGATGTTCAGACTCTCTGGGACCTGCCAAACGACCACGCCTCTGTAGGGGTTCCTGATGCCGGGCTGCCAGCTGTGGAGCTAAAGAGATAAAAACAAGCTTTGAAGGTTGTGATGTCATCAGTACGCTTCTGTTCCAATTGACCCAGATCTATTCTGCTCCCGTTCTCCCAGAGTCCAGACTTTCCTGGGTTCTTCTCAGGAACACACTTGGCGTGGAAACGAGTCGGTACTCGTGTTCTAGTGAATTGAAAAATGGCCACTGACTTCAGACTCTCCTCTCCTCCTGTAGATTCGACCGATGCAGTAAAATGCTAACCAACCAATGAGCAGAAGGTGACTCTCTAAGCCACGCCCCCTCCTCATTTGCATAATGAGGCAGAAATGTAAAAACGACAGGCAGAAATAAACAGCATGGAAGAAATAAATAGGGTAAAAAAATACAAAGGAAGAATAAAAAATAATATCATACACATAAATACATACTTCAAAAAACAAGTAATAAATAAAGTTAAAGATTAAAACGGACAATAAATAAATAAGGTAATTATTACAAAGCCAAATAAAGAAAGAAGCTAATTAAAAGAGATGTATATATTTATGTCTCACTGTATAATTTAATTTCTACCTACATTTATTTGTTTATTTTATTTTTGGGGGCAATTATTCTACGCTTATCTATTTTTTTCTGTATTTATTTTTAAATATGGCAGAGTTGGTCCTCCATACTTCCATACAAATAATCAGAGCATAGAAAACTCAAGATAGTATTAGAACTAAACTAAAACTGAGAATTGTTAGAATAACAGAAACTAATAAACACATCAAAGCAAAAGTTTAGAGAAGAAAAACAGGTAGAAGTGAATAAAACTGAGCGCAACAAAAATATCAGGCAATACCTTTGTGCTGTGATGCCTGCTTCTCCTGATCCACATCACCCGCAGCTTGTCTGGTTGCCTAGGAGACAGAAACACAAAGGCATTTCAGACCCATTTCACCAAACTCACTACAGTAAGCTGCTGCATAGAAAACATTTATATAAAATCTGGACTAATTATTTATACTGAATCATTGATTTATCCTTTAAAATATTATTAATAACTACAGATGGTTCAACCTGATGAAAACTAAGACTTAAGAGGCGTATTTTCAGCGTCCTGAGATGCTCATTGGACTGTGGGAAGATCTGATGACGATGCAGCGAGAAAAACAAAGCTAAAAGAAAAGCCACAAATATTAACATTATCATCAGATTTCATATATTTTATTAAGCTCTGTTGTTTAATTATTATTGAAACTACGGAGTGAAATTTGTTCCAATACTACTGAAAGCAAAAAAAAAAAAAAAAAAAAAAATTTGAAAAAAGTTCATGATATTTTTAGAGATGGTTCCTTTTTCAAATTTAATTTCCCACATTTTTTTTTAAGTGTTATTTTTTGTTATTTATTGGTGGGACCGAGTTTTATGAACTGGATTTCTTTTTAATCGCATTTTACAGACCCCCCCCACACACTTCCAGGTGGTTTAGAAAGGCTATAGCTAACAACAATGCAGTCGCATTACAATGGCCAGGATAGGGATTTGATTTCTTTTTTTATACAAGAATAAAATCGCAACATCATCAGAATAAAGTCGCAATATTAACAGAATAAAATTGCAACATTATCAGAATAAAGTCGCAACATTATCAGAATAAAATCGCAACATCATCACAATAAAGTCGTAATATTATGAGAATAAAGTCGCAATATTATCAGAATAAAATTGCAACATTATCAGAATAAAATCGCAACATCATCAGAATAAAGTCGTAATATTATGAGAATAAAGTCGCAATATTATCAGAATAAAATTGCAACATTATCAGAATAAAATCGCAACATCATCAGAATAAAATCGCAACATCATCAGAATAAAATCGCAACATCATCAGAATATAGTCGTAATATTATGAGAATAAAGTCGCAATATTATGAGAATAAAGTCGCAACATCATCAGAATAAAATCGCAACATCATCAGAATATAGTCGTAATATTATGAGAATAAAGTCGCAATATTATGAGAATAAAGTCGCAACATTGTCAGAATAAAATTGCAATTTTATGAGAAGAAAGTCGTAATATTAATGAAGTCGTAATATTATAAGAATAAAGTCACAACATCATCAGAATAGTCACAATATTATGAAAAGAAAGCTGTAATATTATGAGAATAAAGTCGCAATTTTATGAGAATAAAGAGATAATACTATGAGAAGAAAGTTGCATATATATATATATATATATATATATATATATATATATATATATATATATATATATATATATATATATATATATATATAGACACACACACACAAATATATTTATATATAAATATTTAAGGTAAAAAAAAGTCTTCTAGCGGAAACGTTTCTGTTTCACCTGGTTTAACTTCGTAAAAAGTCATTCTTAACGAACCTTATCTGATCATTAATTGATTAATACAGAAAGAAAAAAATCAAGAGATTATATATAACTAATCTTTGGGCTGCAGCCCTAATATTTATAATTTTTTCAATTAATTCAGTAATCTAAAGAGAAATCTTTAGATTACTGAATTAAAAAATATTTTTCTTTTATTCTGTATTTTATTAAACTGCAAATGTAAAAACATGTACAAATATATAAATGTTGTTTATATAAATCCATTTAGTGTCGGAAGGACAATGTGTTCGTATCAATCAGATGAATCGTTTCAGTCCTAAATGGAATCCGCTTATAGCGGTCCATAGCAAGCCAGTTTGAACACCATAAGCGGTTGATTATTAATCAGTGATTATTATTGTATTACGGTTGATCTTTCAGGTTCAGATATTGAAAAAACACTTTTTTATATACTTCATATTTTTTATAAAATGTTCATCCTTTTGATGAAAAAGTAGCTTTAACCTTTAAAGAGGGATGATGTGTCGTTACACTGCTAGTATAATAAAACAGATTATATTATTATAGCATCACTAGGGGGGAAAGACCTTCTGTTATGATCCCAGAGGGAGCTGCAAAGTGGGCGGAGCTTCTGCTACTGGTGTGCATCACAGTGCTGCCCCTCCTCCCTCCCTCACTGATAAGAACGGCAAATTATTATTTGGGAAAAATATCAGGCCTTGAAAAGCAGTCCTTTAATAAGGTGGTGCTGATTTAAAGTGCAGTGGAGGATGTCTGCAGGGCCAGGAGGCCGGAGCAGCGAGCGTCGGCTCATCGCAGCGTTTGATCAGAATAGGAACAAAACAACCTTCCTAACAGATTAGCTGTCAATACCTTTAAATATGGAGAGAGTTTTGTTACATTTTATTTTTTCCAATTAGATGTTTTCTAATTTATCTTTTTTTAGATTTAGCTCTGCTCACTTCCAGCCCAAACGCTCGCTCCTGACCAATAAAAGTGTTCCTTATGCCCAGCGGACCAATAGAAACGCGTGTTTGCTTCTAACCGCAGAGGAAAGCCCGCCTCCAGAAGTAAAAAAGGAAAGTGATCAGGAAAATGTCACAACAAAATAAACAATCTAAAAAAAAAAATCTGAAGATAAAAAATTTATTCTGAAAGAAAAAACTTTTTTTTTAATGAAATGCGAAAATATTATCAAAAAAAGGAATTGTGAAAAACAGTGAATACAATTTTGAAAATATGATAATTTGACAAATTTAAATATGAGAAGAAAAGCCAATTTAAAAACCTTAGTTTTTGCTTTTATTTTTTCAAATTTCCATTTAGAAAATGTGTTCTTTTCAAATATAAAAGAAACAATATTAACTCAATTTTATAACACAAAATATTATATTTGCTTTAAATGAAATAGAGGGATAATTATTCATCACTTATAATCAAAGATGGTGGACGGCTTCTGGAGGAAAGCAAAACAAAAAGCTGAACTTTGTGACTTCCTCTTTCTTTTAAAAAGCATTTTTAGGTTCCATTACATCAGAAATGCAAGTCTGAAGTAAAACCGCTTCCTTTCATAAATTTAATAATATTCTAGAAAGGAAGGACAAAGGACAGAAAAACATAACTTTAAACAGTAAACCTTTTTTCCATAAATTAGACATTTCTCTGCTTGTCTCATTTATCGATCTGTTCTCCTGAGGCCTGCAGGGATTGGTCCAGTTCTGGAACGCTGAAGAACAAACCTCAGCGTTCTTTGGACCAAACATCTGACTGGCAGCAGCAACAGCTTCCTATGTGGAGAATTACAGCTCATAGAGTGAAAGGAAGAAACTGCTGCTTCCTGTGGGCATCCCTCAGGGGACATTCTGGGGCCAGTTTGATTTTGGTTGATGACACTGGGAACCAGGAATGGATGGATGGATGGATGATGGATGGAGGGAGGATGGATGGATGGATGATGGATGGATGGATAGATGGATGGATGGATGGAGGGAGGATGGATGGATGATGGATGGATGGATGGAGGGAGGATGGATGGATGATGGATGGATGGATGATGGATGATGGATGGATGGATGGATGGATGGATGATGGGGATGGGGGTGATG